>NC_089493.1:19723682-20030320 GCF_036850765.1 Saccopteryx bilineata
GGGAGGGGAGATAGCAGGTGATTGCTTCTCCTGTGTGCCCTGACCAGGAATCAAACCCATGATGTCAATATGCTCAGCCGACACTAAATCCACTGAGCCACCAGCCAGGGCCTATTTTTCTCCCGTAGACTACATATGCTTAGAGAAAGGGCTAAACTTTTCAGACTATTTACAAATGTCTTTTGGAAAAATCTCCTGAGTTTGGAAAAATAACATCCATGTATTAAAATATTGAGAATCAGCCTGACCAGGCAGTGGCGCAGTGGATAGAGCATCGGACTGGGATGAGGAGGACCCAGGTTTGAGACCCCAAGGTCGCCAGCTTGACCATGGACTCATCTGCTTTCAGCAAAGCTCACCAGCTTGAACCCAAGGTCGCTGGCTTGAGCAGGGGGTTACTCGGTCTGCTGTAGCCCCAAGGTCAAGGCACATATGAGAAAGCAATCAATGAACAACTAAGGTGTCGCAGCAAAAAACTGATTGATGCTTCTCATCTCTCTCCGTTCCTGTCTGTCTCTATCTATCCCTCTCTCTGACTCTGTAAAAAAATTTAAAAAAATATTGAGAATCAATCCCTGAATCAAATTATCTTGCTCTTTATTCAAATAGAACATTTACTGTTATCAACAGCATTTGTCAACTAAATTGGTTCTCCACAGCTGGTTCTCAGGACTTGACCTTCTTTACATTGCTTTTTGAAGTCATTTAGGCATTCAATTCATGAAAGATTTACTGGACAACCATATGTCACAGAATTTACACTAGATGCTACTAGGAAGTCAATATAAATGAAAAATACTACTTGCTCTCAGGCATCTTAAAATTTGTTAGTCGTGACAAATACACAAAGCAGACCTAAGACCATTGGCAATGTACCTGGTACTGCAGAATTAAACCAGTGATCATAATCCCTTTGCTTATCACATATATGTGACAGGGATTTTGAGTAATATAGACAGGACAGATAGAATAATAAAACAAATAAAGAAGAAAAAAGTGACATAGCAAAGATATGAAAAAAATATTATAAATTTAAAAAAATGTTTAAAAAAGGTTAAGCATCTGCATTAATTTTTTGAAAGCTGTTGAGGTCTCATTCTAAGGGCAGAAAATATGAGACATTTTAGAAATATATCTATTTGATATTATTATATAAAAATATCTGAACAGTTAAATAATCTTTTTATTATCTGGATATTGCTTACCTGCATATTTGCTTATCTGCAAACACAACTTCAACCGTAAGCTCCTCAAATGTTATGACTATGAGGTAGCAAGTTTTATTATTACTATTTCCTGGCCTGACCTGTGATGGCACAGTGGATAAAGCATTCACCTAGAATGCTGAGGTTGCCAGTTCAAAACCCAAGGCTTGCCTGGTCAAGACACATACGAGAGTTGATGCTTCCTGCTCCTTTTCCTGTTCTTCTCTCCCTCCCTCTCTCTCTGTCTCTTTCTCCCCCACCTATCTAAAATGAATACTTCAATTTCCTAAACCTTTTATTCTCCTCTTAAAAGAATAATATTTAAACTTACATCTAAAAAATGTCAAAAATCTAAAAATGAAAGAATAATACTTTTTATTTCATGATATAAACATTGTAGTGGCCTATATAACACAAGCAACTCTATCTTTAAGATAATAAAGAAAAAATACTTGCCTGAAAAACTTACAATCTTTAAAATGTGTGTATTGCTTGATTATGAAATAACCGACAACCAAGAGTAAATGCATATTTCACCATGTTAGAAATGATGGGACATTGCAACTCTATTAAAACTTCCTTGAAAATTATTCCAAATCTAATGTTTTCTTTCTATGCAATATGTATGGGCTATATTTTTTCTTTTACTTTGAAGTATGGAGAAAATTACTCAACACTAATGCTAGAACTGTGACTATATATATAAAGCCATTTGTTAATGTGGTAAGACTGAATGATGTAAATAACTAATACCAAAAACAACAATACACCTTTCTTTGCCTATGTCTTTGAAAATTGCATCGTATTTATCAGAGATCATAAACTTGGTTAAGGCTAAACCCCTAAGGCTCTGTTTACAATTTAATCCCCAGAATCTAGAACATGCAAAACATGTTTATTGAAAGTCTACTTTGTGATAGGCACTGGGTATTCAGAACACAGTATGTATAAAATTTACCAATTATTTTCCCAAAAAGTGGAGAAAGACAGAAAAATATGTAAGTAAACAAATAACAGAAGTCAGTTAATGGCAAAGATTTTGATATAAATTAAATATGGCTGTCAAAAAGCCACATTCTGGAAGTAACATTTGAGTTCAGTTATAAAGCATAAAAAAGAATGGATCATTTAAGGAGGAGGGTAGGGAGATATGTAGGGAATGGGTAAGTGTTGCCAAGAGATGTAATAGTAAATGCAAAACTCTGTACTCTGAGGACTAATAGGAACAGAAGGGAGGGTGTTTGGTGGGAATAGTGAGTCAGAGGAAATTAGGTAATCAGCTATGCCTTACAAGAAATGATAAGATAGTTGGAGTTGATTCTAGTATCAATGAGAAGTTATTTAAAGGATATAAGCAAAATCATATTATGACCTTGCCCATAGTAGGTACTCAATCTAACATCGTTGAAAAAAATTAATAAATACAATGAAACCTTTCTTATGTTTATCTTTTATGTTATGTTGGTTTTTTAAAATATTTTAAATAAATGTTTAAAAGAAATATACCAGTGATTAGAATATGCGTGATTTAACTCATGGCTTATTTTTCATACTAATATTTGGTCGAAATTCTCATTTCAAAGAAAAACTAATCTGAAATAGGTAAGAAAACATTGTATTTGTACTCAATCATAAGGCTGGATTCACTTAAGCATGCATATTAATATGATAATATATTTAACAAAAATGTCATGTTTTTACATGTTTCCTAATATATATGGATAGCATAATTTTTGAAAGTGTGATCAGAGAATCCCAAAGTCTGAAGGAGGCAGAGGCTGCCTGGGGCAAATGACCAATTTTGAAAAACTAGAAACGATATTTATTGCATTTGAACTGGAGAAATGTGACAAGTGAATTTATCTCTCTTTCAAATTTATGTTTTGTATTATTTGTGTTCCTAACAATAACTGAAACTAAGAAATTAGTTTCATTAAATTTCATGCCTTAAAGGGATAGCAGACTCAAAATTTCATCCAACTAATAAACTGCTACACCACATCCAAAGCATTGTGCTAACAGAGTTCATATGTAGTATGTCTGCTTTATTAGTTAATGTTGTATTTGGTTTCCTTTCCCTTGGTGAAGTCATCTTCATCTCTTACCCAAGGTAGGTTATTCTATTGCCACTCCAACATATGAAAACCATCTCTTAGATTCGGCAGGTCTAATTCCAATATCAATATTTGGATGACATTATCAATAATCCTTTCCAGAGTCCCTTTGAGATTGTGATGGCCATAACACATGTGGATTATTTTCTCTTTACACAGAGAAAGGTGATCCCTGCCACACTGGTCCTCCATTCCCCGTAGCTGTGGCCACTCGTTTCCCATATACAGGGCAGAAACCATCTCGGGCTCTGGGATTCATTCTCTCCCAATCCAGGGGAATTTAAAATCTAATAAATACAACCTGAGCAGGATGGAATAAATCTTACCTAGAGACCAAGATCTTTAATTCAATTTTTTTGTCATTCCTATAACTGGACCTTGACCTTGTACTCAGTTCTAATAACAACACACATTTTTGCTCCAATGAAGCAGTTTCTCCTCTTTAAGAACTGCCCAAACCTCAGTTACGGCTACAAACTGTTAAGGCTACGAACCTGTCCTTCTCATGCTTTTTTTCTAGTAAGTAATTTTTTTTCCACTAATAAAATAAAACATTTTGTTATTAAAGTAACAAAAATACCTTGAGTAGTAGTAGCTCATAAGGGGCAAGGGAAATTAAAAATTTGAGTTAATTTTCTACACCATTCTTTCTCCCTCCCTCATAAAATACAGTAAAAGAAAATAATTCTCTTTAAGTTCCCTATTTTTTTTTAATGTAGAATTATTAAAGAAGAGTTCGCTTTTTATACATCTTGAGAGAAATAATACCTTGGATTTAGAGAATGACAAAGGTAAGGCCAAGAAAAGGTACACGTGAAAAATTAAGCAAGGTAAAAACCAAGACAATTTGTAGAGCATCTGTGATGCAGGGTCCACTATTGTCCCTATGGGGACATTTAGGAGATACACATGAAGCGTGAGGACAGCGGAACTCACTTGAGGCTGCTTTGAGGGATGAGTTTAGGTTGAGACTGTTCTGCCTTTAGCAGCACTCAGTGTAAGGGGCAAGAATGGACTGGGGGAGGGGATGGTGAGAAGAGAGAAAGGTTATTCCTGAGCATCGAGTATTCCGGATCACGCAGCCAGCCCTGTGGGGCCAGATCCTAAACTAGCAAGAGCCAAGCATAGCAGTAGGGGCAGAGTAGTAACTCAGGATCACACTGTAATTGCTTATTTGACTGTTGGCCTCACAGGATAGCTGCAGTCGCAAGACTCCTTCAAAGTCAGACCAAGCTTACACAGGTAAGCAGAGTAAAGAACTGAGCAACTGCCTCATTCCAGAAGTCAGTGTTGGGCAGATAAAATATATTATGCTCACTTTGTTAAAGATGGCGCTGCCCACGTGGAGGCCTGTTGCCCAGGAGATATTAATGTGTGTTGGGAGTGGGCTGCGGGCAGGCAGGATCCTTACAGCCTGGGGCTTGGTTTTAAGACTAAGCCTTTCCCACCTTTTTTGATGTGGGGTGGTACAATCCAATTATGCCTCAGATAAGTGACTTTGTGTCAGAGACTTCCTTATTTTGTATATTGGATTAAAGGTTTTGATTTCTGCACTATAAAATGAGGGCAGAACAGGAGCTTGCTCTCTCGGTCCCTGGGATTATTAGCATTAGACAGGAGAGAGCAGAGAGGAGAGCAGAGAAAGGCCACGTGGAGGAGGTCAGGAGAAGCAGCCAAGATGGCGGAGTGTTAAATGAGAAGCTAGTTAGTGCAGAGTTTGTGCAGGGAGAAGGAAGGAGATGGGGAACAGAGGTGTATAAGTCTGATGAGCTAGAAACCTTTGATTCTAGGAAACTCGGATAAGTCAGTAGCTTTGTGAGCACTGAATGTGAGTGGGTTTTGAAGCCCAGTGTGTGTTTTACTTGCCCACCGGGTGCAAGCTAGGATTAAAGATGATGGCTCACCAGTTCTTGGCTCCACTGTTTCTTTACTGATTGTTCGAATCCAATGCGAACCTGAATGGGTCAGGTGGCTATGATAGTGGCCCTGGCCACTGGATTCACAGTCAGCAAGGGAGTGTCCCAAGCCAGAAACTTCTACATTCTTCTAAACCTTCCCTTTTGTCACCCTGCTTTTGTTTTTGAATACAGGTAGTAGAGATTCATGGAGAGTTTTCTTTAAAACAAGCAATAACAACAACAAAATACTTTGCAGAGATTGAAAGACTGAATTTGCCATCCCATTAATCACATTTCTATGCAACTAATAATGGAATGGAGGAGATGAATGAATTCAGAGGCTGAAGCTCTGGTCGAAAAGGTAGTGTTGAGTAGGGGGCGTACCATGGGGAGTCGGAGAGCCTGGCTGCCTTCCTGCGGATAGGCAGGCACACAGACAGACCCTGGTAAAACAAGCACAAGCAAGCAGAGGGACACACCAGAAGCTGAAGTTAAGGAGGACACAAAATGCAAACTGATTTAGGAAGCATCTACTGAGACTGAATCTTGCAAAAAGCACTGTATATTATGCAAAAGTGCAGGGACAGAGCCTAGTCTGTCAGATCATAGACTTTTCAATGCATAAAATATCGGGATGCCTAGAATTTGATGGTGTAAGTGTATTAAGGTACCAAAAAGATGCAAAATTAATATTGATATTCTAGGAGGAAAGGTCAGGCTTTTTTGTCCTGTCCTTCCTTTGGGGAGGGGAGGGAGAAGAATGTAGAAGTTTCTGGCTTGCAAGGACAATGGGCCATTTAGTTTCAAAACTAAAACAAAGGTTAACTGAGAAACTTCTTCTCTTTCAATAGGAGACAGAATTTACCTACCACCCTGCATTGATTGTAGTTCCTCCCCCCTTCCTATAATCCTGAGAGTAACATACCTCTAGGCAAAGGAGGGAAGTTAAACCATGAAAGATTGTAAATGTCTTTGGTTGTGTTGCCTTGAAAGTCTAAATGTTTTTGTATATCCCCTAAACAAATGTTGTAAGCTTGTGCCATGATGTCATGCTCTCCTCAGCCTGTGTGTGATCAGGGGTGTATAACCAGCCCCTGAGATGTATTTGGCACACATGATTTGAGTCTGCAAATGCCCCGTGTCAGCCATATGTGGCCAGCATATTTAATAAATTCTTCTCCTTTAATAAAATCCTTCAAAATTCATCTGGACTTGGTGTCTCTACATAAACCTTCAGAAGTGAGGTACGGTACTTTTCAGCATCTGGGGTATGGTACTTTACAACATAAGTTACTGAGTGTCTAGTTTGGGTTTCTGGGTTGAATACTACCTTGCCTCCTCTGCTGTGTAAAGGATACAGACTCTTTCACAGCATGTCTATACAGCTTTTCATAGAAGCACTCTGAAGCAGTGACCAGGAACTTCAGAGTCTGCTTTTGTTACTTTTCAGCTGTGTTACCTTCATCAGGAAGCTTGACTGTTCTCTGTCTCCATTTCTTCATTTTTAAAGTGAAAAATATAGCAGCCTGACCAGGCAGTGGTGCAGTGGATAGAGCATTGGACTGGGATGCAGAGGACACAGGTTTGAACCCTGAGGTCGCCAGCTTGAGCAGAAGCATATCTGGTTTGAGCAAGGCTCACCAGCTTGAGCCCAAGGTCACTGGCTTGAACAAAGAGTCACTTGCTCTGCTGTAGCCCTAGCCCCCGTCAAAGCACATGTGAGAAAGCAATCAGTGAAAAACTAAGATGCTACAACAAAGAATTGATGCTTCTCATCTCTCTCCCTTCCTGTCTGTTCCTATCTGTTCCTCTCTCTGTCTCTGTCACACAAAAAAAAGAAAAAGAAAAAAAAGAGAGAAATATAGCGGTACCTTCCAGGTAGTGCTGTTGGGAGGGTTAATGGTTTTCGTACTTGCAAAGCACTGAGAAGGGCTTCTGACACGCATGTGCTATAGAAGTGGTCACTGTTACTATTTCACCCAGGACTTGCAAAAATGTAAGAGGCCACGTGAATGAAGCTAGTACCATTCCTCTGTGACTTTTACAGAAACAACAGAGCAAGACAAGTTTACTTTTTAGAAGGGCTTAGTCACTTTTTAAATGTCATACATGCCTCAAATAGAGTAACATGAATAACAACATTTTAAAGAATGATGTTTGGCTGCTCAGACCATAGCTGACACTGTAGTGGTCTGAACACTTGGGCTACCAACACCAAAAATAAAATAAATAAATAAAATAAAACAAACACTTAGAAATAGTATTATGACTCCATTACAAACTTCTACTCAGTAGGAAAGTGAGTTGGTAGAACAACCATAGCTCACGTCCATTAATTATACATTGGAAGTTGTATGGCCAGTAGCCATGGCCACCATCACAGCTGCCTGGCCCATGCAGGTTTGCATTAGATTCCAACATACAGTAATAAAACAATGGAGCCAAGAACTGGTGGACCATTAGCTTTAATCTTAGCTTGCACCCGAAGGGCAAGAAATACACACAGTGAGAAAACACTTCCTTTTCCATTCCAGGCTCCCAAAGCCACTGACTTATCCAAGTTTCCTAGAATAAAAGGTTTCTAAGCTCACCAGTCTCATTCACCTCTGTTCCCATCTCCTCTGTGCAAAAACTCTGCACAAACTGGCTTCTTCTTCAACATTTCACCATCTTGGCTGCGTCTACTGGCCTCCTCCACATGGCCTTACTCTGTTCTCCTCTCTAATACTAATCTCAGGAACTGTCTGCCTCACTTTATAGTATAGAAATCAAAACCTTTAATACAAACAAGAAAGTCTTTGATACAAAGTCACTTATATGAGGCATAATGGGATTCCTTATGAGAGTGCACCACCCCACATCATGCAATCAGTCAAGGGTGTGAGGAAAAGCTTAGTCTTAAAACTAAGCCTTAGGCTATAACCACCCTGCCTGCTTACAGCCTGTCCCCTACACCCAATGCAAACTATAAGTGAGCAAACATATATCATATTTAAATACTTATTTGACCAACAGAGGTCTTATTGATCTTTATTTTACATTGTACTGTTGTACTAAAATTTGCCCCAGGAGAGTCATTATATCTTAACTTTCCAGAAAAAGACCCTCCCATTCTGTTTGTGGCTCAGGAGCCACAAACGAATCTAGGAAATCCACCTTATACTTGTCAATTTGCTCCACCCATTTCGTGTTGGGAGAGAATTTGGATAGAGTGGTTTGGGTCAGAGGCCCTTCCACTTGGGTGAGCCGGCTCAGTCACCACTTCCGCCCCTGAAGCACATACATCTAACTAACAGTAGCCCTCAGCATGAAGAAGACTCTGGAACAAAACATTCTTCCCCAACCTCTCCCATTCTCTCCCCTCCCTGGGTAGACTCAGTTAAATGAGGGTAATGGAGCAGAGGCATTAAACTTTTTATTGTCCCAGAATTTCCACAGAGAACGGGAGTGTTGGGCAGATAAAATGTATTATGCTCACTTTGTTAAAGAGGCCGTTGCCCAGGTGATATTTATGTGTGTTCAGAATTGTAGCCTGGGGCTTGGTTTTGGGATTAAGCCTTTCCCACCCTTTTTTGATGTAGGGTGGTACAATCCAATCATGCCTCAGAGGTGATTTGTATGAGAGACTTCCCTACTTTGTATATTGGATTAAGAGTTTGGATTGCTACACTATAAAATGGGGACGAAGTGGGAGCTTGGGTTCTTGGTTCCTGAGATAATCATTAGAAGAGAGAGCAGAGGAGAGCAGAGAAAGGCCACGTGGAGGAGGCCAGGAGAAGCAGCCAAGATGGCGGAATGTTGAGTGAGAAGCCAATTTGGGCAGAGTTTGTATCTGGGATAAGGAAAGGAGATGGGGAACAGAGGTGAATAAGTCTGGTGAGCTAGAAACCTTTGATTCTAGGAAACTCGGATAAGTCAGTAGCTTTGTGAGCACTGAATGTGACTGGGTTTTGGAGCCCAGTGTGTATTTTTACTTGCCCGCCGGGTGCAAGCTAGAATTAAAGACTATGGCCCACCAGTTTTTGGCTCCGCTGTTTCTTTGCCGACTGTCCGAATCCAATGCGAACCTGCATGGGCTGGGCTCCTCTGATAGTGGCCCTGGCCTTGGCTCCTGGCTTTACAGGGAGCTCAAGGTCATTCTGAGTCTTTTCCTCATCTGTTACTCCTACTTTGGAGTTCTGATAAAAAGGACAGCCAGTGTTGTGACTCTCCCTTCTTCTGGGCAGCCAGTTGATGATTGACACATCATGTCATCAACAATCAAAGCCAGCTGTGCGGTGGTAAGCAAGAAGCTCCCTGTCACCAGGTCTGCATTCCCAACTCCGTCTTTGATGACAACTTGAATCTGACACTGTGTGTTGAGTCCCTAGGTGGGTGAAAGGCACAGTGAGATTCATAAAATATTCATACAAATTGAAAGCGACAGGAAACTTATAAAGGATTTAGAAAATGAAGATAGAAACAGACCAGAACTGGTTTAGAAGCACTCAAAATATTCTTAGAGATAAAATAAAGGCTTTTGTCAGCAATCACGGTTATTTGTGAAAAGTGTGGTTGGATGGACTGTAACGATGTCTGTGGTTCGTCTCCTGCTGCCTGGGGACATTTACACTCATTGTGGACACTGTCAAATCAGACCACAGGGGCCATGTTTACCTCACTTACTCTGATTCAGGCTGTTGGTCAAATAAGTTTGTAAATATGATATATATACTTGCTCACTTATAGTTTGTATTGGGTATGGGGGACAGGCTGTAAGCAGGCTGGCCACAGTGGCGGCTCCTGGCCTTACACAGGCTACGTGCAGATGGGGCTTCAGACTGAAGCCCTGCCTACTTACAAAACTCATTTGACTTAATTTTTAAGTCGATTCACTATCACATTTTAAAGGTGAATTTGTTAACTCTTTCTGTCAAGATGGTCAAAATATGCCCCAACACAACTCACCATACACATGGATAAGCACATGTCTGACCATTCTCTTTGGTTTCCTTTGGAACAAGTCCCATAGGTACACTTATCAGCAATGAGATAATGTGACAAATACAAATGACTCAGTCATGTAACTCAATTAGCCAATGGGTCATCCTCTCTGTGAATGACAAATAAGTCCCTCCCCATTGTTTAAAGGGAGAACGACTAATAGAGTAATCAGAAAACTTGCCTTATTTTCCCAGCATTGTTGGTGGTTACTTGTGACTCGGGGCAAGTCTACTTTCTTCCTCTATAAAATAAGAACGTTTGGCCTGACCAGGCAGTGGCGCAGTGGATAGAGCGTCAGACTAGGATGCAGAGGACCCAGGTTCAAGACCCCGAGGTCGCCAGTTTGAGTGCAGGCTCATCTGGTTTGAGCAAAAGCCCACCAGCTTGAATTCAAGGTCACTGGCTCCAGCAAGGGGTTACTTGGTCTGCTGAAGGCCCATGGTCAAGGCACATATGAGAAAGCAATCAATGAACAACTAAGGTGTTGCAACATGCAATGAAAAACTAATGATTGATACTTCTCATCTCTCTCCATTCCTGTCTGTCTGTCCCTATCTATCCCTCTCTTTGACTCACTCTCTGTCTCTGTAATAAAAAAGAAATTAATAAAATAAACATTATTAAAATAAGAACGTTTGTAGATGATTCCAAATGCACCTTCTAAAATTAGGACTTCATAATTCCAAGTTCAGAGAACAATTTACAAATATTTTTTGGACCCTCGGATGAGAATGGAGAAGTATAAACAAACTTTGAAAGAGAACAGGCTGACATAGGTGCCTTTTTCTCTATTTGAAGTTTGCACAGTCAAGTCTTCAAAGCTTTCACCTGACACAATAACGTCTAATGATTTGCTGGAGTTTTCTCTTAGTTCTCATTTTTGTCTGAAGTCCATTGCACTCACAGGCAACACAATTAATGTTGTGATTTGATTATTATTAATATACAAATAATGCTAGTGCATTCTAAAAGCAATTGAAATTAAGCTGATACAAGAATAGATGTTTCCTCTAAAATAAGAAAAAATAAATCTTGGATATCTTTGCAAAAAAAATATCTACATCTATTAAACATACATATTCTTTAAATACTCTACTATCTAATTTACTGGAGTCAATGTAGTTTTTAATAGTTTTTCATATCAATACATAGAGTTTTTCACATTCTTTTAAAATAGTGCTCTATGTTTGAGTATTTTATAATTCTTAGTTTTTTTGATGGCTATTTGGTTGTTTGGTTTTACTTCAGTGATCCCTGTCCCATCTTAATCAGATATAATTAACAAACAACACTGCATACATTTAAGGTGTACAATGTGATGATTCGGTAAGGGTGTATATTGTGAAGTGATTAACACAATAATATTAGTTGATGCATCCATCACCTGACATAATTACCCTTTGTGTGTGTGTTTATGTGTGCATTAAAAATATTTCAGGTTTACTGTCAGCATATTCCAAGTATACAATACTGCATGGTTAGCTATTATTACCATGCTCTATATTAAATCCCCAGAATTTATTCTTTTTTGCGTTAGTAATTTGGAATTTTAGGTGTTAATCTTCAAATTATGTTGAGAAAATGATTATTTCAGCAGATTTTCTCCTTGTTTTTCTTCTTTTTTCTACTACAAAAAGTGTCCAGGAATCAATTTATTGCACATGAAAAATGATTGGGGGAATTATTACTAGCTTACTGAAAAATAGTTCAAACTAGAAAATTTATAGAAGTATTTGTAGCTTGAAATAAGTCCCTGCATCTCACATTATCACTCACAAAATTAAATGTTTAGTTTCCATGCCTGAAATGAAGTGGGACAAAGTTACGGAGGAGCCTTCTGAAAATGAAAGAATGCAAACGACCTCCTGTCACTAAATGTTTTCCAGTAGCAATAACCAGAAAAACACCCAGCCTCTTGTAGATATAAACATGTTTGTTTGCTTATAAGAAATCAACAGCACCTGACCAGGTGGTGGCGCAGTGGATAGAGCGTAGGACTGGGATGATGAGGACTGTAAAGCCAGAAGCCAGGGCCAGGGCCATGCAGGTTCGCATTGGATTCGGGCAGTCGGTAAAGAAACAACGGAGCCACAAACTAGTGGGCCATCATTTTTAATCCTAGCTTGCACTCAGTGGGCAAGTAAAAAATACACACTGGGCTCCAAAACCCACTCACATTCAGTGCTCACAAAGCTACTGACTTATCCGAGTTTCCTAGAATCAAAGGTTTCTAGCTCACCAGACTTATTCACCTCTGTTCCCCAACTCCTTCCTTCTCCCCGCACAAACTCTGTATAAACTAGCTTCTCACTCAACACTCTGCCATCTTGGCTGCTTCCCCTGGCCTCCTCCACGTGGCCTTCCTCTGCTCTCTGCTCTGCTCTCTCCTCTAATGTTAATCTCAGGAGCCAAGAGAGCAAGCTCCCGTTCTGCCCCTATTTTATACTGTAGCTTCACAACCTTTAATCCGATATACAAAATAGGGAAGTCTCTAATACAAAGTCACTTCTCTGAGGCATGATTGGATTGTACCGCTCCACATCAAAAAGGGTGGGAAAGGCTTAATACCAAAACCAAGCCCCAGGCTACAACGATCCCCAACACACATTAATATCACCTGGGTGATGGCCTCACGTGGGCAGCGTCATCTTTAACAAAGTCAGCATAATATATTTTATCTGCCCAACAAGGACCCACGTTCGAGACCCCGAGGTCTCCAGCTTTAGTGCAGGCTCATCTGGCTTGAGCAAAAAGCTCACCAGCTTGGACCCAAGGTCACTGGCTTGAGCAAAGGGTTACTCAGTTGGCTGAAGGCCCACGGTCAAGGCACATATGAGAAAGCAATCAATGTACAACTAAGGCGTCGCAACGAAAAACTGATGATTGATGCTTCTCATCTCTCTCCGTTCCTGTCTGTCTGTCCCTGTCCATCCTTCTCTCTGACTCTCTCTCTGTCGCTGTAAAAAAAAAAAAAAAAAAGGAAAGAAATCAACAGCAAAGGAAAAGAGCACCTGGAAGCAGTAAAGTTTCTAGCCCACATGAGGAGTATCAGGCAATAGCAGAAGACTTGAAACCATTTTTGTTGTCGTTATAACATCCTGTTTCAACACATTCATCCTCTTCCATCAACTGATTTATGAACTTGGGGTTGAATCTCCTATTTGTTCTAAACTATGCTGAAAAGCTTTGCTAAAACACTCTCTCACTGATAGACATTGTCCCTTTCAATTACACTCGTCTGTCATTCTTCTTGCCTGTCTCACCATTTCAGGGTTCATGGACAAATTCAGGGAGTAAAAAAAGCACCCCCACTAATAGCCAGGAGGTATTATCTCACTTTAATTTTTTTTTATAAAGGATCATATAATTATATTTTATCATAAAACCTTCACTTCCCTTTCTCGCCTTTGTCTCCTCTCATTCTACAACAGCAATAAGTTGCTCAGGATGGGAAACTGTTACAAAGAAGGAGATGGAATAAAGCAAAGGGAGGCTGCTCTAACCTCAGCGACAACTAGGCCATTGTCATCTTCCTCCCGGAAAATGGAGGCTCAGAAAATGTTCTCTAGAGCAAATGATCTTGGGGACAACGCTAGTGTGGCTCAGATTTATGTCTTCTTACCCAACAGCTATCAACATTTATTTCCCACAGAGTTTTGAAGAGGCTCATTAACATTCACAATCCTCCTAAACAATAATCCCTGACTTTAATCCCTTCCTGTATCTTTGCTAACTTCTCTAATCCTTGCAATACAAAGGCTTCTAAGACTACAGGTCAAATAAAACCAAATTAAATAGTACTTTTCACCAGTGGTCCCCAATCCCCGGGCCGCGGACCGGTACTGGTGCATGGGCCATTTGGTACAGGTCCTCAGAGAAAGAATAAATAACTTACATTATTTCCATTTTATTTATATGTAAGTGTGAACAATGTTTTATTTTTTTTTAATGACCAGATTCTCTCTGTTACATCCGTCTAAGACTCACTCTTGACACTTGCCTCGGTCACGTGATACATTTATCCGTCCCACCCTAAAGGCCGGTCCGTGAAAATATTTTCTGACATTAAATCGGTCCGTGACCCAAAAAAGTTTGGGGACCACTGCTTTTCATTACAGGTTGAAATTAACCTGAAGGGAATAGTCTGTTTTAAGGAAGAAAGGGTTCCTTAAAGATTTTGGGCACTGCAGAATATTCTTTTTGCTCCTATCAGGTGGGTTGTTACACAGGCCAGACTTCCTCCAAAATTTTCATTGGGAAATTTACCCTGCTAAGAGAAATGTGCTCAAGTATGAAATGCTTTCATACTCTTATTGAAACACCTTAAAGAGGTTTGTTCTCAATAAGACATAGTTGATGCTTTGCTGCCACTAGAAATCAGTTTGCCTGTATTTTCCTGTGAAAACTTGCTAGCTGTATTTTCATGTGAATGGATTTACATGAATTCATTCATATGTGAATCCTATATGTCCAGATAACATAAAAAAACCTAACCATAGCATACATGTTGACTATGTATTTATTAAACTACTTCCTTATCTTTAGATTTAATTTTAGCCAAAGATTTTGGTCTATCTGCTTTGACTAGAAGAGAAGAAATGAAAAACGTAGGGAAAAAGTACTTTTTAAAAGGTATAGACTAAGAAATTAATATCATAAAGCTTTGAAGTGTACAGGGTAACTATGAATTATCAGTTTGTGCCAAACATGGATGCATCTATTCCTAGATTCTGTCTCTAAATGAAACATTGCTAATGAGATAAACTTTCACAAAGTCCAATTTATCTTAAAACTGAGCACAAGCCTAGATTTTTACATTAGTGCAACTAAAAATCAACAGATGGCCTGACCTGTGATAGTACAGTGGATAAAGCATAGACCTGGAATGCTGAGGTTGCTGGTTTGAAACCCTGAACTTGTCTGGTCAAGGCACATATAGGAGTTGATACTTCCTGCTCCTCCCCCTTTCTCTCTCTCTCTCACTCTTACTCTCTCTCCTCTCTAAAATGAATAAATTTTTAAAAAACCTAAAAAAAATCAACAGATGTTTTTAGCCATCACCGATTCTTGATAACTAAATACAAGTATTAATAAAGTAACATGTTGATGCTGAACACAGCAATAATTGTTACTATAATAGGGGAACCCAAAAGTTAGTAATTTGTTGTCAGTAATAGTAGTTTTTAGTTGTAATCAATAGAAGGTTATGTAAGGTATTAAATTACAATAATTTCTTGTAAGGGTCCAATCACAGAATTTCCTGTAAGGAGCTGAGACACTGTAGATAACTAGAAGCTTAGTTTACAGATCTTTACTTTCTTGCCTACAAAATCCAGGGAGTTCTTTAGAGAAAGCCCCCAGAGGCACTAGACCCCATGTGTGCTGGAGCTACACAAAGGATGCCTGATAGACCTGTGCCAGTGTCAGAAGGACATTCCGGGGAGGCATCCCTGTAAACTGGACCCTCACCTCCCATACACTGCTGCATGACTAACTGCATGTTCAGTAATGAATTACTAACCTCTCAAAAATATATAAACTGTCTAGTCAGCCTAGACTGTTAAGGTAGTTATTTTGGACAGGAGTCCCCTGCCTTCTCAGCTTGCTGTCAATCTGAATAAACAATACTCTTATACCACTCAACTCCATCTCTGTGACTGATTAGCGACATGGGCAACTCAAACTCTGGCTTGTTCCGGTAACACTAATATAGCAGTCTTTAGCTTCAATGGGACTATTTACTGTAGCATTTAAGGGTTTTCATTGCATCCTGCAAAATATATAAATTGATTTTGATTTTTCTTTATACTCTCTCAAATATTTTACATAAATATATACACATATATAAAGTACATAATTCAAGAGGAATTGCTTGAATTTTGAGAAGATTGGAATGAAAGGAAATATGACTATTGATAATCCCATTCCTAACCCTAAATATTCCAATTTTTTGTTACTATTGTATTTGCATTTCACTGAAGAAGGTTTGAGCTAAATAAATATCTTGCAAAATTCCCTTCAGATAACCATGAAATGTTCTCCCAAAGGATTAACTATCTATCTTTATTATTTGCCAACAGACTTTGAAGAAGACTGCCACAATTTCAGTTTGTTTCAAAAGTGGGAGAAAAAAATTTCTTATTGATGTTATCAGCGTAATTCCATCTCAGGTTAAAATTATCCTCCTGTGTTCAGAAAACAATGTGTTATTTTATATAGGGAAGTGGAGAGTAAATAAAATCTATGGAAGATTATTATCCCCTGTTACAATAATCTGTGAGAGAAATAAACAAGCCTTTGAGAAAGGAACATTATTGCAGGCTTCCAAATTAAAGAGGAAACAATTCAGAGACACTAGCAGTCTTGGTGCCTAAATTATTCCTTCACATAAACAAAAGTTTCATTTTGATTGCAATTAGAAGATTATATTGTTCAGGGTCAAAAGGCACTTTGTGACATTAGCAATATTTTCAGAGAAAGCTCCAACTGATTTTCATCTTAAAGAAAAAAATAGAATTGTAAAATGGTAATAATCTAGATAGATGGTGGAGCATGACTGCTGTTGAATGACTTTCGGCTTTCCTATGTAAACATTGGTGATGTCTCGGTTGACAGGGTTGCCTTGACAATTGATCATAAAAGGATGCTCACCCTTGGCAAGGGAAGAGGTAAAACATCTGGTTTAATAGATGTTGATGCACAAGCAGGGATGTCAATCATCTTCATATTGGATTGTTTGGATTTGATGCTAAATTGAAATTTGCAGGTCTGATTATTAAAATGACAAAGTGATCCTCTGTAATGATCCCAAGGATAAACATCATTTGGAAAATAGGGCAAAAGCCAACATTTTAGCCACGTGTAGTTGTTCAAGAAACTGAACCCACTTTCTTCAAAGTCAGAGGTAAGTATATAGTCTTTTTCCTTTTCTGAAAATAATGCCCAGACCAAGGAAGATGACTTCTTTTTTTCTCTAGAATTTTTTTTAAATAACAAAATTAACAATTGCCGACATTGAATGTCTATTATGCATTAGTTACTATGTTAAGCAATTTGCATGAATTATCTCATGCAAGCCTCATAACATCTCTGTCAGGTAAATATAAATAGTATTATTTTATAGATGATGAAACAAGTTGTAAGCAGTTAAATCACTAGTTTTCCATCTAAGGAGAAGTTGGACTGGAAATGGGACTCAGTTCCTCTTTGCTCAGACTCAAATGACCAGAACTCCTTTGTCATTTAATTATTTCTATTCAGCAACTTGAGGCGTAGCAGGGTATGTCACATTAGGAGTTCACTTTATCCAACATCATGGCGTTCATTACATTTTTCAAAATTACATGTTTCGTGAGTCAAGGACTGCCATTGTGAACTATTGGTGATGATGAAAGGTTGCTGGCAAATCATTTCCGCATCCAGCTGTTGGGCAGATAAAATATATTATGCTCACTTTGTTAAAGATGGCGCTGCCCACATGGAAGCTGCTGCCCAGGTGATATTAATGTGTGTTGGGGGCAGGCTGTGGGCAGGCAGGATCCTTGTAGCCTGGGGCTTGGTTTTGGGACTAAGCCTTTCTCACCCTTTTTGATGTGGGGTGGCACAATCCAATTATGCCTCAGATAAGTGACTCTGTATCAGAGACTTCCTTATTTTGTATATTGGATTAAAGGTTTTGATTTCTACACTATAAAATGAGAAAATTTGTCCTTGCTAGTGCCCCGTCAGCCCTTTTTGGGTCACTTGTGGCTATCTTGGGCCCCTATGTGGGGCAGCCCATCAATGCAGTTACATAGTTCCTGCTATCACGATTGCAGGGGCTTCCCTGATCCCTTGCCCTTCATGGGAAAAGCTGGTTTTCTGCTTTTCTCTTGTCTTCTTTTGTGGTTTGCCTATCTTGATGAGACACCAATAAATAGGATGGCCCGCCATCCTCCAACTCCGCCATTTCTTTACCGACTGTCCGAATCCAATGTGAACCTGCATGGGCCAGGCTATTGTGATAGTGGCCGTGCCTACTGGCTTTACATCCAGCCAAAGCATTATGGAGCCGAGCTGTGTCTTTGACAGACCAGACTGTATCCTCAGAGAGCTTATTTCACTAGAGTGGGATGTGTTGTTATGTCTGTCAATTGCAAAAGTATATCATGGATTATATGGATGACTGTCGAAATAGAGGCCACTTTATATCACCATATCTCTCCTAAAAAAGTGAGAAATTTTTTTTTGAATGTCAATACAAAGAAAAACTGTGCATATAGGGAGCAGCAACTGTTTGTGTGTGTGTGTGTCTGTGTGTGTGTGTGAATGTAAGTGAATGTGTGAAAATGAGAATGTATACATGAAACTGAGTATGTGCTTGTGATTGTGAGTGTATGTGTTCTTAAAAGCATGAGGAATCTTAAAACCAATTATAATTCTTTCTTTAATTTGGCTACTAAGTTAGTTAGTAATAGATTTTTATTCCACCTTTAGTGAGATACACTAATGTATACTAATTTATGAGCTTATTTTACCTCTTTCTTTGTCTTATATTCTTACCATGGGTTATCCCATTTATTCCAATTTCCTTATGTATTTTTAATTTAATGTGTTGCATTAATAATTTCTTTAATGGATCTCAATTTCCTTTTTTTTTTTTTGGTTTAAGGGTGTGTAAAGCCAGTAGCCATGGCCACCATCAAAGCCACCTGGCCCATGCAGGTTCGCAATGGATTCGGACAGTCAGTAATGAAACAACGGAGCCAATAACTGGTGGGCCATTAGCTTAATCCTAGCTTGCACCTGGCGGGCAAGTAAAAACACACACTGGGCTCCAAAACCCACTCATTCAGTGCTCACAAAGCTACTGACTTATCCAAGTTTCCTAGAATCAAAGGTTTCTAACCTCACCAGTCTTATTCACCTCTGTTCCCCATTTCCTTCTCTCTGTACAAACTCTGTACTTACTGGCTTCTTCCTCAGCACTCCACCATCTTGGCTGCTTCTCCTGGCCTCCTCCATGTGGCCTTTCTCTGCTCTTCTCCCTAATGCTAATCTCAGGAACCAAGAGAGCAAGCTCCTGGTCTGCCCCACTTTATAGTGTAGAAATCAAAACCTTTAATCCAATATAAAAACAAGGAAGTCTCTGATACAAAGTCACTTATCTAAGGCTTAATGGGATTCCTCATGAGAGTGCACCACCCACATCATGCAATCAGTCAAGGGTGTGGGGAAAAGCTTAGTCTTAAAACTAAGCCTCAGGCTATAACGACCCTGCCTGCTTACAGCCTGTCCCCCACACCCAATGCAAACTATAAGCGAGCAAACATATATCATATTTAAAAACTTATTTGGCCCACAGGGTGAAAAAATCAACTTTAACTAAATGTATAAATTTCTTGAGTCATAGTGTTTTCCTTTTCAAAATGAGAATAATAAAATTCCCCTTGGAAGACAACTGAGACAGGTAAAGGAATTTCTAAACTATTAAGTTTTTTTACTGTACCAAATTATTGCTTCACAATTCTTATTTAATTTGCTACATAGACACACACTATTTACAACTTTAGAATGTTTTCTTGAGCTAGAGCTTTTATTCAGCACAATAAAATAAATACTTATTTGCACTCACCCCATGCCAAGTACTGTTCCAAGTGCTTTGCATGTATTAACTTATTTGATTTGTACAGCAGCCCTATTGGGTAGAGAACTATTGTTTCCCATTTTACAGGTAGTGTAAGGCCAGGAGCCGTCATCGTGACCATTCACATGCAGGTTCCCATTGGATTCGGGCAGACGATAAAGAAATGGCGGAGTCAGAGGATGGGGGGCCATCCTATTTATTGGTGTCTCACCAAGACAGGCAAACCACAAAAGAAGACAAGGGAAAAGCAGAAAACCAGCTCTTCCCATGAAGGGCAAGGGATCAGGGGAGCCCCTGCAATTGTGATAGCAGGAACTGTGTGTCTGAGCTCCTGGTCTGTCCCACTTTATAGTGTAGAAAACCAAAATCCCTTAATCCAATATACAAACAAGGAAGTCTCCGATACAAAGTCACTTATCCAAGGCATAATTGGATTCCTCATGAGAGTGCACCACCCAGATCATACAATCAGTCAAGGGTGTGGGGAAAAGCTTAGTCCCAAAACCAAACCTCAGGCTACAACAACCTGGCCTGCTTATAGCCTGTCCCCCACACCCAATATAAGTCACAAGCGAGCAAACATATATATCATGTTTACAAACTTATTTGACCAACAGGTAGGAAAACTGAGGTCCAGGAAAGTTATGATAATTTGCCTAATTTTAAAGAGCTAAGACTTAATGAAATCATGATTTTAAAACCACTGTCACTAGTTTCTTTATCTTACTTTGGCACATGCACTGGTCATTTTAAGAGTAGATATCTGTAAAGCCAGAAGCCACGGCCAGGGCCACCATCACAGCAGGCCGGCCCATGCAGGTTCGCATCGGATTCGGACAGTCGGTAAAGAAACAGCGGAGCCAAAAACTGGTGGGTCTTTAATCCTACCTTGCACCCAGCGGGCAAGTAAAAATACACACTGGGCTCCAAAACCCAGTCACACTCAGTGCTCACAAAGCCACTGACTTATCCGAGTTTCCTAGAATCAAAGGTTTCTAGCTCACCTAGAAGTTCCCCATCTCCTTCCTTATCCCAAATACAAACTCTACACAAACTGGCATCTCACTCAGCACTCCACCATCTTGGCTGCTTCTCATGGCCTACTCCACGTGACCTCCTTCTGCTGCTGGCTCTACTTTCTCTGCTCTCTCATGCTAATCTCAGGAACCAAGCGCCAAGTCCCGTTCTGCCCCCATTTTATAGTGTAGCTTCACAACCTTTAATCTAATATACAAAATAGGGAAGTCTCTAATACAGTCACTTCTCTGAGGCATGATTGGATTGTACCGCCCTACATCAAAAAGGGTAGGAAAGGCTTAATCCCAAAACCAAGCCCCAGGCTACAAGGATTCTGCCTGCCTTTAGCCCACCCCAACACACATTAATATCACCTGGGCGACGGCCTTCTCGTGTTATCTTTAACAAAGTGAGCATAGTACATTTTATCTGCCCAACAATATCTTTTTTTTTTTTTTTACTAGAGTTCTTATTTTATCATTACAGAATTACAGTTTAAATAGTTTCACTTAGGGTTCATATTTTAACACTAATATTCAATTAAGCTATCATAGGCTGCTATTATAAATATCTATCAGTTTGATTTAAATACAATATTTTCCTTTTGTTACCAAAGATAATTAATTTTAAAGGCTAGAAAAAAATGTACCTCAAATGGCATGCACTGGCCTGACCAGGTGGTGGTGCAGTGGATAGAGCATCAACCTGGGATGCTGAGGACCCAAGTTCAAAACCCTGAGGTTGCAGGCTTGAGTTCCGGCTCACCAGCTTGAGCGCAGGATCCTTGGCTTGAGCATGTGATCATAGATGTGACCCCATGGTCGCTGCTTGAACCCAAGATTGCTGGCTTGAGCAAGGGGTCACTGGCTCATCTGGAGCCCCTTCCTCCATCAAGGTACATATGAGAAAGCAATCAATGAACAACTAAGATGCCACAACTATGAGTTGATGTTTCTTATCTCTCTCCCTTCCTATCTATTCCTCTCTGTCTCCCCATCTCTCTTACTTGCAAAAAAAAAAAAAAAAAAAAAAGCAGCATGTACTAGACATGTAAAGCAGCATCATTTGTAAAAGCACACTCTAGAAATAACAAAAATGCACATAAGCAATACAATTAAAAAATTAAAATGTGACGTAGTCATATAGTAGACTATAATGCAGCATACAAATAAATAATCTACACACAAAAAGATATATGTCTCACAGGTATAACATTCTAAGAAAAAAGACAGATAAAACAGTATATGTAGTATAATTCAACTTCTCTGAAGCACAAAATCAGGTAATGTTAAGAGGTCAAGGTAATAGCTACCTTTGAGTTATTGAATGGAAAGAGGCACAAGGAATTCTTCTAGGTTCTGGTAACATTCTGTTAATCTAGGTGCTAGTTTCACAGGGGTATTCTTTTTCTCCTAAGACTTTAATTTTCTAGAGTAGTGTTAGGTTCACAGAAAAATTGAGGGAAGATAGAGAGATTTATATGTCCCCTGTCCTCACACATGCATAACCCCCTCCATTATCAATGTCCCCCAGAAGAGGGCTACATTTCTGACAATTACCGTATTTTTCAGTCCATAAGACACACTTTTTTCCCCCAAAAGTAGAGGGGAAAGCACTCATACATCTTATGGAGAGAATGTTCATTTTTTTTTAGCTGCTGCAGGTTCCCAGACAACTAGAAGAGTATTTGAACGTTAAAGTCTCTTCTCATTTGTTAATAACAGTGCTAATGGTTGTGAATACTGCTCCTGAGTTTATATTGTTGAAATATTATTGTGGTATATTTTATTAAATATTTTAATACACCATTTGATTCAGAATATTTTTTTTTCTTATTTTCCTCCTTAAAATCCTAGGTGTGTCATATGGCCAGGTACATCTTATGGAGTGAAAAATATGGTAATGACATATATTGTCACATCATAACTATCCAAGTGTAGAGTTTACATTAAAGTTCACTTTTGGTGTTGTACATTCTATGGTTTGGACAAAAGTTTATTGGTATGCGCCAGTCATTATATTGATAGTACCATACAGATATGTTTAATGCCCTAAAAACATTCTGTGCTCATCTTTTCATCTCTCCAGGCCTTAAGTCCTGAGAACCATTGATCTTTTAACTGTTTCCATAGTTTTGCCTTTTCCAGAATCTTACATAATTAGAATCATATAATGTATAACCGTTTTAGATTGGCTTCTTTCTCTTAGTAATATGCAGTTAGGATACCTTTATGGCTTCTCATGGCTTGATAGTTAATCTCTTTAGCACTGAATAATATCCCATTGTCTGGTTGTAACATAGTTTATTTTTTTAACCTATGGAAGAACATTTTGGTTGTTTCTAAATTTTGCCAATTATAAAAAAAGCTTCTATAAACATCCATGTACAGGATTTTGTGTGGGCATGTTTTAAACTTTTTTTTTACATAGATACCAAGTAGTATGATTGCTGGATCATATACTATGAATGTATTTAGTTTTATAAGAAATCACCAAACTCTCTTCCAACTTGGCTATACCATTTTTCATCCCCAATAGCAATGAAAGAGAATTCCTGATGCTCTATGTTCATGTAGAACTTGTCACTGTTAACAGAATTTGACCATTCTAATAGGTGCATTATGGTATCTTATTTTAATTTGCATTTTCTGATGAGATAAGATGCTGAGAATCTTTTATGTGCTTATTTTCTATCCATCTGTTTTCTTTGTTGAGTTATCTGTTAAAGTCTTTAGCTCAACTTTTAATTAGTTTGTTTGTTTTCTTATTGTTGGGTTTTGAGTTCTTTTGTATATTTTTGGATAATAAAGTCATATCTTTATTAGATGTCTTTTGCAAATATTTACTCCCAGTCTATGACTGTTCTTCTCATTCCCATGACTTTGTCTTCCACAGAGTAAAAGCTTACAATTTTAATGAATTTAAGGTATTAATTATTTATTTCATGGATTATGCCTTTGGTGTTAAATCTAAAAAGTCATCACCAGGTTCAAGGTTTGTCTAGGTTTGTCTTATATTCTCTTCTAGGAATTTTATTCTGTATTTACATTTTAGCCCATGATCCATTTTGAGTTAATTTTTATAAAGGTAGTAAGGTCTGTATCAATATATACATATATTTTTTACATGTGGATGTTCAGTTGCTCCAGCACTATTTGTTGAAAAGATTGTGTTTGCTCCATTGTATTGCCTATACGCCTTTGTCAAAGATCAGCTGACTAAATGTAGGTGGAATTATTTCTGGGAACTCTATTATATTCCATTGATCTAGTTGTCTATTCTTTCACCAATACCCTACTATCTTGATTATTATAGCTTTTTAATAAGCCTTGAATTTGAGTAGCACCAGTGTTCCAAGTTTGTTCTTCCATCAAAGACATTTGTGGAATTTACTATAATAACTAGACACATATGAAGCTCTCTCTGCCCCAGGAAAGAGATACTAGGGCAGTGAAGAGAGGCCAGGCTGGTGAGAAAGGGTGTGGTCCTGCTGCATCTCCACACTCGCCAAACTCTTTCTTCTTGCTCCTCAGCTGACTGTTCTTTCTGAGATACAGTGAGGACATTGGGAGCGAACAGATGAGATGCAATGAGATACAGAATACTGTGGGCCAGGAAGAGGGGTAAAGCTGACCCCTCCTCTGACTCTCAGTATCATATGATATTTCTGCAGTGTTTATCTGCTGGAATCATCTTGTGCCTGAGGAACACTCAATTTTATGGGGCCCTAAGTGACCCCAGGCTGATTCTCTCACCTATGTGTCCATTATTGCCAAAGTAATCTCTTTTCTAATATCCTGAATATATTTTCTCTACTTTCACCATCTGTCTATAGTCTTTAAGTGATTTATGGGGTTCAAAAGTCATAAACTGTTCTCTACATTTCCTGTAATAAATTCCATATACATGTGGTGTTTTTTGGGACTGTCTCATGTTAACATTAACATCCTGGACCCCATTATATGAGCAACTCATCGGAAATGGAGGCAGAAATAATCCAATATTAGTATCCTGTCAGGTAAAGGTCTATGCACACAGGCACTCCACTAAAGAACTTTGTGATTACATTTTAATACTGGTCACATGAGTAACATTTAATAGGATTTGCAGTACCAAAGATAACTTTTGTTTTTTTTTCAATTTTATGTAATTTTATGACATTTTAAAAACTTTTGCACCATGAGCATCTGTTATTCCAAACATAAATGGCTGCATGAATTGTAAAACTCAATACCAGAAAGACAAACAATCCAATAAAAAAATGTATGAAAGAAATGAATAGACACTCTCCAAAGAGGACATACAGATGGCCAATAGGCATATGAAAAAATGCTCAACATCACGAATCATTAGATAAATGCAAATTAAAACCACAATGAGATACCACCTCAAACCAGTCAGAATGGCGCTCATCAATAAAACAACACAGAATAAGTGCTGGTGAGGATGTGGAGAAAAGGGAACCCTCCTGCACTGCTGGTGGGAATGCAGACTGGTGCAGCCAGTGTGGAAAACAGTATATTTTTTAAATAAAAATAAAGGAATAAAATATATAAATAATATGCTAATGTTAAGATCTCTTGAACCCTGCGCATGCTTGTGAAAAACTGCTGAGCTATACAATATATTTCTCTGATCTTCCTCCAGGTGGGCAACACCTATTTTGCTTTTTGTGGAAACCACTGAGTACTGGAAATAAACAACATTTTCTTTTCCTTCTGTTCGGTGACCAAACCCTTCTCCTACTGAAAATCTTGCCTTCTTTTCGCTTGTTATTCTCATTCAGCCAGTTCCAACAATTGGCTCTTACATTATGTTCACTCTTAGATTTATCAGCCATTCTCCAATCACTTTATGGGTTAGATATTGATTGAGACCCATAAGGACTCAGTGTTGCCAGTGTTTTTACAACTCAGGCAAGACTATACTTTCGGGGATCATTTCTATAGTTTGTTACAACTCAGGCATCTGTATCCAAGGCCAGCAAGATGATTATAATGAAAATAGATTTGAATGTACCAAACACTGTCTAAAACACTTTACTTATACTATTGATTTACTTATCACAACAAACTTATGAGGACATATTAAAGTATTTTCATTTCATAGAGGCACAGAGTGATGAGATGTCTTGCCTGAGATTGTAGCACTATTAAAGGGAAGAGATTCCCAGCAGGTACACAGTCAGTCTTACTATATAGAATACCTGCTTTTCACATTGATGCTACATTACCTTTGAATACAGGAGCATTTGAATCTGCTTTCCCTACAGTAGAGAGATATGTAATGAGTACTTAATTCAGTGCCACTGAAGGTTAGCATACCTCTGTGATCAGTAGTTTCCTGAAATTATCTATGTAAATATGCCAAGGTGAAAAAGAGGCAAATGAATCCGTTAAGTAGCATTTTCTGACTCTTATGAAATAAGATGACCAATATGAAAGCCCATGAATAATGGCAAATGTAGGTTTAATATTTTTTAAATTTTAAATTGCACAAAGCAAGTTTATTTAACTTCCTCTCAGGTTTCATGTTATATCAGCAACACAGCTGAAACAAGCTGTCATGAGATTATTATTTCAACTGAGAACACCTGTAGTGGACTGTCACATCCTCTTTTTCCAAGAGTTTGTGTTAAGTTGACAAGAGATATGCAAAAAATTTTTTCCATACCTATAAAATTTTTAAATTTATTGGAGTGACACTGGTTAACATAATTGTATAGGTTTCAGGTGCCCACTTCTCTAACACATCTCTGTACACCTCATTGTGTGTTCAACCCTCCCAAGTCAAGTCTTCATCCATTACCATTTATTTATTCCCCCTATACCCTCTCCCACTCCCACCCCCTGCCCCTGACAACCACCCTAGTGTTGTGTGTGTCCATGAGGTTTTTTTCTTTTTTTGTCTTTTTTGCTCAATTCCTCCACCCTCTCAGCCAACCCACCCCCTAGAGCTGTCAGCCTGCTCTCTATGTATGAGTCTGTCTCTGTTTTGCTTGTTAGTTCATTTTGTTCATTAGATTCCATATATGAGTGAAATCATATGGTACTTGTCTTTCTCTGCCTGGCTTAATTCACTTGGCATAATGATCTCCAGGTCTGTTTCAAAAGTTTGAGAACAGTGGTTTATTCCTTCTTATAACCTCTTTATAGTAACAGTTAGGCAATGCCTGATAAAATTAGAAAAAATGGCCAAAACATATTGATACTGGGCTGAAAATGTTAAGAACCTAATTTGGAAACACAGATGATTGATTTCAGACAGATGTACATAAAAAATCATCTGAATGACAGACTGTTTAGTATCTCTTAAAATGTTTGTGAGTTAAGCACAACCCTTACGACAGTGAAAGGCATGATTTGATATTTCCTTTAATTGAAGAGTGAACATGAAAATATTGTACAGGTTAATTTTTTATGGCTGCAGTTATATAGAGTTATAAAATGCAGCCAAGCTAGAATGTTATTTAGCACTTTTAAGCCCCTTGGGGACATTTAAGTTTTTCATGTTATACACATTCAGTTAATGATGATCTCAGTCCTCAGATTTTACATGTGAAATTTGGTACTGTTGCTTTAAGTATATTTTATATGAATTACTGTCAAAAGGAAAACACTTTATATTTCAAAATATCCTAAATGGAGATTATAGGTTTGATTATAGGAATGTATTTTCATGATTTAAATTTTTTTGAATAAAATTGTCAATGATTTAATCTATTTGTATGATTAGGTTCTCCTAAAGTTGAAAGTGACTACTGAAGTGGTACTCAACACCTAAGAAAAATACACAAAATTCAGAACTCATAGAGTATCTATTCTTATTTCTCTGTTTTACTGGATAGAGACCCTGGTAACATTCTAAAATAGTTACTATTATTTTTTTAAAATCTTTTAACCTTATGGCCATCGAACTCATATTTCTTCTGCTTTTAATTAGTAGGTATTTATTAGTTAAAACAAGAAACTCTGTCTAGTTGTTAAATAAACAGATCATGTGCTTCTAAACTAGTATATTGTGTGCCAAACCCTCACATCAAGATGAAATCATAACCACAACACAGATATTGTAAAAAAAAAAAAAAAAAAAAAAAGCATTACTTGGAAATTGTAAATTACCTTTGGAAACACTGGGTAAATATTTTATTTAAAAAGAAACTTACAGTTCTAATGATCACCTTTTCAAGAAAAATATTCAAGGCAATTATTTTAATTTTTAAAATTATTTAAAACAACTATACTTTTAAAACAACTTAACTGGCTTAAACTATTAATTCTGCAAGGCAATAGAAGTACGGAGCCTAATTAAAAACACAACAGAATAAAACTTTGGAGTAATTATTATCCCCTTTCTCAGGAAGAAAATTATTATAGATCTTCAACATTTTCTTTTTAAACATTAACTCTGTTAGGAGAATCTCCATTTAAATGAAATTTAGTGTTAATTCTTTGTTATTCCCCTTATTAGGGATACTACCAATAGTTTCAATTGTTTTACAATATTTCAGTATTTTTTCTCAAGCTTATATTTCTTTGGTCTTTATGGTATAATTACATTTCTTTTTTTTCTTTTTATTGAATTTATTGGGTGACCTGGTTAACAAAATTATACAGGTTTCAGGTGCACAATTCTACAACACGTTATCTGTATCCTGTTTTGTACGCTTACCACCCCAAGTCTCCATGCATCACATTTTATCACCCCATCCTCCACCTCCTCCCACTCCCCCTTCCCAGCAATCGCTACATTGTTATCCATATCCATGAGTGATTTTTCTTCCTTTTCTTTTCTAACCCTCTTTCTTTACTAGATGAGTTTATCAAAGATAATAAAAACTGCCACACAAAAATGCATAGATTGCACAAGTAAATGAACAGAAATTATCAGAAAGGGGACTAAACTTTCTTTTCTCCCTCTTGATGGTATTACAAAAACACTTCAGATGACAACTTGTAGCTATAAAGTCAACATAGTAATATGATTAAGACATACTTCTTGGCCTTTCTTAAACAAAAATACTCCATTAATTACCAAATCATTATATATCACTAAAGATTTTCAACACAGATATCTTTTTCCCCTTTGAGAGGTCTTATCCTAAATCATCAAAGTGAGAATCTTTTTTCTTGTGGCCTTTTCATTTTTTTTTCCATTAATTTCGTATATTTTGGATTCTGGGATCCTTTAGTTTTAATTAAGTGTTCGACTGTTAAGACTTCACTTTCATTTATAACAAAGTGCTTTTTTAAATAACACAAGGAAGGCTCTGAGGAGCAAGAGACAAATTGCCTCATTACTCCTGGTTGAAAAGTATTACAATATGCAGATTACTCAGATAGGGAAGATGATTTTCTATAAAAGTCTCGACCTTTCGTGTTCTACACTCAACTTTTAGAAGAACAATCAGCAAACAATATCTACCATCCTCAACAAACAGACGAGACAAATTTCTGGAAGAAAGTACTTATTTTTTCTGCAATTACTATTTTTCTCAAAGAAAAGAATTAAAGCAGTACTATTCTCTGAAAAAGAGCTTAGACCTATATGTAAAACACAGAGCTTGCAGACAGAAGAACTGATGACCTTTCTTGGCTTTCGATAACTGGCAAAAGTCAGGGCTTGAGCAGGACTACTTGCCTCAGAAGTTGAGGACTTGGCACATTGAGCTTAAGAGTCTGGCTTCTGGCTTGGTCACTTAGCTCTGTGCTAGAACCACATAGTAAACTTTTAACTTTTGCCAAGAAATACTAATGATGACATCATTTGGAAGCTAAGATAAACTTAGTTAGCTATAGTTAGCTTCTTTGATTTTCACATGAATTCTAGACAGATTTAAGTTACTTGCCTCAATCCCTTAGTCAATTCATGACAGAGTAAAGTCTAAAAACATGGGCTATTCCTCCATAAAAACTCACTTGTTTTGATCAAAGTTTCAGGAAAGATTGAGTAGAGAGAGAGAGGGAGACCCATCATATATTTTTTCTTAATATAAAAATCCAGAAAGCATGCCTTCCCAGTTAGCAGGATGGCAATTGTTTGTTGGGTTTTTTTTGTTGTTGTTGTTTTTAATCCACCTATCCATTAGGACCTTCATGTGAAGCTCCTATATCCAGTTTGGCAATGTGATAGGGGTTGAAGAGAAATAAATAAATCAGATCCTGGCCTTTGATAGCTTCATTGATGGGGTTACTATTTATTTCAGAGGGGAGGGGTTTTTGTAATGAGTTTATATTAAAGCTGAAGAGCAAAATTAAGTTTCCTTTGGAAAACTGAAAATTCATACCAGCTTGTCTATACAGGACCTACTGGGGAGAACATCAACCCATACAGGTACTTATGATCGTGTTTACTTGGGATAGAAGACAAACAGTTGAGCAATTTGTCTTTACGCACTTCAGACCCCTGAAAAAATTCAACATTATTGTCACAGTGTTGCACAAAAAAATGTTTAAATAATTTACCTAAAGTTATCAAGTGTGTACGTGGTAAACTTATAAATAGAACCATATAATCTGACCACTGGCTCTGCCCTATTCCTGCAACACTATTCTGATACAAGGCTGGTGCTCATGCCTCCCTGGGTGCTCTCTCTCTCTCTCTCTCTTTTTTTTTTTCTGAAGCTGGAAAGGGGAGAGACAGTCAGACAGACTCCTGCATGCGCCCAATTGGGATCCACCTGGCACGCCCACCAGGGGCGACGCTCTGCCCACCAGGGGGCGATGCTCTGCCCCTCTGGGGTGTCACTCTGCCGTGACCAGAGCCACTCTAGCTCCTGGGGCAGAGGCCAAGGAGCCATCCCCAGCGCCCGGGCCATCTTTGCTCCAATGGAGCCTCGGCTGCGGGAGGGGAAGAGAGAGACAGAGAGGAAGGAGAGGGGGAGGGGTGGAGAAGCAGATGGGCGCTTCTCCTTTGTGCCCTGGCCGGGAATCGATCCAGGGTCCCCCGCACGCCAGGCCGAAGCTCTACCGCTGAGCCAACTGGCCAGGGCTGGGTGCTCTCTTTTTTTATATAACAAAATCAGAATAATTTTAGTAAATTAGAGACATATAACTAAATGATGTTATCCATTTTTTAGGATATACTTTCCCAGGTCTTGTACTGAGCCCTTTATGGTGATTACTGCATTTAATTATTAAAATGGCCCTAAAAATACTCATGATTCCTGCCACATGACAATTCAGGGAGTTTAGGTTTATGAAGAGTATATAATTTACTAGTCACCTGGTTTTGACCGGGAGAGTTAAGATTTCAATTTGGGTCAGTTCAAAGCCAAAATCTGCACTTTAGGAAAAACAGCTATGTGATTATTTCAGTTCTTTTGGGTGTAAACTGCTAGTGTTGTCTATAAATGTTGCAACCTGTTAAAACACTGCAGAACACCCCCCCCTACACACAATCTTTCACACAAACGACTAAACGAGTGTAGCAAGAAAGTGATTAAATGAAACAAATGAGGAACAAAGCAGAAGATATAAAATGAATCCAGACTCTAGTCGTCAGCAGTGCTTTGTCAGAGAAGACAGAAGCAGGAAAGGAGGAAAACAGACAAACTCTGCCAAACCACCCGAGATGCTTTTGTTTGTGTCATGGAGTGTGGGGTTAGCTACAAACAATGCTCGCTGCAGAATAGAACATGACTGGGGTGATGCTATATTTATGTCCACGTATTTAACTGATTCCTATATTGTAATGCACAATAATAAAAATAAATAATTTTGCAATAGACCTTGAAAGTAAAAGGCAGGTTAATAGAAGAATGAGGTTGTCACAAGACTCCATCCTTCTCTAGAGGGAATCAGGGAAACCCAATTTCAGGTTGGCAGGCATGTTTAGGGGATTTGTTGGGTGTGACAAGGAACTGTATCTTGATTGTCATACCCTGTCATAAAAAGAGAACACGCAGAGCAGCTCAGACCCAAATCTCTCTCCTTATTCAGGTGTCTAGTCAAGCATCAACCAGAAAACATAGCCCATGTGTTATTACTGTTCAAAACATTTTAAGTTAAATATTTTATGTTCTGCCTGAAGAGTAGTCTAAGTCTTGAAGACACATCACTTACACTTGCAGTAAGCTATGTTCTCTTTGCCAGTAAGGGTCCTTTCTCATGTTGTTTCAGGTCGGTGCATCTGCACAGAACCTGGTGTAGAGAGAAAGGAAGACTTTCTCACATTCACTACCTGCTTCAAGCCAAAGAGAGGAGAGATTCAAAGAAACAGACTTGAGGTTTACATCTTTACAAACACATTCATAATATTTAATGCATATGTCCCTCAATTTACCCTGTAATCCAGGGTATTGGGTGTTGTGGAGACATGACAACAAGGCTGTTTCTATACAGGTATCTGCTCATTGTTGAAACAAGCAGCGAGGAAAGCCATGCTTAATCCCACCTAAGCACGAACTTTAGTTGTTACACAGATAGAGGCCACTGTCTTATGATAATACCCTCAGCCTCTACACACACATATACACACACACAGAGTTCTTAAACAATGACAATACAAGAGTATAGCAAGTCAGTAAAAAGCTAATTTGACTAACTAGGACATGGCCTTAAAATATAATAATGACCAAAAAAAAAAAAAATCCAACAAAAATCCTCACCTCAGGCCTGACCTGTGGTGGCACAGTGGATAAAGCATCGACCTGGAAATGCTGAGGTTGCCGGTTCAAAACCCCGGGCTTGCCTGGTCAAGACACATATGGGAATTGATGCTTCCAGCTCCTTTCCCCCTTCTCTCTCTCTGTCTCTCCTCTCTCTCTCTCTCTCTCTCTCTCTCTCTCTCTGTCTCTCCCTCTCCTCTCTAAAATGAATAAAAAAAAACCCACCTCAGTAAAAACCATTTACCCACTAAGCACTCTTTTAAACATTTCACAAATATATGCCATATGGTCTTTACAACATTCTCACAAGGGCACAATTTATATCCTCAAGCTATATAGTAAGCCATTTATCTAATGTTCAGTGGCTGGTAGTGGGCGAAACCCGATTGAAACTCAAATTTGAACATTTCCAGACTGCATGTTCTTCCTCCCCTACACCATACTTCCTATAGGAATGCCCAGTCTGCGAATGTGGTCTACAATGTCACCATCTGCCAATTAATCACCAAGGACCTCTTGATTCTAATCTGAATATGTTAAAAGTCATTCTCTACTTCCTTGCTCTAGACCACCATTGTGTTTTTTTTTAGACCACCATTGTCTCTTTTTTTTTAGACCACCATTGTCTTTTTACCTGGACCCTTGACTCAGCTTGTCTTCTGTTTCTCTCCCAGAGATGTGATCCACTTCCTACACTAAAACCAAAAGAATCTTCCTTTTTAAATGTGCACTTCATTAAGCCCTTCTTTTGCTTGGCAGTGTTCAGAGGTTTCTGATTAGCCTCAGAGGGAATTCATAGCTAGTCACTGCAGTACAGGGGTCCTTCGTCATCTGACACTTGCTCACCTCAACAGCTTCATTTGTCTCTACTCACCACTGCCCTCTCCTACATTTCAGTGCACTAAGTCCCTTCCCACCCAAACAAGGCATACTGTTGGTCACTTATAGGTGGGAACACATTTTCGAGCCTTTGTCAAGATCACCTGTTCTCCCTTTCTGCCCTGGGTTAATAAATACCACTTACCCTTCAGGATTCAGCTCTGCCATTTCTTCCTCTTGACGCCTTCCAGGAGTGTGGTCTCTTCCATGGCATATAACTCTACCATTGGCAGCACTTATAAACTAGAAACACTCTAATTTTCTCTTTATTTTTCTCTCTTTGAGGTCCTTTGCATTTAGGGGGTTGAGCTGAGACAACAGAGCCGTTAACTAGCAGAATCAAAATTCAATTCCAGCTCCACCCTCTCCTGGATGCTTGAATATAATCTCATGGTGATCAAGCAATACAGCATGCTAACTTCCTTATAACTTTTAGTTATACATAGGTGTGGAGAAATTTCCATATGTGTTCATTTCTATTCCATCATACAATTGCTACATCTTTCAACATCACAATCACCACAATAATTTAGGTAATTACTTTTAATTACTTTATAGTATTCTGTTAACTTTCCACTATTTGATATATATACACTTTGCTTTGTGCTGGTTTCAGCCTATCAATAACCGTTGTGTCCAGACAGGCTCTTGTGGTTCTTATTATGACTGCAAGATACTCTTAGCAATAACCACTAAGAAATTTAGGGAAAAAAGAAAAGATTTACCTGACCAGGCAGTGGTACAGTGGACAGAGCATTGGACTGGGTATCCAGATGCAAAACCCCGACGTTACCCTTTTGAGCACAGGCTCACCAGCTTGAGTGTAGGGTTGCTAGCTTGAGCATGGGATCATAGACATGATCCATGGTTGCTGGCATGAGTCCAAAGGTTGCTGGCTTGAAGCCAAGGTCACTAGCTTGAGCCCAAGGTCTCTGGTTTGAGCAAAGGGTCACTCGCTCTGCTGTAGTCCACTAGTCAAAGCACATATGAGAAAGCAATCAGTAAACAGCTACAGTGCTGCAACAAAGAACTGATGCTTTTCATCTCTCTCCTTTCTTGGTTGTCTGTCCCTATCTGTCCCTTTCTCTGTCTCTGTCACACACACAAAAAAGAAAAGGTTTTATTGCCCCCAGTTTTGGAAAGCACATGTCACAGCTGGTGTCACACAGGAAGGTCACAGACAGACAAGGACAGAGAGAGATTAAAATTGGGGTCAATGGTGAAGGCCTATGGTTTCACAGGTTCATGCTTTATTGGTGAATTTAAAATATAAGGGCAAGTCAGTTAACAAAATTAACCAAGATTACGAAAACAATGTGGGGTGGTAGGTGGCCTAGCTCTTTATCTAGTCTTTTGGCTGGGAATGTGTTTATTCAAGACAACTATCTTTGAAGAGGATTCCTCTGTGAAATAAATATATTTGCAAACAAAGTTGAAATCAGGCACTTGCATCACAGAAAAAGAAAAAAACAACTGTCAGGGCTTACATGACACTCCTAAGATCTTTAGGTTTAAAGAGACTTTAGAACACTGGTCCAAAACTTGCTGTCTTTTGAAATTGCCTGGGGAGTTTCAGAAACAAATTGATACCCCCCAAATTCTGATGTATTTGTTATAACAATGCCTAGGCAGCAGGATTTGTTTTCAAAACCTATAACCTCATTCTAACATGTCAAAGAGTTTGAGAACAACTGCCCCTATAAAGATCCAGTTTACTGCTTCTCCAAGATGAGGGAAACAAAGGGTAGGATTAAGTGACTTGTCTGGGGTTCAATGATACCATTTATGTGAGAAATTATTCATATGTAATGGATTCCTGAATTGAAGATCGGTTGCTAATGCAGATAAAATTAGTTAGGGTGTCGAGAGTGTCCCCACTGCAAAGCTGTTACATGAGAGGGGAGAGAAAGCCACCTCTTTCCCAGGTTGTCAAGTCGTCCTTTGCTCCCAATAAAAGAGCCTTACTCCCCATTTGTATCATGCATATGATAAATATTTTCAGACCTACGTCATCAAGTATGTTCATTAAGTAATTTTGTTAGCTACTTCCAAATCTATTTGAGATAGCTTATTTGTTGATCTAACTTTTTAAAAATTGTAACCAGTATAAGCAGTGAGCTTCCATTTTAGGTTAACAAGTATTATAAAGAAAAATACATGGGATATTTTAGTCAATACATAAATATAATTCATATAATTAAGAGAGGGGGCCTTTGGGATCAGCTAGTGTTGAGTTTAAATCTTGATCTTTGCACACGGGAGCTGTATGGCATTTAGACAAGTCACTTGATTTTCCTGAATTTCTGTTCCCAGGGAGAGCATAATCATGGTATCTATGGTGGCAAATATTTGTACTAATAAATTTATGATCCATATGTGAGAAGCATATAGATGATACAAACTCTTTTGTGGTCACTCCTGTATGGGAGTGGTCACTCCAATATGGATGGAGGATACTTAGGAAAGGTTTTATGAGGGATGATGCAAGGTGAACTGAGTTTCAAGAGAGCAACTGGGATTTCACAGAGTTTGTATTGCCATATTTTCTAAGTAAAGAAATTGAGACTAGAGGAATTAAATCCCATATATACAATCAACATTTCTGTGGTTTTAGAGTTGAGCTTTCATTAGACTCAGTTCTGTCTCCACAATGTTTTTGTTTATTTAGGCTTACCACTCAGAATGTGGCACAAACATTCTTACAGTTAACCTCCTGTTAACATTAAAATTATTAAATTCTAGGCAATACTTCTTCCAAATTTGGGTTGAAAACATTTTACAAACTAAGCATATTCAAATTGTGCCAACTCTCCTGGCTAAAACTTCAGGCTATGAGGCTCCTGGAAATTGAATTACTCCCTGAAAACAAGATAAGACTGAAATGCCAATTAATAAAATGTTCACTCTGGGCAGTCCCTTCTGAAAGAAGGCAACAGGTACAGGTAGCCCTAGGCACATGCCTTTGAACTCTACATAACAAGCCTACTTTTTTCTCTTCTTCAGTCTGAGAGTCATAAAACTATCTTTTCCTGTGATGGAGAGAGAACTTTCCAGAATCTGAGAGTCATAACACCATCTTCCTCTGAGATGGAGGGAGAATGTTGTTGCATTTGCATGCCCTCTAGTAGTGTAACTTTGAATGAGTCTCCTAAATCTTCACGTTATAATTTATTTATCTGAAAAAATGGATGGGTACCAGCTATGCTGTATGGCCAATAGGAGGGCTGAATATAATAAAGCATGGAAAATATTTTATAAAGTTCTGTATAGTATTAATAATCCTGCTCTCACCCCAAGTACAGCAAAGTACAGTTTGCTGATTAGTCAATGCAAATTGAAGGCCATCAGTTGTTCTTCAGGGAAAACATTTCTGTTCTGGTGAAACCCAGTGATACTGCATTCTGTTTCATTTTTCACCTGGCCCCCAGTGTGGTAAGTAGCAAATTCTTGCATATATGAAGTGATGGATAGTTAGTTAAGAATTCATTGTCTTTCATTCTTTCTAATGTATCTGAAAAATATTATCTGCCCGATTTTCATGGGGAAATTCATTGTTTCAGGGCTAATGGGAAGCTAGCAAGAAAAACAAAACAGATGGAAGGCAGTGAAGCAGCCAATCAGAAGCATTCTGGAAATCTTCAAGATCTAGAAAGGAGACGATATTTCTAATGGGATCCCGGGCTCCAATTTTCTGTTCTCAATTAGGTAATGCATTTCACTCTTTCATCAATTACAGCCCATAAAAAGCTACGCTATTACTTCCCATTAGGTCTGCTTGTCCTCCCCTGGAATAGGATCCCAGAGGGGAGAATAAAGCAACAACAGAAAAAATTTGCTTCTCAGAAACATAGGATGGATGTGCTCTGAGAAATACCACTGGCAGCAAACTTTCCCCTTCATACGAAAAAAAAGGAAAGAAATCATTTCCTACATCTTTAGAATTTGAGCCCAACTGTAAATCAGCTGGTGGCAGAGAGCCCCCAGGGGCGGGCAAACAGCTTTGCCATTTCATTGGCTGTCACTTTTTTAGCAGTGTCTGTCTCACCGTACAGCCTGCTCTTCTCATTCTTTGCTTTGATTTTTTTTTTAAATATGGGTTACATTCACACATTAAGGATCTAAATGCATAACTCTACATAGAAAAAAACTAAATCACCAGAAAATATATACTATCTGGAGACATGGTCTTTTTTGCCTTTAATAGCCAGGTTGTAGTTCAAATAAGAGTAAGCAACTAAAAACGGCTCATTTTTTCAGTCTTTTCCTTTAAGGGCCAACCAGGGATCTGGGTGTTTTAGAGAATACCAATTCATATATCTTCATAATATTTATCATTTTCCCTGCCTTTGTGAATTAAAAAGGAATTCAGAAATGTGTGTGCCTACATGGAACGATTACATCTAAGAATGCAAAGGGATCTTACAGTTATTTTTTAATAGGTGAGGAAATTGAGATCCAAATTAAGTTACTGTCTTGGGTAAGTGACTAGTTAGGGCTACACATCTGAACTATATACAAAGGCCTTTTGCCTTTTAGTTACATTTGCATGTCAGAATGATTTGAACATGTTACTATATTTTTTTCCCTAATACTTTCTTTTTTTGAGAAAAAGAAAAGAAAGCCGTTTCCACCATAGATGCAATTCAATATTTCTGAATTAGACTCAGCTTCCAAAAATATACTAAGGGGAACAATGAAGATATGAAAAAAAATAGTGGACTCCAAAGTGCAATTAAATTATATAGAGATTTTTTTTGAAGTCTTTCCCCCCCCCCCCATCTCCACTTTTCTGATTCTAGTTTAAATATATTTGTGATCAGACCATATATAAGACCCTTGGTCCCTGTACTTTCTAAACTCAGATGACAAATATTCTTGTGTGTTCCCAGCCCATCTGGAGTCTAACCACTGGTGTAGAAACATAAGTTTATTCTCTTGATATCTATTTCCTCAGTCATTGAACTTTCCTTCACAAATGTCTTATTTCAAATGGCAAATGGCTTTATTATATGAGATGAATGGGGTGGGAAGGGGAGAACCGACTGAGCACTTTCTGTGAGTCCGGTAGTGACTCAAGATGAGAGATTCCTCCACAGTATACTACTTACAACCTTATAACAGATGAAATAGTTCAGAAAAAGAAAGCGAAGAAAAAAAAATGAAGAGGAAGAGAAAGAGGAAGAAAGAAAGGGAGGAGAAGGAGGGGGAAGAGGAGGAGGAAGACAAGAGAAAGCATCATAAGGAGAAGAAATATTCCTAAATCCCAAAAAGCAAAATAGTTACACATAACCAGTTAGATAAAATGACCCTTCATTCCTTCCACCCTATGCTGTTTACATCCTGAGTGGAACACTAGAGACCACACTCACTCTGATTTTTCCCGCATCAGTCACAGTAAACATGGATTCATCAAATAGCTAATGTAACAGCTAACGTCCCTGAGGTTAGTTTTTGCCTTTTAAACCCAGGCCCGGGACCCAGTTCTGTGTACACCAGGTATGTAGAAATTTCTAGAATTATTTTTTAAAGCTCACACCGTCTGAGTTTTTCCCATCTCACAATGCCAGTGTGCTATTTCTTCTTCCTGTCTTTTCTGGCCCCGCCCCCTTACTTAGTTCTGGTCTTTCAACTTCCAGACTCAGCAGCACACAGCGCCTTCTTTAGGAGCCGCACAAGCCACACCCCCACACCCCCGTTCTGGCCCTTGAACTCTCCACCTGGCCTGTCTCCTCCCCACACACGAGTTGAATAGCCTTGGCTCTTGCCCTTTGCTGGTTCCATCTACCCTTCAACAGCATCACCCACCTATCCTTCCTAACTCCATCCGCACCAGCTGGCCTTCGTGCTGGTCAGGCTGTGCCTGTGCCAGGGGACATCAATCACAGGGACGCACTGTGTCTTAGAGTTTCAGCTTTACATTGTCCTTTTAAAGTATTTATCCAAGTTTGGTCTAAATTTATCAAATATTTATAAGGAAACAAAGTTGAGAGGTTTTTCTTTTTTAAAAAAAATTCTTTCACTATGTGCCGCTGCAAATGTTAAATTCCCTATTTATGTTGCGTTTCTATCACTTCCTCCTTTCCTCTTCTGGACTCTATCAGATATGGGTCCCTTCTACCCACCAAAGATCATGATTCCTGGGCAAGGATGTTATCTCTTTATAAACTCTTTCTGCACTACCCTGTCTTCATGTACTGTAACACAAAATTGTTTAAGTTTACTCCTCTGAGCTACTTTACTGAAAATTTCACTGAACAGAACCTAGTTTCCCATCTTCCTAGTTCTACTGTATTTTGCTAAGTGACTTTAGACATGTCATCTACTATGTAAGTTTCCATATGTGTCTTTTACACATAACAGTTTATGCATATAAAAGTTCTTTTAAAATGTAACTACATAATCTTAACAGTGCTAATTCTGATCATCTCTCTGAGGCAAGCTTGTTACCCTCCAGTTCTCTTTAAAAGACAAGTGTAAGAAGACTGATAAAGCTCTACCTACATAGGTTACAGTTGCTCTAAAGAGATTCTACTTACAGAATTGAAGTGTAAAACAGTGAAAAATGGGTGATTTATGATAGGACACGAAGCAAAGTAATCATGAAGAAAGAATAAGACAAAGAATCCACCATGAACCATTAGGGAGCCAAAAAAATTAGTGAACCAAACACACGACCTGGACACTATAAGTAAGTACGTGATAAAATCAATTAGAAATGAGAAGACTTAGAAAACAGAGAAAATGGATCAAGACAACTAGCTCATTTAAACTCATGGCATTTGTGCGGGAAAGTTTTTGTTTTGGCAAGTACACTTTTCTTCTTTTTTTTCTTATATGAGAGAAGGGAAGACAGTGAGGCAGACTCCAGCATGCACCCTGACTGAGATCCCCCCAGAAATACCATCTAGGGCTGATACTCAAGTGTTGAGCTATTTTTAGCACCTGAGGCTGATGTGCTCTAATGGAGCTATCCTCAGTACTGCAGGCCATGCTTGAATCAATTGAACCACCAAGAAGAAGAGGGAGAGAAGGGAGAGAGGAAAGAAGGGGAGAAGCTGATGATCATTTTTCTGTGTGACATGACCAGAAATTAAACCCAGGACACCCATATGCCTGGTCAATGCTCTATGCATTGAGTCACCAGCCAGGGGCACAAATACACTTTTCTAACTCTACTCACCTACTTTGTTCCCAGGGACACATTTATATCTAATGCTTACTCCACCCAGGCTTCTTTGCCTTTTGGCTCCTGATTGACCTTCAATTTTTGAGCATTTGTGGCATCTTGTTTGATAAGTGATCTTTCAATTATACTGCCCTTACAGCTTGACTCAAAGTAACCCATCATCATTTCTCTAGAAACTCAAATCAGACCATTTCCCATCTAAGGACCCTTCATTATCTTCCCAGAACACTTAGAAGAAACTCCAAATTATTGCACGATATAAAAATGCTGCACAGTCTGGCCCTTGATTTTGCAAAACCTCATTTTATGCAATTTCCTCTTGGACTCAATCTAACTACGGCACTATCAAATTACACTGACACTGTGTTCCCACTCTCTGGAATACTCTTCCAATGCACACGTACACACTCAATTTGCTGCTCATCATTCACGTCTCAGCTTTGGTATCACCTCTTCAGCATTATCTTTCCTGATCCCTTACTCTGAGTAGCCCACCCATGACTAATTCCTGCTTCAGCCCTTTATTTATTTCCTCATTAGCATTTACCCCAATTTATAGTTATTTTCTTTATTTCTCTCAGGAATACAGTACAGGGGTATTTGCATGACTAGTTTTAAATATGCAATGTAATTTTGCAAATTTATGCAAACCACATTAATCTTCCTGACCAATATGCATACCATATTATTTTCAGGAAATTGCGTTGGCTCGTGTTACTCAGATGTTGTTATTTTCACACAGTATATTGCAGTGCATTTACTGGTGACTGGGAGGCATTTTTATAAATAAAAACTAAACCACACTTTTCAAAATAAAAGAACAAAGTGTGATGAGAGTTGACTGTTTAGATTAGATATTCTCTTCACTTGAGCAGTCAGAATACTATCCTCTGGGGGTTAAAACCAGCACCAGAAGATAACTGATACACATCAAACAATGAGAAGCAGGGTGAACAAAGTACATTTACTGAATGCAAGTATTCCAGAATATATTTCCTGTGCCCAAATCAGAGAGGCAATAACATTGATCCAAAGTAAAAGGCAATTTCAATGAACTAGAATAAAATAACACCACTGTTGTTGTTTTTTTATGAGTGTTTGCATATTACATTTCAATGGTTATAAGGTTATAAGACACCGTGTTCATTGCTGTGACATGAATAAGCTGATAGTGCTATAGGACACCACAGGAAGGACACTCAAGCTGTGACATGGGGATAGAGGGAGCTGACAGAGGTTAAGAGCAAGAGTCTGACCAGATGATAGCACAGCATGTCATCATGGAATGCTGAAGACCTAGGTGTGAACACACAAGGTTACCAGCTTGAGTATGGGCTCATCCAGCTTGAGTGCAGGGATGCTGGATCAAGTGTGGGATTGTGTACATAACCCCATGGTCACTGGCTTGAGCCTAAAGGTTGCTGGCTTGAAGCTCCAGGTCATTGGCTTCAGTCAAGGTTGCTGGCCTGGGCAAGGGGTCACTAGTTCAGCTGGAGTGCCCCAGTCAAGGCACGTATGAGAAAGCAATCAATGAACAACTAAAGTTCTGCAACTACAAGTTGATGCTTCTCATTTCTCTCTGTTCCTGTCTGTTTGTTCCTGTCTGTGTCTCCCTGTCTGTCTCTCTCTCTCTACCTAAAAAAAAAAAAAAAAAGACAATATTTTATAGTCTGTATTTGGAAAGAACCTGAGAAATGAGCAACTCTATTATCATTTTGTTTTGTTTTCAAATGAAGTATATAAGGTCCAGATGTATTACTCAGTTCCTCAGAGCCTAAAAGAAGCAAACCTTGATAGAGGACTTGATACTTCTAGGTGCCTAGTTTAGGGCTAATCCCCTTCACCATAAATTAAGTCTTCTATTATTATTTTGTTGGCTGAATGTGTTCCCCCAAAATATATGTTCAAATCCATGGTACCTGTAAATGTGACCTTTTTTTGGAAACAAAATCATTGTAATCCAATGACTAGTATCATTATAAAAGGAGAAGGTGGTCTCCATGTACATATGAAGGAGATTCTGAGAGACAGAAGGCCATGTGGAGAGGGAGATAGGGATTGGAATGATGTGTCTACAAACCATAGGTCACCAAGGATTGCTGGAAATCACCAGAAGCTAGGAATTGACAAGGAAACATTTTTGTCTAGAAACTTTACAAGGAACACAGCCCTGCTGACACATAATTTCAGACTTTTAGCCTCTAGAATTGAGTGAAAAATAATTTCTGTCATTTTAAGCCACCCGTCTTTGGTAGTTTGTACAGCCACTCTAGGAAATAAGCACTCTATCAGTAATAGGCAAATCTTAGTACCATATCCTGTTCAGTAACAGACTGTCCAGACATCCTTTCCAACTTCCTGTCACTATGTAGAGTCAAATACCCCACCGATGCATGCACTCCTAGTAATGACTCAACTGTGGTTTTTCTATTTATTTTTCTGACTATCCAACCAGCTCATCTGATCTATGAGAGCAAGGATAATGTTGGTTTGTGTGTTTGTCTTGCCATTTGTGATGGTCAATTTTATGTGTCAACTTGACTGAGCTAAAAGATGACCAGTAAGCTGGTAAAATATTATTTCTAGGCATGTCTGAAAGCGTTAACATTTTAATTGTAGATTGAGTAAAGAAGATCACCTTCAGTGATGTGAATGGTCCTATTCCAATCTACTGAGTGCCCAAATAGAACAAAAAGGTGCAGGGATGGTGAATTTGCCCCCTCTGCTGGAGCTGAGACACATCTAGCCTTCTGTGCCCTTGGACATTGGTGCTCCTGGTTCTTAGATCTCCACACATGATCCAGAACTTGCATCATCAGCCCACTGGTTCTCTAGCTTTCAGACTCAGAGTGGGTCTTCCACCATCGGCCTCCTGGTTCTCAAGCCTTGGATTTGGACTAGAATTTCACCCCTGGTTCTCCTGGACCTCCAGCTTGCTGTCAGCCAACTGTGGGACTTCTCACCCTACATAATCACATGAGCCAATCCCTCATAATAAATATCTTTATATGTGTCTAAATATGTTCAATTCATTCTGTTTCTCTGGAGAACCCTAACTAATACATCATGATGGGCAATCAATAAATATTAAATAAAAATACAGTTAAAAGAGGGAAAAAATATGAACAGACACTTCAACAAGGAAGACATATACATAAAAAATTAGCCCTTGAACAAATATTCAATATCATTAGCCATTAAAAGAAAATATAATTAAAACCACAATACACTATCACTGATTACCCACTAGAAGGCTAAAATTTAAAAAGAATAATGACATCAAATGTTGGAAAGAATCTAGAATACTCAGAATGCACTCTTCTTGTTGGGAGTGTAAAATGGTAAATCCATTTTGCAAAAAGATCTGGCATATTCTTATAAAACAAAATATACTTTAACACTGTAATCCAGCAATTTCACACTTAAGTACTTACTCCCTCCCCAGAAAAAGGATGTATATATTCATAAAGTATTTGTATAAGAACGTTCATAGAAGCTTTATTCTTAATAGCGTAAGTCTATAAATAGATTATGCATCTACCAATAAGACCATGATAAACAAACCAATATGTCTACTTCCTAAAATTCATTATTCAGTCATGAAAAGAAATGAATTACTGATCCACACAACATAAATACATTTAAAAAATTTGATGCTGAGTACAATCAGCCTTAAACCAAGGAGTAACTACTATGTGACACCATGTATACAAAGTTCTAGAATAGGCTAGACAATTCTATGTTGAAATTAACCAAAATAATACATTCCTCTGAGGACAAGAGGGTGGGCATTGCTAGAAAGGGTTATAAGAAAACATGTCTGGGTTCCAAGAGGGAATTGGTTTACAAAACTGTTTGCATTTGTGAAAATGCAAGAATACACTTTCAACTTGTGCATTTCATTGTATATAAATATTGCACCAGGAAAAAAAAAAGTAAACTATAAATATTGATACTGTGTTTAAATGTGTAGAGAACTGATAACTGAAACATAATTTTTTGAAACATAATTTTAATGCACCAAAATGCAAGTAGATTAATTGATGAATAGGTAGGAGGTAAGTGGATGGACAGCTATATAGTAACACAAATATAGCAAAAGTAAATGGCTAAATTTAAAGGGCATGTATATGCATATTCATAGTTAATTCTTTCAACTTTTATGTAGATTTAAACATTTAAATTCATAATAAAATGTTAGAAAAGACTTCATAAAATACAAGTGTTAAAATGAGTAAATCAATAAATTAAAACAAAAACCAACAAAACTTGACAGAATAAAACTGAATATAAGATTCAAAACATCACAGCAAAGTGATTGAAAGGTCTGATTTAGAGAATGAGCTGTTGCAGCTGGAAAGCCTCAGGCGGGACTAGAACCCAAGACAAACACCAGCTGCCTGGACCTGCTGTGGTGGGGTTTGCAAAGAAGCATCCACAATGCCTGACTTAAAAACCTTCTTTATTGAAGCTTGGGCTGTCTATCCACCTCCTTCAGCCAACACGAAAAACCAGCAGACAAAAATAGATGGCTTTGCTTCAGCTGAATTCTCAGTGAAAACAATTCTAGCTAGAAAGAAAAATACATCTTCACCCTGCTGGGCTTCTCTCCAGTCACTGCCTAGAAGAATTTGGCTGTGGTACAGGGAGAGCAGCCCTGTGGTTTGATAGCCCTTGTCTCTAAGGAAAGACCCCTCTGCCTTTGAACTGCAGTTGCTACCTGCAGAGTTAGAGTAAAATGGAGATCAATGACTACTTTCCAAGGAGGAATAGCCTGTGTGAGATACTGATTACCTGGGAAACCTTCCTGCCCTCTGAAACCCTGCCCACTTGGCACATGTTGGCCAGCTGACCGTGCAGAGACGAAGATTCTAGGACTAGTGTGGGGCTATCACCAGGTCTAGGATTTTAGGTACTGAGGTTGGAAACAACAACCTAAATCACCTAATCCCATTCCATCCCCTACAAAGAAAACGAATAAAAACAGCCTTATTTGATTGTTGCATTCAGCTGCTCCTGGTGGTCAGAGAAGCATATAACCTATAGCGCAATTCTTTAGCCACACAAAAGACAATTGGCTCCTGAAAATTAGAGAAGTATTTGCAAAACAAACAAACAAAAACTTATCTCTGGGAGTATGACTTAATTTAATTTTTTTCTATTTGTTTTTCTTTAAACTCCAAGTATGCCTAACTGAGCAAGCATGTATGAGGGAAGATGAAAGCTTTAGATTCAGGCTCCAAAAGTCCTGAATTTAAGTCCTGGCTCTGATGTCTTGTTGTTTTGTTATCTTAGGCAGGTCATTTCTATTGATACCAGTTTTTCCTAAGCCTCATTTTGTAAGTTTGTATCATTTGGGATATTAAATTTTCAAGTAGTTAAACTACCTACTCAAACTGGCTTATACAGCAAAAGAAATTCATCAGCTTTATTTAGTTGTTTGTTTGTTTGTTTATTTAGTGAGAGGCAAGGAGGCAGAGAGACAAACTGCCCCATGAGCCCCAACTGGGATCAACCTGGCAAGCCCCAGCCGGGTCTGATGCTTTGCTTATCTGGGGCTGCGGCTCCATTGCTATTGAGGCCATGGAGCCATTCTCAGAGCCCAGGGCCAAGCTGCTCAAACCATATTATCATGGTTGTTGGAGGAGAAGAGAGACAGAGAAGTGGGGGTGAGAGAGGTGGAGAAGCAGATGGTCATTTCTTTTGTGTGCCTTGACTGGGAATTGAATCCAGAGCTTCCACAAGCCAGGCCGATGCTCTACCACTTGGCCAACTGTCCATGGCCTTCATTAGCTCTTAGTATTAAAAAGTCATCATGCAGGATTTTATCCTTCAGTTGAAACTGTTGGAAGAAGTCGTTACTTCTCTCTCTCTCTCTCTCTCTCTCTTCTAATCCCCCTCCAGACTCTATTTCATGCCTCTTTTTCTTGGCTTTGGCTTCTTTCTCAACAAATTTTGCTTTTTTGACCCAACATAGTTATCAACAAAGGAGTAGGATAAAAAATAAATAAAAGATTTGGGAGATGGGCACACAACACATTCAACAGTTCAAATGTTATAGAAATGTTTACATGAAACTTATGTATTCTTATTGATCAATGTCATCCCATTAAATGTAATTTTCTAAATTAAAACAAAAAGAAAAAATACCAATAATAAAATCTGAATTACCATGGTAATGACACAATAAGGAAATCTAGTATCAAAGAGGTAGGAAGTGAAATAACAGACATGCTCCTTTTTAGAACTCTTCATTTCTTTAGTACCAACAATTGGGAAGGCAGACATCACAGGACTCACCACCCCCTTTAGGTTCACCCACTCAGCATCCTGGGCCTGAAACGTTCACCTATATGGAAGCTGTGTACCGAGCTGTTCCTTGGCCCCAAGTTCTTCCTCCTTATAGAAATAAACTTTCCCCACTTTTGGGAGTCCAGTGAGTCTTTGCATTGCTTAAGCATGTAGATCATATGGCACCTACCTACCAGCTCCACCAGTAGGATATCCACTAATCCCATTGATGGAAGAGAACCAGGTCTTTGCGGTAAAAAAGGGATGGGAGAAGCCCATAACCCTACACAGGTTATCAGAAGGGATCCCCTGGCCATAGGAGACCAGCACATACACATAGCGTGATCTTACTGCCTCTCCTCTCCTTTCTCTGAGTAAAGTATTATTCCAGTTCATGCCTGTGCATTGAGTTGTCCTGATGAGTTCCAACCCATAGAAGATATAGCAAGTCAAGGTCTGCGAGCTCCTGGTCTGGAGTTTGACAGTGTTCTGATCCTTGCTATCCTCCATGAGGTGGGAATCCTCATTTGAGATTGGTAGCTATATCTTCCTGCTTAACAATAACCACTATGGGAAACTATCTTTTCAGTCAGTTCAGAAGAGAATAGAAGTGCTTTTCCCATAGCTCCTAGCAAACATCTACACAGGTCTGTCCTTATCTCCAAACAAGTCCCGTACCTAAATAAGCAGTCAGTAGGACCATAAGAATATGGCTTTTTAGCTGTCACTGGAGCTGGTTTTAGAAGCAACTTCCCTCAGATCACATTGTCTGAATGTTAAGAGGAGGCAATTCAGTACAGAAATAAATGATCATTACAAAGAGGAAGGCAAATAAATGCTAGGGGGCCCAAAGAGCTTATTTACAACAAAGCCAATGGTGCTAAAGTGAATGAGAAGATGGATTTGAACACATTTTATAAACTTAGAACCATATATATTTTATAAAGTTTCTATTTATTGATTTTAAGAAAGAGAGAGAGAAAGAAACGCCAGTTTGTTGCTCCACCCATTCCTGCATTCATTGGTTGATTCTTGTATGTGCCCTGACTGGTGATCGAAACCATAACCTTGGCATATCGGGATGATGCTCTAACCTACTGGCCAGGGAAGAATCACATATACTTTAAAGTAAGGTGTCCCTGAAACCAACACAATAAAGACCAGACACAAGCATTTAAGTAATCTGTAAACAAAATACTTTCCTAGAAGCACAGAACTTTCAAGTATTTAAAAACAACAGTAAAGTCAAAAGAAACAATTTAAATTAATGTGTTTGCTAAACATCTTGCTGCAGCACAAATACCGCATCCTAGGATCCCATTCTTCTTTTCCTAATTAATGATGAAAAAATATTTGAGACAATTAGAGTACTTGAGAATGGATTAATTATCTTTGATCTACTTCAAGAGTGTTTTGCAGTTATTTAATGTTCAAAGAGTGTTCTGAGGTTTAGGTTGTAACTAGTTTTCTGCAAACATACACAAATTATGACACATAAAGTAGAATATTATTTAGACACTAAGAAGCATATATCAGAAAATATATCCTTGAATGGCAAATTTACCACATCATAAGAAATAAAAGAAAAACAGCAAGTTCCATTGTTTTAATTCTCTAAGATTGTGTTTTAATTCTATAAGATTGATTTAATTCTATAAGATTGTCTCAATTCTATAAGATTTTTGTGAAATTTTCAAGGCTGGTTTTCCAGTATAAAAAAATCTTTAAAAATATTTAAAATGTTGATGTCTGCTTATAGGGCCTATACTGTAACGGAGTATGTCTCAAATTTTTCTGTATCTTATAAATTGTCTGTAAGTTTGTTTTAGCATTACTGTGACAAAATGGTACAATCATCTAATATAAGTTAGTGCAAAGCACCGTTTTCATAGTACAGTCTCTCCCTGCGCAGAAAGCGTTAGTCAGTTGCACGAGCACAGCCTGGGTAGAGGCAGGGAGGGAGGTCATGCTGTGACTCAGCAACACGTGGTTCCACAAGATCATCTCTTCCCCAGTCGCTGTCCTTTTGGTGCCTCTCACTTAGCAAAGTCCAATGTATTAGTTGTCATTTGCCTTTCGTCCATAACAAATGTCATCTCCAAATGGTATCTCCCTTCTGTCATCCACGTGCTCTCTGCATGTGACCCATGATTTTTTTCTCCCCGTCTAATATTAACAGGAAGAACAAGTACTGAGTAAATAAAAGCACTAAATAAATAAAGGTATGTCAAATAAATATAACCATGGTAGAGAAGAGATTTCATATTTCCTGAATCCAGCATTTAAATGTTTTTGTGTTAAATATCAAGGCAAGGTGTTAAATGGAGGCTGGGCTTCTTGAAGTCAGGAATCTCACTGCCTTTATTTCTGCCCAAGCAGGGCCAGCCCACCCTCTGACAGCAGAGGACGTCAGGAGATGTTTGTTGGGTTGTTGTCACGAATGTGTGCTTATGAAGAAAGAATCACAGTGTAAGTGGTTGAAATGTGTTTAGAGAAGATAAGTTTGTTATCTATACTCTTTGTATGCATTATAAACTATTTCCTTTTTGAATTTTTATTTATGGATTTTAGATAGAGAGAGGAAGGAAGATAAAGAAAAACATCAATTTATTGTTCCACTTAATTTAAGCACTCACTGGTTGATTCTTGCGTGTGCCCTGACTGGGGGAATGGAACCCACAATCTTGGCATATTGGGATGGCTCTCTAACCAACTGAGCTACCCAGCCAGGACCTAGAAAATATTTTCTTTCTAAAAGTGTAGCATGCAATCACATTAAATTGAACACATAAATTTTTAACTTATGACTCTATTTTCTGGAAGTAGGCTTTGTGTACAACAAGACTCCTGGAAGTTTTTCCCACTCCACTCAAAGATGTCTCTATGTCAAACAAACAAATAAACAATTCATAAGACAGAAAGACATATAGACTAAGATACTAAGACATCTAATGGGTTGTCTAAAATAGAGTGGCAGACAGTCCATATCTATTCCCCCTTTATAGTATTAATATCACTTCCTGTGATCCCATAAATAATTACATTAGAATGAAATTAAACTTAATAAATGGACCAATGGATAGTGTCTTGCATATAGTAGTAATATTATCTAAATTTAGTTAAAGCTGAAAAGTTATGTTCCATGTTAATTGAAAGAATTATTTCAATTTCTGTGACTGAGTTTGAATTACTGTTTTCAGAAAACTTTGTATTGCAGGTTCATCATTTTAACCCCTTTCAAAGATGGAATAATATACATTAAAACAGTATGAGAATTTCCGACATAGAAGAAAAAGAGTCCTCCCTGAAAAGCCATAGGAGACTTGTCAAATACCTCCCTGGGGATGATTTTAACATTTGTTTTCCAGTAGCTGGTTATGCTTAAGGCAGACACAGACCGCCGGGTGGGATGCATGCACTTATAAGTCAAAGTGACACAGTTCTTGTAAACGCTGCCTATTATTATTTCTTATAATGTGCCTGGACAAGTTATTTTTACATTTCTTATTTTGGTCCTCAAGTGAGAAAAAGAACTTTTAACATGTTTATTGTATATATGATTCATATTGATTCATGTATAGATGGTGGGACAAAAGCAGGCTTAAAATTATGAATATGCTATTGTTCACAGTGGCCAGGACATGGAAACAACCAAAAACCCCATCAATAGATGACTGGATAAAGAAGATGTGGCACATATACACTATGGAATACTACTCAGCCATAAGAAATGATGACATCGCCTGACCTGTGGTGGCGCAGTGGATAAAACATCGACCTGGAAATGCTGAGGTCGCCGGTTCGAAACCCTGGGCTTGCCTGGTCAAGGCACATATGGGAGTTGATGCTTCCAGCTCCTCCTCCTTCTCTCTCTCTGTCTCCCCCCTCTCTCTCTCTCTCTCCTCTCTAAAATGAATAAATAAATAAAAAAAAAAAAAGAAATGATTACATCAGATCATCTAATAGCAAAATGGTGGGATCTTGATAACATTATACGGAGTGAAATAAGTAAATCAGAAAAAAACAGGAACTGCATTATTCCATACGTAGATGGGACATAAAAGTGAGACCAAGAGACATTGATAAGAGTGTGGTGGTTACGGGGGGAGGGGGGAGAGGGAGAGGGAAGGTGGAGGGGGAGGGGCACAAAGAAAACTAGATAGAAGGTGACAGAGGACAATCTGACTTTGGGTGATGGGTATGCAACAAAATTGAATGACAAGATAACCTGGACATGTTATCTTTGAATATATGTATCTTGATTTACTGATGTCACCCCATTAAAAATAAATAAAGAAAGAAATTTGAAAAAAAAATTATGAATATGCTAAATACAGGAGTTTTTTGTATTATTATTTAATAATTATTATATTATTTTCTATACAAACAACTTTCAACCTCATTTTGCCCCTCCCTATATATCACTTACACACACACATATACACACATATACACACACTGGAGGTGAATGGTTACACACACACATACATTTACTGGTAATAGTATAAAGCATTATTCACATTTGTATTAAATGATTGATAGCAGTTTTCTCTTACCTCCATAATTCATTTGCACTATAATGAGCATTAACATTTCAAATCCATTGGATAAGCCACTGTTCAACTTTCTCAATATGAGTGCTTTATAAATCTTCCCTCAAGTCAGTCCCCAAGATGCTGCAATGGAGTTTTTTAATATCCCATCTAGTCTTATCATTTTTTTCTCCTTGAGAGCCTTCTGCGACAACCTACCTATTCTCCTGACCAACAACACCCACTTATAAATCACTGGATAAAGAACAACTTTATTGGAGGTCATACAAGTCACAGAATGTCAGAACTGAAAATAAACCTAGGCCCAACTTCCTCCTTTGATACCGAAGAACCCTGAAGCTTTGAGTGTGTGTGTCGGAGGGGAGGGGCAGGTACAGTGTTCAGAGACCTGCAGAGATAGCAGTTAATTACGGTCAGAGACAGGAGGACACCGGTTTGTTATTGTTGTTTTAAAAAATCTCATGCCTCTTCATGAAAGTCCCTTGAAATTCTTATGTTATTATGTATAGTGTCAGTGAGAAAAAGAGAGACAGAGAGAGAAGAACCAACTAATTGGAAGAATGGGAGAAATATGCATTCTTATCTACGACATGGCAGTGTGATCACAGTAGTATTTCTGTCGAGTCTCCCAATAGGCATGATTTGTCCTGATATATAACATTGCTATTTCTAAGAAAAAAGGAAAGCACTCATCAAAAACTCAACTCACTTCCCATTTAATGAGATAAATATATATTTATCTTCTTTAATTTTTACCCCAGCAACCAGGTCCAGATAATTCCTTGATGACTTGATGTGGTTAATAGGCTGAAAAGACCTCAACCTCCTGTGTTTCTCCGACATCCGGGCCTCCACCCGGCACAGAGGAATAACCGGATGGAGAAGTGGGGACGGGAAAGGAGCTCCCACTTACACATCTCAGTTCACAGTGCGGCTGTGTTGGATCATCACGAATGCCACTCAGAAGTACAGCTTTATTGGGAAAAGGCGTTGGCACATTTGCAGAGTACAGAGAAAACACTCCTTGAACACGAGTGTAATTTTAGAACGTCCAAAAATACCCCCTCCTCCTCAGAGTCCCACTCTTCTATGTCTTATAAAGCCACAATGTTTCAGTCCCTGAACATTCTCCTTGACTTTTATCAGCTGAGTTAAAACTAAAAGCAAGTCTCACGTAGCAGACGAAATTCAGTATGTTCTTACGTTAAAGCAAGTTTCTGTGCCTTAAAGCAGTTCATGGGTTTTTGCAGAAATATATAATGTGACTTTTTTAAAAAATAGAAATTCACTGTTTGGGGATTAACCATGATGACTGCTGGGTTAGCGGAAATCCTACATGCTCTTCTGAAGCTAATGCAATCTGGAGAGCTGGGGGTAGAAACTTTTTTAAAATACACATGTGAAATATGTCTTAATACAATAATAGTTATGTGCCAGACATTTGTTTTATATATATTGATATATATATATCCACATATCCATAACACTATATACAGTTACATATAAGAGTTATAAGTAATAAAGTTATATACATATATAATTTATATATGTGCATAAATTAATCTTCACACTCACCCTATGAAGTAGATACATATTATTACAATTTTACAGCTTAGGAAATAAGGCACAGAGAAGTTAATAAATTGCCCAAGGTCACAGAACAAATAAATTGCAACCTGACTCCTAGGTTTGTACTACAGGTTGCTTCTCTACAATTCCTCTCCAATAGGAATGAAAGGGAAATGTAAGTTTTTAACATGTTAAAAATTTGGTTTTTGGAAGGGTGTTATCTAGGAAAACAAGGTTGGATTTGAATTTAAAACAAATGGTCACATGCTTTTCTTATGGAAGCAATGGTTTTTAAGTATATGACTATTTTTTATCTAAGTTTGTTTTTTAAAAAAAAAATTTCATACTTTTCATTCCCAGAAATGCAATACCTCTGTCATCTAGCTACTAATTGATTGAATATCATGTCAGAAAACTAAGATTTAAATTCTGATACTAAATGTATGTAATCTGGGTCAGGTTAGTGCTTTGTGGTACTCCATGTTCTAGTTCACAGAGTCAAGACCTTGAATTTGCGACTACCATTGAGTGCTTGCTTTCTGTGCATAAGGCATTCACTGTGGGTGAAGGAGCAATTTACAACCCAGGCAACTTGCAACATCTTTACAGTGCAAAATTTACCTTTCTATTATTGTTCTTTAAGCCATTAAAGACTGTAGTTTTATTTGAAAAGTATTGCTACCCAAATGTTCATAAAAGGAGAAGCACGTGTTTAGATGGTAACTTGGTTCTGTTTATAGAAGTCTCGCACTAATTTTAACCTCTCCAGAGGCTTGTGGTTACTCTCATCCTTACTTACTGGCTTAATCACTTCAATCTCCTCATATAGGTCAGTATTTTGTGCATAAAAACCAATAAAGCTTGAAGGGGTGACTTGTTGAGGTTTCTCTCTTAATGGACTCTTGCTTTTTTCCCCAGGCGTGGCAGTTTGAATATACAAAATGTGCCCACAGGGCATTTTCTTCGCAAAATGTTGTCACTTTATTCTCTTTCCATTACCTCAAAAAAAATGCCTGGAGAATTACAGCTGGATCAGTGGGTACAGCTCCCATTCCGGCCACGTCTGTCTCAGATGCTCCATTTGGTTTTGCAACATTTGTCATATAGCCACATATTCCTTTGCCATTGTCTTTGGGTATCTTCCCTGGTATTGTTGAAGATTTAGTATCACAAAGTATCATGGTGTATGCTGCATGAGAATTGTTGAGCATACACAGATGTGTGACATATAAACTATGTCCCCCTGAAGGCTATTATCTTCCATTAGGAACATGGTCATCAACATAAATAACAGAGGGGATTAACAGAATAGAATGCCCAAGGACACTGCAGGTAAACATAAGGAGCTACCTTCAATATTCTCAATTGGATCCCAGGACCTAAAAGTGCAGAATTCACTCTAAAGACTTAGTCTGAGTTCATTTTTCTCATATCTAAGATTAGAGTCAATGGTCTAAATTCCCCCTTACTCTTCAAAAGTGCATGTCCTTGCAAATCAATACACCACCCAGAGGCTGTACTACTCCATTCATATAATGGGGATTTCAGTAACCTAGCACAGGGTTTGCACACAATAGCTAATCAGTTAAATAGTGGATATATATATTTAATATTTATTTTTCTTCTTTAGTGGTAAAATCTGAGGAGCTGACTGTACGGTACCTTGTCCCCCAATTCTACTGTTCTCAATCTATTTTATTTTTTCTTTTTAATCACTAAAGCTTAAACATTTAAGAACTTAGCACTAAAATTCTGGTGAGATGATACTGGTCTGTGACTTTGTTTGCTGAGAAAAGTGATGCCCTAAACCTACAAGTTACCAATTATCATTAAGTAGGGAAAAATAAACTAACACTTCTGTTAAAACTAGAAAAATGGGGTGAGAGTTTTAGACTTCAACTTAATCAATAAACTGAAGAAAATAGAAGCCAAGTTCCCTACAAACAAACAAACCCAAACAGAAAGCAGACTCTGGTATTGGTGTTCACCCAGTGTTCATACACTGTAATGCACAGAGCAGCCTGGAATGACTCTTTAAGGGAGAGAAATCCAGAGCTTTAAGATCCAGGTGAACCAAGGAGGCAGTAGCATCTCTCAGCGCTGGAAATTGCTACATGGGAAGAAATTCCCAGTGCTGCTTGTCATCTGTTTGTTTTCAGAAGTTGGAAATCAGGACTCTTATTCTTATGGGAATTTCTTATTTTTTAAACGTTGGCAAATTATTTAATAATAATAATAATAAAGTCCTAGCCAGTTGCCTCAGTCGATAGAGCATCAGCTCAGCATGCAAACACCCTGGGTTTGATCATTGGTCAGGGCACACAGGAGAAGCAACCTTCTGCTTTTCTTTCTCTTTCTCTCCCCCTTTCCTCTCTCTTCCACTCCCACAGCTAGTGGCTTCACTGGTTGGAGCCATGGCTCTGGGCGCTGAAGTTGGCTTGGGTGTGGAGCTTCCATTTCAGGTGCTAAAAATAGCTTGGTTGATTAGAGCATTGCCCCAGATGGGGGGGGGGGGGCGTTGCCAGGTGGATACTGGTGGGGGCGCATGCGGGAGTCTATCTCTCCTCCTCTTACTTAAAAGAACCCAGTATATCAATCAGTACTATAGTTTACACCTAATGAAATGCACATACTTGAGGTTAATTTGCCCAGTGTTGTCAGGTAGACAGCTCTGGGTTCAGCTGTGGAGCATGTTATATGGATGTACCTTTCAATCGTGAGTAAAGAGAAGAGTAGTGGAGCTCAGAGAAGTAGGCATCTCTTCTATTTAAATCACCAAGAAACACCAGGGAGGTTTCAACGCCCCTTAGTCATATAATGAATCTAAATTAGTAGCACCTCACTTTAAATGTACTGCCTACAGCACCTATTCAAAGGATATTGAATACACAATTGTATTCTTTTTCAGGAATAGGCGGAGAGGAAGGCTAATGGGAACTCCCTAGCACAGAGGCACAGAGCTGGAGTTGCCTTCAGAATTGTCTAGTACAATTCACTTTTCAACTGCTGAACTGACTTCAGAGAAGCTAAGAGACTTCTCTACAGTCATATCGCTTGTTAATAGCAAAGCTGGTACAATAACCCACATTTTCCTAATTTTGTCTGCAGAGAGTCCATAGCTTCTTGCTTCAGATTTATTTATAAACGATCTGCGTTTTCAAATCAGAGATCACAAAGTCAAGCCTCTTTTTACTGTTAAAATTGGAAAAATTAGGCCCGTCCGCGGGGTTTTCACCACAGGGTGGAGGCGAGCAGCGCCAGAGAGCCGCAGCACCAACGATTTAGAGCTCACTGTGTGTAGCCTTTGATCACTGGCACACTTTATCCTGCTGTGAATTCCAGGGGTGGAGTTTTCTCAGGGAGCTGTACAACTTTCTTGCTTATGGAGTTGAAATAAATCTCTTTTAAACCCAGTTATTTTGTCCCCCTGCCCAGTTCTTTATTAACTACAGGTTGCAAGGCAGGTTTGGAAGCTTGTCCCCGGCCAGATTTTGTGAGTGGTGTGCCACTGCCCTCTGCTGGTAGGACTGTCCGCATGGAGTGTCCAGTCCCGGGGTTAGAAGGAAATTTTGCGATCCTTCCAATTCTCATGGCTCCAAGACTTCCAAGTAAAGGACTCTAACAACATTTAAGAATTTAATTAAGCAAATGAACTTTACCATTTTCTGTGATGATGCTTCTATATCCCTGGCAAACGAAGGACAAACCACGTGCGCGCACGCGCGCGAGGGTGTGTGTGTGTGTGTGTGTGTGTGTGTGTGTGTGTGTGTGTGTGTTTGTTGGGGATGATGCTTTTATATCCCTGGAAAAACCAAGGACAAGTGGTGTGTGTGTGTGTGTGTGTGTGTGTGTGTGTGTGTGTGTGTGTGTTGAAAACATCAGGCCTGTGGTTTCATGTCATGGGAGAGAAGAAATTAAAGCAAAGCAAAAAAACCAAACAAACAAATTATGGTACTTGCTTTTCCACTATTAAGGGTGGAGAGTTTTGTGACATATCCCTTGGTTTGTTTAAAATATAAGGGAGTCTCAGTCCCAGGCTTTACTTCACATGTAGTCAGTGTGATCTATGCTAGCTCTAAATAGTAAAGAAAGACTATAGTTTGTAGCATGTATGATCTGTCTGCTGTCTTCAGTTTGAAATAGTGGCTCATGGGCTGTCAAATGTAGCCTTTCCTGTTTCCCATTAATGCCAAGTTGGAGGAGAGTTGGGATTTTATCTATATTTATAGCAAATGGAATAATACACTAGAAAACCTATGAGCACAAACTTGGCAGGAAAGAAGGGATATCTCTGTCAACATAACCGGAGTCTCAGCAGTTTCAAGGTTATTAATGTGCCTCAAAAATCTGTAGGAGCTGCATATGTATTGAGGCAGTAAATTATTTTCTACCACCTGTGTGCAATACTCTGATTCTGTATTAAACCAGTTTTCAACACATAGTGAAAGAAAAGTAAATATTCTTACACCTGGCCTTATGCCATGTGGCAAAAGTCAGACTAGAAAAATATATTTGAAGCCAAAATTAATGCTTGACTTATTCTGAAGAAAGACTATTCTCCTAAACAAAGTTATTTAAACATACTGGCTAGGTAGATGCCAGAATCTATATTTTATTCTCACAAAATTTTACGTGAGTCCTTTTGTTTCTATACTGATAAAAATGAATTCATATTACTATAAAGACATTCTTTTCTGAACATTTAAAATACCACTTATTAATAAAATCAGAGGCCCTGGCTGGTTGGCTCAGTGGTAGAGTGTTGGCCTGGCGTGCTGAAGTCCCAGGTTTGATTCCCGGCCAGGGCACACAGGAGAAGTGCCCATCTGCTTCTCCACCTCTCCCCCTCTCCTTCCTCTCTCTCTCTCTCTTCCCTTCCCGCAGCCAAGGCTCCATTGGAGCAAAAGATGGCCTGGGTGCTGGGGATGACTCCTTGGCCTCTGCCCCAGGCACTAGAATGGCTCTGGTCGGGAGAGAGCGACGCCCTGGAGGGGCAGAGCATCGCCCCCTGGTGGGCATGCCAGGTGGATCCGGGTCGGGGGCATGCGGAGTCTGTCTGACTGCCTCCCCGTTTCCAGCTTCAGAAAAATATTCAATACAAAAAAAAAGAAAAAAAAAGAAAGAAAATCAGAGTCCAAAGACAACTCAAAAATGGTAAAAATGATACTTCTCCCTTATTCTACAGGTAAACCCCCTTACCATTTTGGTCTATCTGTCTATCATCTATCTTTCTATCTATGCCTATCTAACCATTAGGAGTAAGACTGTAGGTATAGTCAACAGTTTTGAGAAATCAGAATGATGAAGGTATACTATCTAGTCCCTCCTGCTTTAAATGAATGCACTTAACATTATGGCACAATAGTAAATACAAATTTCTATTCCACAGGTGAAAAAAACTAATTACAGTTGTTCAAAGTTTTCAAGTGTTCAAATATATATTTCTAAATTGAACAACTTCTCTGAAAAATATTTCTTTGGTTTAAATTTATCTATGTCTGTTTCCTCCTGTAAATAAACTGTTGCCTTATTCATTTTCATTTTATTTAAAAAAAAAAAACTAGCTTGATTGAGATATAATTTACATTCTACATCTTTCAGCCATTCAAGTTGTAGAATTTGATGGCTTTTAGTGTAGTCATAGAGTTGTACAACTATCACTAAAATTTAAATTTAGGAAATTTCTGTCACCCCCAAAAGAAACTCTAGTATTTAATGAGCAATCACTTCCCAACCTCCCACACCACACCCTATCCCCAGCTAAAGGCACCACTAATCCACTTCCTTTCTTTACAGATTTGCCTGTTCTGTACATTTAATGTAATTGGAAACATTCAAATGTGGCCTTTTGTGACTGGCTTCTTTTATTTATTATAATGTTTTCAAGGTTCACCCATGTTGTAGCATGTATCAATACTTCACTTTTTTTATGGGCAAATAATATTTCATTGTAATGTACATATCATTTTATTTCTCTGTCCATTGGATAATGGACATTTGGGTTGTTTCACATTTTAGCTATTATAAATAACATTGTAATGAGTGTGTATGTTTTTGAATGGATATAGGGTTTCATTTCTCTCTAGTAAAATTTCTTGATAATCTCTATGTTTAACTGTTTGAGTAAAAGCCATCTGTTTTCCAAAGCAGTATCCCCATTTTATATTTCTACCAGTAATATACGAGAGTTCTGAAGGAGACCGAAGTTTGGCCACCATGAAGCTGCCTTTATGGGATACTGATTTTAAGCTCTTTGTTAAGACATGAGACTCACAAGGAACCCTTGACTCCTGCCCCCCACTTTTCTGCCCAGGAGATTCAGACAGATAAATCTGCTTTAGAAAAGAAATTTTAGCCTTAGACTAATTAGAGTTAAGTATGGTAAATAGCAGGGCTTCAGGAAGGTGCTTATTAGTGTATATATCTGAGTGTCATTGTTTCTGAGTCCCCTAGCAAGAATTTCTTTTTACAAGTATGTTCTGCTCTTCCCCCACTACTTGTAAATCACCATTTTCGCTTCTGAAATCTAAGACCTTATTTTCTCCCCTTTAATCCTCTGTCCAGTGTTATATGCCTGATGCTGCCTTGCTGTCTTTAAAATGTTTATGCTTATATAATTTCCCCTTTGGCATGTATCAAAACTTTGATTTTTCTCCTGTTAATCTGTCTCTGTTAATTTGACAAGTAGCCCAGCCAGAAGAATTTAGAAGGGGGAAGGGAAAATATTAGTATTTTTTTAGCCTCTACAGTTCAAATTTCTCCACATTATCTCCAACATTGCCATTGTCTGTCTTTTTTGTTGTTGTTATACATGTTGTAATGGATACAAAGTGGTATCTTATTGTAATTTTGATTTGCATTTTCTTGGTGGCTAATGATGTTATGTAACTTTACATATTCTTATTGACCATTTGTAAATATTCTTAGGAAAAACCACTATGCAGATCATTTGCCAAAATTTTAATTGGGTAATAAATTTCTTAATTATTGAGTTCTAAGAATACATATATATTTTAGGTACTAATCCCTTACCAGCTACATCGTGTACTTTTGATGTATAGAAAACATTGCTAAACCAAGCTCACAAAGATTGACTTTTACATTTTCTTTTGAAATTTCTTGTAAATTTTAGCTCTTGTATTTAAGTCTGTGATTTATTCTTTAATTTTTGAACATAAGGAAGAAGTCCAACTCATTCTTTTGTATATGGATATATCATTGTACATCATCATTTGTTGAAAATAATGTGTTTCTCACAATTAATGCTCATGCTAAAAATTAATTGACCATAAATGTAAGGGATTATTACTGAACCCTGTAATTTTTTTATTGCTCTATATATCTATCCTTGTGTTAGCACCACATTGTCTTGATTATAGTTTATTATAACTTTTGAAATTGGAAAGTATGTCCTCAAACTTTGTCCTTATTTAAGTATCAAAAATTTCTTAATTGGACAGTTTCTTTTGCTTTAAAGTATTGTGAGATTAGAACAATAAAGGATTGTGGATATTTCTGTGTATGTGTTGGTAGTTGCCTAACTAATTTCCACACTGTTCTTCATGGTTGAAGCAAATTACTTGGTCTTAATATTATGCTCACCAAATTTTACTAGGTATTTTGAAACAAACATTAAGAATTCTAAAAGACTTTCTCTGTTTAACTTGTCTTAATTTTCTTTCCAGAGTCTTTTCCAAGACAGGAACATTTTGTGTGGGCTTCCCTGGTTCAGTCGGGCAAAGATCCAGGACTGTAGCTATTAGTTTTCAGCTGGTCCAGCTCAGTCTTCACATGTTGGAAGCCTAGGGTTTTTTATTTGAGAGGAAAGAATGAAAGAAGGCATCTAGAAAGAAAAGAAATGAGTACTAATGTAACCAAAACAGGAAATCGATAAATCAAAATCAGTTAATTCTATATTTGGGTAAAAAAGCATTAAATAAATTGTTAGAACTATATGATGAGAAGAAGAAGTTTGGTGAAAGACCCTAATCTATTTACAACAAAGAAGAATCTATATAGAAGTTTTAATGTAACCTAAAATAATCACATCGTTTCCATTTTGTTTTCTTCTTTTCCAAGTGAGAGGAGGGAAGACAGAGGGATAGACTCTTGCACGCACCCCGACTGGGATCCACCTGGCAATCCCCCATCTGGGGCCCATGCTCTGCCCATCTGGGGCCATGTTCATAACCAAGCTATTTTTAGCTCCTGAGGCAGAGGCTTCTTTGAGTCATCCTCAGTGCATAGAGCCAATGCGCTTGAACCAATTGAGCCATGGCTGTGGGAGAGAGAGGGAGAGAGAGAGAGAAGAGGAGGGGAAGGGTGAAGTATAGAAAAGCAGATGGTCGCTTCTCCTGTGTGCCCTGACTGGGAATCAAACCTGGAACATTTACATGCTGGGCCAATATTCTACCACTGAGCCAACCGCTGGGGCTAATCACATCATTTCCAAAGAAGACTTTTAACTATTTACTCCAAAGTACTAGTTTTGAAGATAAGCCAGAAGCTCAGACAATATAACTTGACCAAGTTTGTCAAGAAAGCAAGTGTTGAAGTCAGTACTAAAACCAAGTTCCTCTGGCTCCTAAATTAGACTTATTCAGGTTCATCTTCAAAAGAAGTTATAACAATGTCTTTCATCTAGAAGACAAGTAAAGAGGAAGAGAGGAAAGGAATTAATTACCTTTCAATATTACTACTTGTCTTAACACATATTGGTTTTAAAAGAGGCTGAATTCACAATATTCCAGGGAGATAAATGGGACACAGATCTAGCTAAACCAGTGTTTTACATCCCCAATTAATCAATCGGTCCATGATTTTAAAAGATACTAGCAATGGCATGACTAAAGTAATGAACAGAGTGGTAGCTTTCTGTCCCAGTGAACTGGGAACCAAGATGTCAGCTTGGAGCTGTTCAGTCTCTTGCCATTAAGAAAAGAGCCTGTTGCCTGACCTGTGGTGGCGCAGTGGATAAAGCGTCGACCTGGAAATGCTGAGGTCGCCGGTTCGAAACCCTGGGCTTGTCTGGTCAAGGCACATATGGGAGTTGATGCTTCTAGCTCCTCCCCCTTCTCTCTCTCTGTCTGTCTCTCCTCTCTGTCTCTCTCTCTCCTCTCTAAAAATGAATAAATAAAATTAAAAAAAAGATTAAAAAAAAAGTGTTTAAGAAAAAAAAAGAAAAAGAAAAGAGCCTGCATGAGGATTATGCCAACACAGAGAAATAGAATCAAGACAAGCAAAAATCGTTTCTAAGTGTATTGTCAGAGATTTTTTGTAAGCTAGTCTAGGTTATGTTTTCCTCTTACTTGCAACCAAAATTCCTACTAGATCTAAATTACAGAATGTTCTAATGTGACTTCCAGAAATGAGAGATGAGGTGTGAGGGGAGAGAGAAGTCATCTTGAATGAAAAATAAAATATATGAAATAAACAAATTACTGGTCAAAAATATACTTAAATTGAAAAAGAAAACACCAATGTTAAACTAAAACTAATTATCATGGTTTAAATATCCAATTGTCTTAATGATCTTCCTAAGGTGATTCTGAAGAGTTTGGGTCAAAAAGGGGCGTGGCGAATGAGGACTCCAAGAACTGGGGAGGAAAGGGAAGAAACCAAAGTCAGTCCTTTACCAACGGGCCTTCTAATAAAGTACCATAAACTTCATACCTCTAGTCCTCATAATTTTTCATTGTTGTGTATAGGTTTAGCCTTTCTTTGCCTCCTGGAAATTAGTTAAAAATAAAAAAAGAAGAAGAAGAAGAAAAAGAAGGAAAATAAAAATAAAAAGAGTTTATTAAGGCTCTTGGCGAATGAGCTTAATAAAAGAGATTCAATATATTTTCTTATTATTTAGTATTCATTTACATTGGAGCTTTTATGAAGAAACAGGAAAGTGTGCATTTTTTTTATATCCTTAAAGTAGCTGAATTCATGGGCTTGTAGTTCCAAAGCCTGAAAGTATCCCTGAGAAGTTTGTGAACAGGATAAAATATCAAAGGCTGACATTTTCCTCTTTGGCCCAAATTCTTCTCAAACCAAGATTTTTGTCACTTCACATTTTCATAAAAACCATTCATGGAGAAGCCCCCTAGGAGGTGGAAAAATATTAGAAATGAAGTTTGCTAATAAAATTTTTAACCAGGAAACATGTTTCAGAAAGTCCAACGTCATCAGCCACTCCAACATCATCAGCCTCCACAACACGGCACTCTCAAGTCTCTGCTTTTGCCACAAGTTCTCAGATTGCTGAAATGGGACTGTTTTACAAAGAAAGCCTAATGACTAGATAGCATCTTAGCAATGTCACATTCCTTTTGAGCCTTTTAATATTTTCTTCCTGTTGTGTGTCAGCAATTAATCCTAGCCTGAGAAGCATTCCCATTTTTTCTAGTGGGTCTTCTCAATTCTCCCTCCCACCCCCAGGACACTTGCTTTCTCATATGAGTTGAGATAGACTGCTTTCTCTCTTTGGACCATAGTTCTTCCATGCTCTCCCATTATTCCTTGTGCTTGTATTCCATTTCTTTTTAATGAGGCAAAATGATTTTATTTTGGTCAAAGGTCATTTCTCTGAGTAAGCTATATAGGAAGAGGTAAAATAAGATGTTAGTGAAGAACTAAAATGCATGCTATATTTGTATAATAAAGAAGAAAATGATAATTACAGAAAAAGATAATTAATGGTGAGGAAATATTTATGTTTCCATAAGGAAAGAATGATGGTAGCTTATCTTGAGTTCAAGCACCCTTTTTTTCTTTTTCTTTTTTTTTTCTACAGAGACAAAGAGTCAGAGAGAGAGAGAGATAGGGACAGACAGACAGGCACAGAGAGAAAGATGAGAAGCATCAATCATCAGTTTTTCATCACGACACCTTAGTTGTTCATTGACTTCTTCCTCATATGTGCCTGGACCTTGGGCCTTCAGCAGACCGAGTAACCCCTTGCTCAAGCCAGTGACCTTGAGTCCAAGCTGGTGAGCTTTGCTCAAACCAGCTGAGCCCACACTCAAACTGGCATCCTCGGGATCTCGAACCTGGGTCCTCTGCATCCCAATCCAATGCTCCATCCACTGCACCACCTGGTCAGGCCAAGCACCCTTTTTTTCTGATAAAACAAAGTATTAATTTTGTTTGGGCTGTCAGTAGACCCAAAGGTAGCCAATTCTGAACAATGGGATGTTAAGAAAGTCAAATGCCTTCAATGTTGCCGTTAACATTTTTCATTTCCGGGAATGAGGGTGTAATTCCTAGACTTTGAGATTATCTTATGACCTTGAGGAAGAAACCACCGAATTTTGTTGGTTGGGAGAAACTACCTAGTCTGCCAACCACAAGCCTCTTGACACATTAGATAAACAAACTCTATTTTTGTGTATGACCTTGAGTATTGGAGGCATCTAGATATAATCCCAAAATGTGTGGGTGTGCATATACGTGCCTCTGAGTGTACTATAGTTTAGATTGCAAGCTACACTCCCAAGTCAAAAAATAATCCTCTAAAACATATCCAGGAGCTTCATAACTGGATCTCCCCACATTTATTTAACCAGTCCCATCTTGCAAATTGTTTAGGCCACAATTTCCAAACAGGGATATACTATTCCCATGTGTATATTGGGGTGGGGGAGGAAATATGTTTTTAGTGCCACAAAGGTTGGTATGGGGTTATATCTGGCATTTAATGGATAAAGGAAATTAATGTTCAATGTCTATAATGCACAGGCCAGCTACACAAATAAAGACCTACCACCTAAAGTGCCAACATTACCCTGTTGAGAACCATGAATTTAGATGTTTTATTCACTTTCAATATTACGAACAATGTAAAAATGTTGTGATAAAAATTTTGTACAAGCAGCTAATTATTTCCTTAGTGAAAATGATTTAAAGGTAAAAATACTGTCTCCAAAATCAGTTATTTTAACATTTTAAGATTATGTATGCAGCCCTAGTTAGTTAGATCGGTTGGTTAGAGTGTCTTCCCAAAGTGCCCAAATTGTGAGTTTAATTCCTGGTCAGGGCACAAATGGAAAGCTACTAATGAATGTGCAACTCAGTGGAATATCAAATGAATGCTTCTCTTTCTCTCTCCCTTCTTCTCTCTCTCTCTATAAAATCAATTTTAAAAAAGATTACATTGTATATGTAATTTTTTTTCAAAATTGTCTTTCAGAAAACCTATACCAAGTAAAATTTAAAAATGACTTACTGAGATTTGGATAATATAAGTAAAATTTGTCTCTTAACAGTTGCATTTGCTTAACACTGAGTTCACTGCTTCTTAAAGGAGGTCATCTCTGCCCTCAGGTTCTTGCTATTGCCACTCTGTAAACCAAAAAGGAAAATACCAGTGGTGGTGGGGGATGTGAAGGCTGCTAATCACATTTAAAAAAACATTTTTTCTCTTCTCCTTGAAGCAACAAAAGAATTCTCCCAATGATTGCAACAATGAAAACAGGAGAATAAACATTTGTATAGATCAGTAATAGTCAACCTGATCCCCACCATCCACTAGTGGGCGTTCCAGCTTTCATGGTGGGTGGTAGCGGAGCAACCAAACTATAAATGAAAAGATAGATTTAACTATAATAAGTTTTTTTATAAAGATTTATTCTGCCAAACTTAGTGAAAATCAGACATAAATCAGACATAAAGTACTTGGTAAGTAATTTTTATTATATGCTTTAACTTGCTGTAACTCTGCTTTATAAATTTTATAAAGTAAAGTTACTTTCCTACTTTATAAATCACCATTACTGTGGAACCCATGGGCGGTTAGAAAATTTTACTACTAACAGAGATACAAAAGTGGACAGTAGATATAAAAAGGTTGACTATCCCTGGTATAGACCTTTCCAGACAACACATCCTATGCTCAAGTGACTCCAGGAGGCATATTTATTATTTTAATTTTAGAGTCGAGAAAATGATATACCAAGACTTGTTTGTGGTATGAAGGGAGTGAGAATGAAGCATCTTAGAAATTCCTGTTATAAAATGAGCTCAAACATGCTGTGAATTATTCAATGACAAAATGTTCTTATTAAATGATTAACTAATTAGTCACAATAGATTTTTTTGTGTGTGAATCTAAAGCTTTAAATATGTACCTAATATAAAATTTAGGAAATAGGAAATGCCTTAACAAAAAAAGCATTAACACCACCTTGACCTACAGTTAAAACTAGTAATGTATTGGGGTATTTTGCATGTGTGTGTGTCTGTATATTTGTGTATATACTTTTATACAAATCAGATAATAAAATGTGCATCTTCATGTGCGAGATATTCACCCTCTTATTGCTAGTGTTCAGCATGAGTCAGGACACATAGGAGGTCCTCAGTCTATCTGCTGAATGCAGAACCTGGAGGAAATATGTCGGGATTGTATTAGAACGTGTGCTTATTTTCCTGTGCAACACTGAGATCAGTCTTCCCAAGTACTAAATAGCAGCTTAGTTGCACAGTACTGCAAAATATTCCTTGTCTGTTCTGGATGAAAATGTTAAAGTTTAGAAAGTTAAAAAAATTATTTCCATTTTGCACAAATTGCAGAACTAAGATTTCAGTCCAAGTTTTTGTATTTGAAATTTCATGCCTTCACATTTTAACTTCAGTACTTTTCTAAATACATCACAATTGCTTCTGATTTCTTTGGTTTCCTTCTTAGAATTACATTAAAAGGTAAAATACAACTTATATTCATGAATTTAAGAACCCTGCAATAAAAATGAGTATATACATTTTAGAACAATTATATATAAGGATTATATTTTATATATAATATGCATATGAGGATATATTAGAATAATAATATATAGTAGAAGGAATAGATTAATCTTTGAATTGTTACATCAAATTTTATAGCTTTCTTATTGACGTACACACTATAATTATCTGGTTACCATGAAACTGTATGGATGTTTGCATATAACTATATACATCTCTGAATGGCTGCATTATATTCAAATGGAAAGAAGTCTGACTTTTAAATAGCATATTATGGCCCTGGCCAGTTGACTCAATGTTAGAGGGGTGGCCCAGCATGTGAATGTCCTGGGCTTGATTCCTGGTCAGGGCACACAGGAAAAGCGTCCATCTGCTTCTCCACCTCTCCCCTTCTCACTTTTCTGTCTCTCTCTCTCTCTCTCTCTTTCCCCCTCCTGCAGCCATGGCTTGATTGGAGTGAGTTAGTCCCTGGACCTGAGGATGGCTCCATGGCCTCTGCCACAGGCACTAAGAAGAGATTGGTTGCTGAGCAATGGAGCAATGTCCCAAATGGTCAGAGCATCGCCCCCTAATTTGCCAGGGGAGATCCCAGTCAGGGTGCACGCAGGATTTTGTCTTTCTGCCTCTCCTCTGCTCACTGAATAAAATATATATATAATAAATGAATGGCATATTGCATAGTGAGAGAATGTGATAATAAAGAATATATACAAGATATCTTTACATGTTATTCATATTTGGGAGTGGACAGTCTAATGTGTCTTTAGAATAATACTAAAAAACTGGTTTTCAGGGATACAAAATTAGGAGCTCTGACATAGTGTTCCATTAATTTTTATGTCTCCTTGCTATTATCATCTTCTTGTTTCCAATTTATAATTCTTGAAATTATTCTATTGTTTTTCTTTTAATGCTTGGTGTCAATAGCATTATCGCTGTTGTGAAAACCAGGCATTCTTGTTTCTCCAGACCACTCCTCACTGATCTAAGTACTTCTCCTCTGGCTGCCCATTATCATCTTCTTTTCAACCTGTCAAATTTTATTCTTGGATTGTACAGCTGACTTGTATATTAGCCTCTCGATTCCTTAAGTACACATTTAAAGTAAGTGCGTCTGTCAGCTCTATGTTACCTAGGAACAGTGAGAGAATATTAAGGATTAATGAAAAAGAAATTGCCTCTATTTACTGTGGGGAAATGAGGAGGAGGAATCCAAATCCAGGCCTCTCAAATGAAACAATTCAACTTCAAATACTGCAGAAAGTAAATGAAGAGCCGACCACGCATGCAACAGCACATTACAAGAAATGTCTAGCAACCATGTTTTACACCTCTGGAAATTTTGGGCTCAATCGGAAATAATAACAAGATACAAAGAAGACATTCATAAAGTTATATTTTAATTGCTTAAATAAGTTATACAGATACAATATACGATGGGAGTCTGAAGAAGGGAAGACAGACAGACCTCGGTGATATTGGGGGTTCAGTTTCAGACCACCGCGATAGGGCAAATATCACAATAAAGAACATCATATGAATTTCTGGGTTTCAAGTTGTGTACAGAAGTTATATTTACACCATACTGAAGTTTATTAAGTGTGCTGTAGTATTAATCAAAACAAAAATAATGTACATGCCTTAAATCAAACATACTTTAATGCTAAAAAAAAAACACGCTATCATCTGAGCCTGCAGCAACTCAAAATGGTTTTGCTGGTGGTGGGTCTTACCTTCAACTGGTAAAAAAAAAAAATCTAGAAAGTGCAATAAAGCAAAATGTGAGAAAACAAGGTACGCACAAATAAATAAATTTCAGAAAGACATATGACTTTGATTGCGTCTTAAAGTCTTCTTCATACCCTATTTTATGTCACATAGCCACATTCTCCAAAGTCAAAACAATCTCAAATTTAAAAATTCTACCTTTTTCCTTTCTCTTTTTTGGTGATTAGTAAAAAACAAAACCCCCCAGGTCTCAGCTTATTAGCATGGAACGAACTATGGGGAACACAATGAGGATTTCCTGTGCGGATCTTAGTCGCTTTGGGTGGTATCACACAAATATACCAAACGAGGAGTTCAGCTAGAGCTTCCCTCCATCACTGAAAAGGTGAGCACTGACCTTGGGGATGGGGCATGCATGTCCCCAGCCAGTGGCTAGTCAGGGGTATGCTTCCTTTCGTATGGTAGAGTCAGAACAACCCTCTTAAATGTGTGAACAGGAATATACATATTTGCATTTTTAACTTTAAATTCTGGGATTCTCTGTGCCTTAGACCTTGCCTTTTGGAGCTTGTTGGTAAACTTAGACCCTCCTGTTTCCATGTAAGGAAGCATTCCGAGCACATGACTTCTATAAGATATGAGGAATTAAGAAACATCAATGAACATCCAATAGAATAGTAACAATCTCTCATTCTGTTGAGTCTGGAAACCTACATTTTTAATAGGGTCACGGGGAGGAAGCAGCTAAATGAAATGGTGCTTCTACTAAAGTGGACTCACACTTAGGTAAGGGAACTACTGCTATGACTGTAATCTTGTTATCCTCACCACTTGTGTCAGGGACCCTAGAACTATTTGGTTTGTGTAGACATTATACACTCCTTGGCAAATAAAATAAAACAAAATCTCACTCTAGTCAAATGGATTCACTACCAGGATATTAACTGTAGCAGCTGAGACCCTCCCCCTACAAAGAAACACTGATTTCATAGCTTAATGTTATATAAAAAAATAAGACCTGGTCATCATTTGAAATTAAAGTTTCTTTAGTTGAAATAGATAGATAGATAATGATAGATAGATAATGATAGATAGATAGATAGATAGATAGATAGATAGATAGATAGACATTATTTTTCAGTATGTAGCTCTGCTACTCCAGGTCTGGAATAAGGAACTCCTTCTCCTGGCGAGAAGCAACACAGCATGAGATCTCTCCAGTTCTGCTGCGGGGAACTGAACCTGCTCCAGCCCCCATGCCAGAGCCAGGGACTGGCCAACTATCCCAATCCTTAACACCCATAACAACCAACAGCTATTCACTACTCCCTATTTTCCATGCATAATTAGCTGTTATATCCATATATGAACTCATTTAGTATAGGTAGTATCCATTTGTAAATCTGCAACTTTTCTGAGGGTTGAGACTACAGCCTGTGAGAGTTCACTTACCTCTAGAGGGGATACAACTATTCTACTGAAGAAATGAGAGAAACAAATCATTGGATTACAATAAATATTAAGAGAAAGTACTTTGCCTAGTGGATCCATTTTAATACTCAGAAAAGAATAGCCAATTTAGTGTGGAAGCAGGGAATTATGATGTAATTAAGAAGATTAATGTTACTTTCAAAGTTCCCATGAAGGTCCAGGCTTACAAAGGTAGGGGACCTAAAATCACTAGCCTTCCTCTTCAGACGACGAAAAACGGACAGCTGAGGAGTACTCTATTTTGATCAATAAATAAGGGTCACGTTTAATATAGTGATACCCTGGTGAATTGGAAGCAATCCTGGCCTGTAGATCATCTTAATCTGGTTGAAGTCTAAATAAAACATCTTTATCTTCATTATATAAGATAATACAAATGAAAAGTTAATGAAGTTGGAAGTCATATTTAGAAAGTGAATTCCAAATATATTACCCAATTAATAACAATTTAAAATGCTCTGAGCCTGTCCAGGCGGTGCACATTGGATAGAACATCAGACTGGGATGCGGAAAACCCAGCTTTGAAACTCTGAGGTCGCCAGCTTGAGCACGGGCATATTTGGTTTGAGCAAGGCTCACCAGCTTGAGCCCAAGGTCCGCAGGCTTGAGCAAGGACTCATTCCGCCTGCTGGTCTGCTGTAGCCTCCCAGGCAAGGCACATATGAGAAAGCAATCAATGAGAAACTAAGGTGCTGCAACAAAAAATTGATGCTTCTCAGCTTCTCATCTCTTTCCCTTCTTGTCTGTCTGTCCCTCTCTCTGGTTCTGTCACAAAAATAAATTAATTAATAAAATGTTCTGAATGTTCTAAGTGTGAAAACATCCATACCAGCCATTTTTGGGCATTTGTTGCTGTGGTACCATTGACATTATTTTACTAAATCTGTACTGTTGAAAAGCCAGAAAGCCAAAGATCTCTTTCTTTCATTTGCCTTGGATAATGCTCAAACACAAAGTTTTACAATAACAGCAATTAATTTACAAAGTCCTTTTTATATTTTGGGTTCTATTTTGAATGCCTGACATAAAGGATTTGTTTAATATCTGAAGCATTATGATTTTTGTTTTAGATGATGGAATGTGCAAGGGAACCTCCAACTGTGTTCTATCAGCCAAGGAGGGGTACCCCAGAGCCATTTTTCCTTTGGCAATGCTTGCTTCCTTGGTGGAAAAATAGACTTGATATTACTGTAACTAGGAGAGCACAGTACCTTAAGTTTTAAATTATTTCATTGCAAGATATGACTTCAGTCTATGTACATATACCTGCAGCTATATAATATTTGTTAGAAATAATTTTCCCAAGTCAGTAAGGGTAAGTTATACTGATACAGCCTCACTCTCAATCACCTTGGGAATAAGACAAAATGATAGGTATTCTCCTAGAGAGAAAAGTAGTGATGAGATCATCTTCATAGGGTTAGATGATGAATGAAAAAAGTAGTGATGAGATCATCTTCACAGGGTTAGATGATGAATGAACCTCTCTTGGTTCATAATTTCAAAGATGATGGGTAGATAAAGTGGGTAGGGACTCCAGTTCTGCTCATCTTTGAAATAGTTCAGGAAAAGTAACCTCATTTAAAGAATTGTAAAAAACAATTATAGGTAATAACCATTAATTACTGTCATTTCAGTTATATAGCAAAATGATTTAGTTGAATATTCTTTTGAATAATGCCTTTTCTAGATTGCTGAGCCATCACTCACTGCATTAATAAAAGCACTTATTCCATATAGCGCCTAGTGAGGAGTTGAGAATGTCACCAAATCTTTATAAAATTTCTCCTGGGCATAGCTTTAAGCACCTGGACTAAATGTGAATTCCCAAGTTGAAATAAAGTGGCTTGCACCATCAGAAAGCAAACCAGCTTTAAAGAAAAACATAGTTCCTCTAACTGAACAAAAATTCAAAACCACTTCCCTAATACCTGAGGAGATGTAGACTCCTTAGACTGTTGATATTAAAAAGAAGGAATGTGCTTATCAGTTGTTCATGATCATGGTAGGAAATCTTACTGTATATTCAATCAACAGAAGACCCTTTAGTTATCACATATTTTCCTCACCTCATTCATCAAGTATTCACACCAAGAAGTCATCTCTTTCACCATTGCCTAGATGAAATATAGTGATGTAATTCTCATTAACAAAATGAAATTCGTTTTAATAATACTAACATTTTAGCTTAAAGTGACAAAACCTGTAGATAACTTCATGAGTCTTATCTCCACAGACTTCTGGTGCCTCCAGGAAAAAAAAAAAAAAAGACATGGGAAAAATATGTAGCTGGAATAAAATTTCTTTTTTTACAATACAAGAGTAAGATATATATTGGCAAATTCTTGTTTAAAATTCAACTTGTATAAAGGTGAAGGTCCTGGTTTGAAGCTGGGTGTTTCAACTCTAAAGCCATCAGAATATGTTTAAATCCTAGGTTGCCTGGTATTTAATTTTAGTATTTAAATAGGAAAGAAAGTGGATGATTTCCACCCCCACACTCTGCATGTAATGAAAAAAGTTACGTTCAACTTTGTGAGAAGAAAGAAGAAAATCACTTATTTATCTAAAATATCCAAATGTTTAAAAGACAAGGCAAGTGGGGTCTAAATCATGTGAATTCTGACTCAGTTCATCATCATTACTTTTCCTAACAACTGCAGCTAGATATTTGGCATAAAACTTCCAGAGTGGTCACTGCCATAGTTTGGATTCCTCCAGAAGCCAACCCCAAGGTGAGAATTTGAATTTAAGTAATTTATTTAGGAGATGATACTGTGAGACACAATTAAGGGAGTGAGAAAGGGAGCTCAAAATAAAAAGAAAACAATAAAGGGTACATTATCAACACACTGCCGCCTTTGTGTAATTGGAACCCACTGCCATCAAGGGGCTTCTCTCCAAGACAGAGTAAGCCTCAGAGTTGTCCCAATTGGTGTGTTAACCCACTCACCTCCCACTGTCGTTCGTGGGAGTGCAGAGTGGGTAAAATAATGTTGTGGATGGACAGCTCTCATTTCAGTTAGAGCTCCACCTGCTGCATTCTGCTAAACCAGCTCACCTGAATATATCCCTGTGTTAATGTCCTGGTCTGTGCATTGTAAATCTATGTCTGGTCTAGTTTGGTCTTAATTATTTGACTAATCTTGTCAAAATAGGTAATATTTTCTTCTTTGTTTTTTTATTATTGATATCCCAGTTTATTTTTATTTTTTATTGATTTTAATTTATTGTATTTACATAGATTATAATGTCGCCCCAAATGCATCCCCCCCTCCCCTGTATTCTCCTCAACATCTCCCTTGCCCTCCTCCCTATAGCACCTTCCCCCTTCCCTTCAAGTTTATCCCATCCTCTCATCCCCTTTCCCTCTGTCCTCTTTCCCTCTGGCTCCTTTGATCTCTCCTCTGTCTCAATTCTGTTCCTCAGTTCACATTGTTCATTGGATTCCTCAAATGAGTGAAGTCATATGATATTTTTCTCTTTCTGCCTGGCTTATTTTACTTAACATAATAGTTTCCATGTCCATCCATGTTGTCACAAAAGGTAAGATTTCCTTCTTTTTCATGGCCCCATAGTATTCCATTTTATATATGTACCACTGCTTTTTAATCCACTCATCCACAGACGGACACTTGGGCTATTTCTAGATCTTTGCTATTGTGCAATGCTGCCATAAAGATGAGGGTGCATTTCTCCTTATTTTCTTCTTTGAATGTCTGTTATTGTGTGTGTGTGTGTGTATGTGTGTGTAAACTAAATGAACTTTATTTGAATTTTATTTAGGTAACACTGGTTAACATAATTAGGTTACAGGTGCCCAACTTCTAACACATCCCTCAGCTCCATACTATGTGTTCATCCCCAAGTCAAGTCGTCATCCATCACAATTTATCACCTCTATAATCAGCATCACCTTCCTGCCCTCCACACTGTTGTCTGTGTCCAAGAGGGTTATTTTTTTAGTTTCTTTTTTTTGCTCTCTCCCTCTACCTCTTGTTCATTTTTATTAGACGTCAGACATTTTGTATTTTACCATGTTTGGAGCTAGATTTTAAAAAAATTAGTATCCTTGAGTTATGTTCTGGGGCATAATTATATTTGGAAATCATTTGATTTTTATGGAAGATAAAAGTCCTGCTTTTAATATTTGTTAAGAGGGACCAGAACTTAGCTCATTCCAGGGCTATTTCTCCTCAATATTGGGACAAAAGCGATCTGTTGGCTCTACCCACTGCCTCATGCATTATGAGGTTTTCTAGTCTGGCTGGTGACATCCATACTATTCCAGGCCCTATGTGAATGCCAAACATTGTTCCCACTAATCCTTTTGGGTGGCTCCTTTCTCAGCCTGGTGTTATTTCCTCACATTCAAGTGCTGATCGGTATCAGCTGATTACTCACGTGGAGCACTGCACATTTCCAGACTTCCCTCCTTGTTTAGCTTCATGTAGTTTCATTGGATATGCATTTATCAACTGTCAAAGTTTTTCTTTTCCTCAGTGATGGATGATCCTTACCTAGCAACTTGCTTAGGAGTTAGTGTAGTTGGAAATAACAAGTATTTTCAATATGTTAATAGTATTTCTATCATATAAACTATCATTATATCTCTTGGAACTCTACAACAATGAAATGTACCTAGATCCTTCATGAACTTCATATCTCATCTGCCACCATCATACTCAATTCTCACCTTTTTAAAAAAAGACACTCATTTTCCCCATTAACCACTCTGTTCAGGTTTGCTTAAAAAAAAAAAAACAGATGAACAAACAACTGCTTACTCTGGAAAACTGTCAGTTGCTTAAAATCTAGTAATAAAAAATTTAAAAGCTACCAAAGTATACCTATTCTATTTCAAGAATTTTATAAGTTGGGTTAAAATAGAAACAAGGTGTATTAATATTTCTACTTTGACTTTTGTCAGTTATAAATGCAAACATGCCTGTTGTGACAAATGACAACACAAAAGGTGTAAATGTACTTCTTGGCCCCCACTTCCCCAGTCACAAGCAAACCAAGGACTCTTATTAAGGATGTATTTAGTACAGGTATCTTTTCACTGTTAAGGTGTACCTGTGACAACAATAACAAAACCCCGGAGAGTCCTATGACTGCACCTTCCTTCTGCAATCAGATTCTTTGTGCCCCTAATGAATGCATTTGGATCTGGACTTCCAAAATGTTGTGAAATGCACAGGTAATATTCCTGTTCTGCTGATCTATTCTGTTAATGTGACGTCTTTAGTGAGAGATTCTGCCTCGATTGAAACAAAAACAATTTTTCCTCAGAGGAAAAACAATATTGAATCATGATTTTAGAAGATGTGCTTAAAATTTAAAAATACATAAATTCTTTAATGTCTGTCTCAGTATGGAACCTGAAGGAGTCCCCTGGCAATAATTCTTGGGCTAAGCAGAAAAGAGCAAGGATTCTACAGTGTTTGAAGGTTAAAAGAAAAGGTGACAAAGAAGAAATGGGAATACATCTTAGTGGAAAGAAAATTCTCAAAATTTAGCTGTCCTCAAAGTCATGAAATTCCTGTGACACTAAAATGTATTCTTGTTTTCTATCCTATGATGACTGTTATCTCTTTTTTTACAAACAAAACCACAACGTTCACAGCAAGACCTGTGAGAGTAAGTAGATGCCACTGTTCTTTTTAAAAATAATCTGGGTCTTTTTTGATGCTCTATCTATAATACTTTCAAAAATATATTTTTAATATAAGTCATCACAAAATAATCCATATCAGCATGTCTTAAATATTTACCATGAATTATTTCCTCAAAAAAATAACTAAATAAAGAGATTTCACTATCAAAAAGTTTTAGATCATCTGAATGTTAGATACGTTTCTTAGAGACAACAACTGACCATTATCCTGCAATGGAAAGTCTGGAGTTAAGTCAACACATATGCCTCTAACTCTGAAATTCTCAAAGGCATTTAACCAACATGGTATGTTCTCTACAATATCTAAATATAATTACTATTATTGAACAGTCAGGGAATGTTGCCTCAAGTCCTTCTCAACAAAACCTTTTATTTGCTTTCCTTTTCTATGTTTAGTGTTTAATTAAATGCAAACTGAGAGCAAGATGGAGGCATCATCTGAGAGGCAGTGGCTGAGCTTGAGGATAACTTTGATCCCTGGCTTATTATTATATATCAAGGTCGCCACGGCTTGACTCACTCACAGTCTTCCTCCAAGATCCCTTTGGCCACGAAGCTGAGGACTTCAGTTGTTGTACAGCTTGACTTAATTCAGTAATATTCATATCACTAGCTTGAGAATCTCCTGGCCTTAATTATCCTATATCTGCCCTGTCCAATTTCTGAGTTTAAAAGTCAAATGCCTCTCTGACAGTAATATTGTAGGTTTCCAATGTTCAGTCAGGGAATTTTCATCTTTTTCTCATTTATCCACATTACCATATAGGTTTTAAATTTGTTGAAAAAATGATCTTATGTGTCTCCTAAAATGAGAAAGTATAATCTTATATCTTAGAATGTATGGGCAAGGAGGTAATCGATATTCTTAGATTTCTGATTTAAGGAAAAAGAGCCGTAGAGAGAATAGAAATGGGAAAGAAAATATAATACAAAATAGACACATGGCATTTCTGAATTTGAATGGGACCTGTGCAGATTTTATTCAGGTTACCCAGAGTTAACGTCTTCTCATAGATGTTCCAAAGCAGCTCCACCCCAACTAGTTCCAGATTAAACTTGTTTTCTTTCTTCAAATAGTTCATCCCAAGCAGAGTATTCTTCCTTGGGATTAATTCCACGATTTAGCTAAATGTGAACACCAGTATCATGAAGCAGATCCTGGAAACTTTCTTCCTCGTGCCTCAAATCTAACCCCTCACAAATATTTGCTACTGTAAATTGCTAACTAGCTCACGAATATACTCATGCCTGAAGTATTCACTTATCAACATGTATCTTTTGAGGGCCTATCAAGTGTCTGGAATTGTAATAAATGCAGAACATGCAGTACTGAACCAATCAGAGGTCCTGTACTCATTGTTCATTCTAGTAGACTGGAGGTGAAGCTAGTAAACAAACAAGTAAACTTATGATACAGCTGATAAAGAGGAGTGCTACCATTAGGCTAATGCAAAATAAGTAAGGTAAAGGACAGTCATTAAGTAGGTACCATTTTATATAGCAGTAGTTTCCAAAACTACAAACTAGGAGGTCATAATATCAATTTAGTGGGAGGACACTTTTAATAAAGTATTAAAGAATAAAATGCGGACAACATCAAGTGAGCATTTCACATACTAATAGTAAGTATAGTTTTATAATTTTTGTTGTAATTCTATTAGTATATATGTGCATGCATGTGTTTGGGTGTTTAAGTTACAACTGAATTCTGAATCATCTCTCAAAATATATTTCCATGGTGTATCAGTGAAACAAAACCCAAAATCAAAAAGAAAAAAAAAAAATCATTATGTTGAGCAGCTGTGAGTGAAATATACATTTAGGCGGGAGGAAGAACATGCAGGAGAAAAAGCAATTTGTGTGAAGATACTGAGGCAAGAGGTGCATGGAGCAGTAGGGGCTTTGGGGAAGCTGCAGTGCAGAGATGGAGCGAAGTGGTAGACCTGTGTTCGGTTAGAGAAGCGGGAGCTAGATCATGTAGTGCCCTGTAGAGCAGAGTAAGATCTTCAGATTTTACTTCAAGTAAAATAAAAAGCCATTTGGGGATTTTGATAAAAGAATGCATAGTCTCAATCACTTTTACACATATTATTCTGACCTGTATGTAGAGAATAGATGTCAGAAGGCAAAATGGAAGCAGAGAGGACAGGATGGCATAGCAATGGTCCAGACTGACATGGCCATTGGTATGAGACATGATGATGATACTTCCACAGAAATCGATAATAAGTCGCTTGATTCTGTTCACATTTTTAAGGTATAGCCAAAAGGATTTGCTGGTGGATTGAATGTAGATGAGAGAGACATAGAAGTGATGGACACCAAGAGAATTTGGCCTGAAGATAGAAGAATGGAGCTGTCATTCTCTGAGAAACATGAGAAGAGGGGCAGTTTTATACTCCACAGGGGAGATAGGTTGGGTAACTGAGAGAAGACTGTGCACAAGCAATTGGCCATATGGGTTTAGTATTCTTGGGAGTGACTTTCTGTAATTCAATAAAAAAATAGGTGGCATGTGAAGCTTTGAGAGTGTTTAGACAGAGAAGGAAAGAAAAGGTAAGAGGAACAGAGGAGAGGGATCAGCTAATAATGTACGAGAGACAACAAAAGGAACTGGATTAACAAAAACCAAGAAGAAAATAGAAGTATTTTAGGAGAGTAGTAGTGATCAACCATGCCCAATACTGAAAAGTCAATTAAGATTGAATTTCTTAGTGTAAAGGGTATTGAAGACTTTGATGTTAATTGAGTAGATTGGTGAAAATTAAAGCATGACTGGAGTGAGTTCAGTAGAAAACTGGAGAAGTGAAAATGAACAGTAATTAGGGTTAGTTTTTGCTAAAACTTTGCTAATAAAGGTAGACGACAAATGAAAGTACTGACGGTTAATGGGGGTGTGTGTGGGAATGAGATCTAATAAACAGATAGGTAAATTCATCTTGGATAGGAGACAGGAGCTTACCTCTATAGTATCAAAAGGGGAGGTAGAGGATACGGACATTGACACATGCAATTTAATAGAGGTGACCAAAGTGTGTGCAAGTTTTTTCTAATTTTTTCATCTTCTCAATGAAATATGAAGCTCATCAGGGCATGTGAAAAGAAACAAGGAGGTGATAGAGGTTTAAGACATGCCCACTGGGTTTCTCTCTTTAATCAGAATCTACTTTTGCTCCTAATTAGTCTTTTTGCCCAATTTTTAAAAAATTCAATCTGAGAATGGCACTAGGTAGCTTAAAACATTCAGGAGCTTCCCTTTGCTTGTTAAGTATCACTTACAATGTGCTGGTACCTTCATGGACTGGTACCTGCTTCCTACTCCAGCATCATCTCTTACCTTGCATCTCTGCCCATGTTTCAAGCCAGACTGACCCTGGAATATGACATCCTTCTTCTGGTTAGTAGGGCCATTGCTCATGCTATTTTCTATGCCCAGAAAGCAAGATAGTCTCACTTGTACCTTTCTGATTACCACCAACACTTCCTTCCTTCTCCCAAGAGTAGATTAGATCCATCTTTTATATTCCCTTTTGGCTATTTTAATTTTTACCTTTGGTCCTTCCCAGTTTATAATGCTTTACTTTTTTCAATAAATATCCATCTCCTCCTGTGATTTCTATGGAAACACTGTCCAAGTGCATTGGGCTCAGCTCTAATGTCTCTAAGTGAGCCCAGTATGGAGCATCCCTCTTTCTCATTTGAGCTCTAAATTGACTGAGAACTATGACAAAGGAGTAAGGATCATGGAGACCAAATACAGCCCTCAGTATTGATAAAGGTTGGTAGGACAACATACTTTGTATCTACAGACATATGAGCTTCTTAAATCTTAACCCTGAAGCAACACAGGCTCAGCAGGTGTAGTAGATCTCCCCCCCCACACACACACTACCTTCACGACACACACATGAGAAGCAGAGAGAAAATAAAACTGTCTCAAGTCACTCACTCCAAAACATAATAGAAGAGGAAGGGGCTAAGTCATTTTTTTCATTCCAGAATCACTAATCAGATTAAATCACTAATCTTGGGAGAAACAATGAAGGGAAAGAGAGAGAAAAGAACTCCTTCATTATGAAAGGAAACATCATAAGTAGACAATAAATATTTGATACCAACACTCACTAATGCATCCCTAGAGTTGACCCAAATCTGTGTTTTGTCCATAGTAAGCTTGCAATATTCTTACAAGAATGAGGGAAACAATAAAAGTCAATGATTGTCTTCTCAAGTTCTAATTTTTATTTATTTTCAAAAGCTTTTTGACATCCTAATTCCTAAGTCCACTGTGTAGTCAACCCAATTCATTTAGATTCTTACTCTATCCTATTAGAACCAAGACTGGCAAACTGTAGCCCATGGACCAGAGCTGGACAACCACCTGTTTTTGCAAATAAAATTTTAATGGACTGTATCCACATCCACTAGAGTATGTATCGCCTATGGCCACTTTTGCACTATGATTGCAGAGTTGTGGAGTTGCAAAAGAGACTGTGACACCTGCAAAGCTTAAAATAGTTGATCTCTCCCCTTTTACAGAAAGTTTGCTGACCCTCATTTTCAAAAGTGAAGAAAGAGACACCTCATAGGAGCAATCATAAAAGCTGGATGAAAAACCTGGGAAGACAGAGGACAGTGAAGAAACTTGGGCAGTGGGAGGAAAAGAGAGGCTTTGCTGGATAGTTACTTGTCAGCACTCTCCTTTATTTGATTGATAAGTACACAGAGACAGGCACACACACAAAAAAGAGTGCTTTTTAAGCAGGAGGGGCAGTGGTTTGGCTCCGGCTTGGAGAGTGCTTTGCGGTTACCCTTATCGACCCCTCCCAACTGGAGGCAAGCTTGAATATCAGCTCAGCTTCCACACTTCCACTGGCTTTGTCCCCTTGAGAAGGGATTTCAACCAAGCCGTTACTTTTACCAGTGGCTGGGGAAAGAAGTACTCATTTTAATGGCATTCTGCCTGTAGATTTTGTAAAGCAATTTATATATGCATTTTTTAGTCTTTCTTGTTAAGTATCATGCTCCATGTAGCTGAGAGGTTCAGACAAAGAGGGAAACTCTCTTTTTATAGATTTGTTCACAATATAGTCTATCCAGTTGTATTCTTAACGGTACCTCTGCTGATATTTCTAAAGCTATCATTTCAAATAAAGTGAAAAATGGCAAAACAATAAAAATGTATTCTACTACATATATTAAACCAAATTATCTCATCCTATAGCAGGTAAGGGGGGTATCTGTAGTTTGTGTTGTAATATAGCATATTATATTTTACTGTGAAAATTGTCCCAGGGTAATTGTTTAAACCACAAAGCATAATGGTGATGCTGAGTTTACAAAGTATCTCACTGTTTTTAAAGGATGTGAACTAAAGTTGCAAATTCTGAAAAAAAAATTATAGCTAACACTTAGTATACACTGGACAATGTTCTAAGCATTACCTCAGTTAATATTTATTTAAAAACCGTGGCAGTATGAACAAGTATCCACATTTAATAAAAAATAAAAGTGAGGCAAGGAATCATAAATAGTTAATAGAGAGTATGTCAAAGACCATACAATCACTAAGTAATGAAGGTGGGATTTAACGGCCTTAGACAAGAGGCTTCCAAACTTTCTTTGCTCATGGTGCCCTTAGCAGTCAACTAACTTTTTCATGGCCAGAAGAAATAGAACACACACTCAGTTTAAGAAGTAACACCCAAGAATTTAAGTATTTACATCATATGAACTTCATAGCCACTTAATAAGTAATCAACATAAACTAAAAGAAAAAATACTTTAATTTCATCTTACATAACCATCATTATATAGCCCCTGATGAGATGTGTGTAGCACCTGTTGGGCATTGTATAGCTGCTTAGACTCTGTTTGGATAGTGCCAACTTTTTTTTCTGTCCCACATTGATTTTTCATGTGGTGCTTAATATTTTACCTCAGCAACTTTCAAAAAAATTTCCCCAAGCTACCGTGTCCCCAGAAGGAAAACGGTGTGATCTAAACTTGAACTTGTGAGCAACCTGGAGCAAATAGGGTTTGTGGTGCGAAGATGTCAGTGTCCCTGCGGATTCGTCACAGCACCCTGGGATGCATTCGTGCATGCTTTAGGAACCACAACCTTGTTCACCATCTTGTTGTTTCATAGCCTCATGTTAAGTTCTAACTGCGAAAAAGCAGCAGTATGCACAATATTGGGAATGAATACATTCAGGCTGGTAAAAAAAAGCTCAGAGTGAGTATCTGGCATCGACAGTAAAACTGGAGATGCGATGGGATTGGTACAAAATGAAGAGTAGAAGCCTGAAGTCAAAGCCCTAAATTTGCACTGAGACCCAACGAAACGAGTGCTGCTCTAAGCTCAAATATGAGTCGACTCTTGCCACATTTGAGTGACATGAAAATATTTATGGTAATAAAGTTGAGTGGTGAGAGTCCAATACATATTATTGACAGTAATTGATATCTGTCATTTCCGCCTCAGCAATAATTCCTAAAGCCACTCTATCTTTTTGCCTTTCCACCATGGTTATTTAACATAAACATTTTTTACCTGTTGCTTACTTGGGAAGTGGAATTGTGGCCTCCAGAACGCAGTTTTTATACAATGCTATCCAAAATTCATTGCACAAACTGTTTTCAGTATGAAAAAAGTTTGTTATTGGTTTGGAACAGAATAAAGGGAGAAATTGATATACAGAGTTTAGCAACTTTTATAGTGATTTGGCAAAGTAATCTTTGTTTAATTTAATAATAAAAATGGGGTTTGCAGTTAATATGTCAGCTTTTTAGATTTAATTTCCCTAGTAATGCAATTTCGCTATATTTTACAAAAAAATTTGCCCATAGCAGATTGGAAATTAAAGGATAAAAAAATGAGCTCTTCAGCACAGATAGTTTGAGAAGCACAGGGGCACAATGGTTAGGCATGTTCCCTTGACCCATGGACTCCTGGCCCCATGGGGAGGAATGTGACAGAGAGAGGGATAAAAAGGGGTTATCTAGCATTGTGCCCGTGATAGGGATCCTGGCATCCAGGTCTAAGTGCTGCATTGATTATGATTACTAACCCACAATGAATAACAGACTAAAGCAATAACTCATTTCTGTCTTCCCAAGACCTAGTACCATAACGGGTGTATGAAAGGTGCTAAATTAGTGATATTGGAGTGAACAGAGGATTAAATACAATGATAAAAATAATGATGATGATAGTAACACCAATTTATATCATTTGTTTGAATTCTGCCCTGTGCCAGGCACTAGATGTCCATACTTTATATAAATGATCTCTAATCTTCACCAGAACCATTAGGATATGTATTGTACTTCTACTGAAAGATGAAATCTGCATTTTATAATCTGTAGGGAGAATGCATATTTACGAGCAGGCTGGGGAAATAGAAAGGCAGCGTTATCGAAAGAAATGAGACTTGAACTTTGTAAAGGATGAGTAAAAGTGCCATTGGAAGCAGAGAGAAAGACACACTGTGGCCTGTGTGGGGACAATTGTACAAACCAAAGGATGCAAGACACAAAACCCCCTCTGGGTGAGGTGGATAATAAATATCTGAGGAGTCTAACTCTAAGACACTTGGGACTGAGGAAGGTTGTGACCTAACTAAAGCGGGTATGTTCCACCTAAAAACATTCGCATTTATTAAAAGCAAAACAAGAGGAAAAAAATAAACATTATGTTATCGAACCAAGACTTTCTTATAGACTTGACCCAGTGCTGGTCCCCTCCTTTTTTATATGATCTCCAAATGTGCTTTCCTTTCCTTCAGTACCTTTCTCTATCACCCTGTTTCACTTCCCTAGACAAAATGCATCACTGCTCAGTAGACTTATCTATGATATTATCTTGTGCATTTATTTATCGTTTGTCCTTCTCTGCTTATTAGACTTTAAACTCTATAAAATCAAGGTTTTTCTCCATCCTTGTTTATTAATAACTACTTGTATCTAAAAAATATATCTAGCATGTGCTTGATGGATTGCCTATTTGACTACATAACAGATTGCCTATTTGACTATATAACAAACTGCCTATATTTGACAACAAAAATTCAGTGTTTGAAATCCACCTTATATTATCATCATAATCTGGGCAAGGTGTGTGAGGTCCCTCTGATGATTTCGTCCGGTATTAGTCCTGTGGCTGCACATCGGTGGAGGACACCTGAGCTTAAAGAGCCAAGACAGACATACCTTATGCGTGGCAATCTATGCTGGTTGTCACACAGGATGCCTCAGATCTTCACCACATGGTCACTCATCCTCCAGTGAGCTGGACTGGCTTTCTTATGTGGTCTGCTCTGGGCCACATTCCAAGAGAGTGAAGACAGACTCTGGGAAGCTCCTAAAACCCAGCCTTAGAAGTAGATCAATATCACTTATGCTGCATGAATTTATCAAAGCAGGTCATGTCACCAACCTATATTCAAGGAGTGAAGAAACTGCCTCTCCTTCTTGTGGAAGGAACTAAAAAATGTGTGTTCGTGTTTTTTTAATCAACAACAGTTGAGGTTCAGTAAGAATGCAATGTGTGGATGAATAGTATGATTAAAGGCATCTCAAGAAAAGAATACAGAGTACTCTGTAGTTTATCAGCATTGAGGAGTCATGTGGATTCTTGAATAAGAGATGACATGATCAAAGTGGAGTTTTCGGAAGATTAATCTGCCTGTGGCTACAGAAGGAAATAAATCAGGGCAAAACTAGGTACGGGAAAGTCAGTTGAAGCCTGCCATGATAAACCAGAAGTAATGAAATGAGGAACTGGAAGATTCCTCATAAATTCTACTCTTATTTTCCATTTACTTTTTTTTGGAGTTTACAGCAATAGATGATGGTGGCACAATAGTAAATGAATGTTTGTCTAAGGACAGATATGTGGGACCTGCTAGTACATGGCAGGAGAATAAATTAAATGTCCCTAGAAAGGATAAGGTGATACTGAAATCTGAGTGGCTCCAGACAATTGTCCACATATTTATACATTTGTTTAATTTATTGGCAAGTCAAGATTGTTTGAATAATTTCAAGGCAGAATGTGAGATCTGTTCTTTTGAGAAAAGAAAATTTCCTTGGGATTTTTTTTTTTTTTTTAACTTCCAAAAATGTAATATGTAGAGGTAGAACTCTGTGGACTAAAGTAAACTTACAACCTTATGGCAATTTACTTAGAACTGATTAATTCCAAAGAAATAGGAACATTAGCACATACAGCATTTCAGTTTTCCCTAAGGACATCCAGCTAAGTATCTTCTTATTTTGTTTAAAAATGAAGAAGGTCATATATCTCAAAGTATTTTCACTCTGGTTGGTTATGCTTGTCATTATTTCTCCTGTTCAAAAAGACATTTTTTAAAAAAAACCCACATTTAGGAATGTTTCCCTCTAGAAAAGCTATTATTTTCTTAGAAAGGCAATACACAGAGAATCCAAGCTTAACAAAACCCTAGTCATAAATTTACCTAGAGAATGCCCACTTTTATATTTCATTATAAGAAAAAGAAATTGACAGAACTGTACCTGATTCCTATGTAATAAGGTTAACTTTGGAGTTTGAAAAGGTATGTTATTTCAATAAAGTTTAGCTAAGTCAATTTTTCTGAAAGAAAAGGTCCTTTAGTTTACAGGCATAAGAATGTGAAGTCGGCCTGTCTTTTATGTGCTACTCATAGTGTGGTTCAATTCCAGCCCTAACTTTTAGTAAGTATTTTTGTTGTAAGTAGATTTTGACATTCATAATAAAAAGTAGGATGCAGAGTAAGATCTTTTCTTCCACATAATTCCAACTGCCAATTATACTACTTGACTTGAAGGAATGGAAGAGGTTCTGTTGTCGTTTTGAGACCCTTAAGCCAGCATGTCTATAAATTTGGTCTGTTAAAAATTGACAACAAAATCATTGTTGGCTCCACTTCAAATATACAAACTCAGAATGTTCTGAAATGAGATTTTTGCTTTTTATATTCTATTAATTATTTAGGTGATTTTTATGAACAATGAAGTTTAGACATCTATTTGAGATTTGACCCCAAGTAATTTGTTTGATACAGTCTTGAATAGGTAGGAAGTAGGCTCTCCTTTCAAATAAAATAAGACTCATTTATATATTAAAAATACTTGCTGGGTGTTCTCCTTATGCTAGAAAATGCTCATGGTATTAGGAAGAGAGTAACTAGTCAGATCAAGTTTCTGTTTTCAGGAAGCTCATAGAGATAATTCAATTATAATACAATCAGAAAAATGCCATGAGACACGAGACAAGTCAGGACACAAAACCATGAGAACTTCAGGGGAAATGAGAGTAATTAACACTACAGCAGAGTCTTAAATAAGGACGGTTGTAGGTATAGGGAGTTCTACATAAAGGTGAGAGAGATCATGCTATTTTCAGATGCTGTAATTTGGTCTTTGTTCCTGTAGCAGAAATTAAGAGATAAGTGAAAATAAAAGATAAAGATGAATAGGAGGTAAGAGATTGAGTTGAACCAGTCCACTGGAGTAACTTGTAAAATTTCTCTTTCTCATTTGTTTTATAAAATGTCTTTGGCTAAATGCATTTAGCTAATAGATGTTATATGATATAAACTGACATTCGTCAACTAGCTTGTACTTTTATATGCCTGTAGAATATGGTTAGGTTATTGTTAGAAACATGTTATTAAAGTGAGATTCCCATTCTATAGGAACAGAAGATACCTCTGTTTCTAAAACAAATCCGTTGGTATGTAAAGGCAGCCCATTGCCAGGAAGTCTTTAAGACATTTTTTTTTCTCATTTTAGAAACAGATCATTCTCCACTAAGAACTTCATCTCATATCTGACATCCACTCTACCAACAAATCCTGTTAACTCTGCCTTCAAAAAATATATATATATATATATCCAGAATTTCATTACCTCTCACTGTTTGCATTACTATCACCTTGACCTAAGCACCATGCCTCTTTTCTATTCTGTAGTTGAACAGTAGCTGAGTAGTTTTTTTCTGCTTTCATCCTTGCTTGCCTATAATTTATTCTCTATACAGAAACTAGACTAAGATTAAAATAAGACTTCTGTTAGATAATAGAGTCAAGGAGAAACTTTTTTTTTTTACTCTCAACTGGATCCAGTAGCAGATTTTATGTTATTCCCTTTCACAGTTTTGATGGTAAATGTACCAATGTAGCAGGCATGGCTTCTGAAAAACATGGTAAATAGGATTAAGATTGTTGTCAACGGGGAACTATGTGGGCCCACTATGTAAATCACCCGGATCCATGAAGATGTGCACCAAAGCCAACAGGTATCCAGAAATGGTAGTGAGGAGTAAACACTGAAAATCAGTTATGACCATATGGCCACCTCTGAAAGTAATATATTTTTGAACAAATCTTCCTATTATAGGCCTCCCCCCCAAAAAAAAAATGAGCCTCACGCAACCTGGAGAATACAAGTAGATCTAAGTGACACAGGGAATGGACAGTAGTGGGTAATGCTCTCATCAGGGCACCTGTAGACTGAGAAATTAATCTCCTGGGAAATTGCTGTTTCTCATACCTCCAGCTATCAACCTTTTCTGGGAGTTTTATCTTATCTGAATCTCAGCTGAATTATCATCAAATACTAAGGATCTAAAGATATTTGATTTGCTTCCCAATAATTAAACAGGTGTATTGACTTAAAAGAGCTCTTATTTAAGCTCTTTGATTTCCTTTGAGGGTTGTAATTTTGAAGCATCCCAAAGCCTTAGAAAACTCTCTTGGAACAGGTTGATAGGTGTTTAAGGAATAGGTATATTTGATTTCTTTTTCTCAGAAATGAGAGGGACTAGTCTCTGAAAAGAGTACACAATTAACCAGCAGAAAGAAGGAGTCGCTTACATTTCTGCTATTACTGCTTATGACCTTACAGGTCCAAGTACAGGAGGCAGGCATTCACTGTTCTCTATAAATGAGATGCCCTTCCCAAGTTGCATGCTTGGAATAAAATATGCTTTGTCAGGACCTGTACTTCCTGGCCTGACGAAGATGGCACTATCCCTTATTGGATTTTCTTATTGGTTTTCATTTACCGCTAAGAGATAAAGATAGAACTCAAGAAATGAAGAACGCATGTTTGGGCAATAGGCAGCATTATCAAAAGATTCCATAGTGAGTAAGAGGACTAATGTGACACCCATCTTTCTTCCAAGCTCCAACTTTCCCATGATATTTTGACTATACATGTGGGTAAATCTGAGGTTTTCTATTTTACTTTTCCTGAATGTGGGAATACTCTTATAAACTGAGGTGGATTTGCAATTATGAACATAAACATTTTCTCTTCCTGCACATAAAAAAGATAAATGTAAACTGGAAGTAATGTGGAGCCCTGTGGACCTCAAAGTCAGCTCTTAAATGTAGTAATGGACCGCTTACCTTCATTTCCATGGGCAAAATCTATACTCCTGCCTTGATTAGGCTGTGGAAATTCTGGGTTTCTTTACACCTGAATGAGTGGGATATTAGCTAATTCACCTACTTCAGAAATTTTGCAGGAGAGCCAAGTTGATTGATTGGCACTATTTCCTACATTATATGTTTTTAATGTTTCAAGCAAGGTTAATGGAAAAAAAGAATAATGGACATAATAAAACTCAAATGATGTAAAAAAAAAAAGCAAATATCCTCTTCTCTTACCTACATCCAAATTTCTTGTTATTAGAATTTGCATTTTTAAAAATATGGATTGACTATGCCTTGTTTGGGAGTTATTTAACTAAGATAAACAAAGCGCTTTGGCCCAAACTCCTATTACAAAAATGTATCATAATATTTTTACTTCCATTTTACAGATAAAATCATATAGCTACCAAGACACTATTCATTGGATGACATATAAAATCACAGCCATATGTGCAGCTGCAGGTGAAAGTTTTCTTTTTCTTGGTCATACTTTTTTCCCCCCCACAATGCAATTAGATCCTCAAACTGCAGTTTCAGTTTTTGATTTCTTCCCAAAAGATCAGTAAAATATCACTCAGATATTTAAAAAGGTAAACGGGTAAAAGGGCTGGTAAATACTTTTCTCTTGGTGTTGGTAAGGTTAGTAACTGACACTCTAAATCAAAAGTAATGTTTCAAGTAAGAAATCACTTGCATAAAGCCAAACCTCTGTCTTAACTGTCTTAACTCTCAAGAGTCCTTGAAGAGTATCCGAAGTCGGGCTACACCCAAGGTATTTCCTGCTTTCTTTGGTGAGAAGCTCTCCGTCAACAAGTACCTTTCTTCTCACATTAATATCATGTGTAAGAGAACTTGTCAGGAGAAAGAGCAGCCAAAGCCCTTCAGGAAATGACAGCCCAGTATAGTTCCTATCTAAACAAACACACTTTATTCTTGCCCTTCTCACACCTCCAACTCCCATTATACATTCACCAAAGTGAATTCTAAGATGTGGTCATTTAGATTCCAAGTTTAACTGATTCTTAAAATTCCAGTGTGGCTCACCATGTGTATGAGTCGAATTCAAGTCTTCCTCCCGGCCTTGCCTACAGTATTTCTCCCTTGATTGTGTGTCCATCTTTATGACTTATGAGCTTGGGCAATGGCACAAGTTATCTTGCATGATTATAGCCACCCAGTGGTGAACACTTTCATTCTTTCCTGGGTTGCTGCTCTGCCCCATTACCATGCTTCTTCAAATCCCTGGGTTTCTCCATGACTTTACACATTGGTGTGTACACTCAAGCAGAATGATCTGTTTATTCTGGAAACATCATAGCACCGTATGTGCCAGTGTGAGATCACTAGAATAACTTCTGCTGATATCTTCCACATGTTGGTTGACCATATGAATTCTAGTTTAACTGATGTGTACAATCTCTCAATTTCCACATGTGCTGAGCAAGGCTCTTACTTAGAAGGCAGGGGAATTGCCAAGTGTCTGATGATAGCTAGTATGCTGCTCTATCTGAGAGAAAACCTGTCCTTAAACAATCTGAGAGCTCTTATTGTTAAGCTAGTCATAGGTGAAAGCAATCTGGAACCATAAATTTTTCAGATTTTTGAATAAGTAATAACCAAAATTGAATAGAAAAAAACAGTAAATATGCCCACGATGTGAATGTTCTTTCCTTAGAGAGGAAAAAAAAAAGCTTAATGCAAAGCACAAGGCATTAACATAAATAATTCATAAGCAGAATCCTGTTTCAAGTTTATTCTATCTTGTCTTGATTTCTTAGGTAACATAAACATTTTTTCCTTGTGAATGATCTAGAAGTAATAATTTTGAATTTTCATGTATTTCTTCAATTGGATTTACCTAGGTTTTATATGAAAATTAATGGGGCATGGTATTGAGATTGTCTATTTTTGCTTATTGTCATGTTACTTATAATCTATTTCAGTTTTTTTCTCTGTGATAAGGTAATGTGTTTCAGAGTGGAAGGGTGACATTATCCACATAGTTTAAATAGCATTGAGTTGGAACCTTTTGTGGTTTTTTGGATAAGAATAATGCCATTAGACATGCACACCCACATATTGTGGTTGACTTTAACTTTCTTTTCAGGCATTCGCTGAGCTTTCATTGATTAAAAAAACACACACACCTCATATTCAGTTTCTTTCTGCCTTATAACATCTCCTTATAACTCAGCTCACTGAGCTTGTTAACCCTTCAATTTATCATGAATAAATATAACTTTTTCATGCATTCCTGACTTTTATCTGTTAATACTGTACCAAGTCCCATTGGAATAAACTAGTTGGTAGAAGTGTGAGGTTACAATTTGAAGTGATAGTGGTCCCAATATTTGAGGAATGGTATAATTTGTAAGTGACACAATAGAAATTTATTGAACAGAAACACAAATTTTGGACTGTATGGATAATATAAAGAATAAAAAAGTCATCCTAGTTAGGTCTATTGTGATCTTGGACATTGAGTTTATATGTCTATGCCCTGTTATTTGAAATAATAACACAAAAGTTTAAAGCACACATGAAGCAAAATGAAGTTAATACTTTCTGGTGAATACAGAAGGTACTCTAGCAGAAACTTTTAGGAACTAACATATTGTATAATACTAATAATGTCACTTCCATTACTTTATTCATATGACTTTGTTTATAAAATTATTTTCTTAGGATAAGTTCTTAGATACCACATGGATGAATAAAAAAAATCATTTGTATATCTTTAAAGATTTTGAAATATATTTCATATTGTTCTCCATAAAGTTATTATTTTACCTTCCCACAAAGAACATATGATCATGCCTGACCAGACGGTGGTGCAGTGGATAGAGCGTTGGACTGGGATGCGGAGGACCCAGGTTCGAGACTGCGAGGTTGCCAGTTTGAGCATGGGCTCATCTGGTTTGAGCAAAGCTCACCAGCTTGGACCCAAGGTCACTGGCTCGAGCAAGGGGTCACACGGTCTGCTGAAGGCCCATGGTCAAGGCACATATGAGAAAGCAATCAATGAACAATTAAGGTGTCACAACGAAAAACTGATAATTGATGCTTCTCATCTCTCTTCATTCCTGTCTGTCTGTCCCTATCTATCCCTCTCTCTGACTCTCTCTCTGTCTCTGAAAAAAGAAAAGGAACATATGATCATGCCTGTGGAAGCACAGGGTCAGGATGTGCAAAATGTTGTGTTCTGATTAAAAGTATTTGGCATCATGTGAAGATGCCAGAAGCAGATTATTCTTAACAGTGAACCCCACCTCCTCTTATTTCTTGTTTATATGTCCTGATTTGCTTTTCCATGGACATGCACTTGGGGAAGGTAAGGGCAGGGGGGTCCTAGTCACTTGAGTAGACAAATTATTATTACTCTAAACCAACATGGAATTCTATTTCCTTCACCAGTAACTGGTTTAGATGTGGTCATGTAATGCATAACCATTAAACAATGACATCTACTAGGGTGAAGCTACTATGAAACAGTTTCCTCCACACCGCAAACATATTTATAAAGAGAAATACTCTGATATTTTGCACCTCCAGCTGCAGTTTTCTATTGATGTGATGTATGCCATCATAGCAGCAACTTTAGAAGCATGAGGATCAATCTAGTGTAAGATCGGTTGTGCTGAGGATAGTCAAACAGAGGAAGCAAGAAAATCTGGGACCTGGATGCTTGTCAACCCCAATGCCCAGCAACAATAATTTCTTTTATTGCTTAATCACTTTAATTTTTTTGTGATTCAGAGCTGAAATAACTTGATCTATACCTTAAGCTCAGCTCTGAGTTTTAAACAGCAATAGTAAGAAAATTTGAATGCAAATATTCTATACGTCCTCTGGAGAGTTCTGCTGCTCACAACATACTCTTGTTTTTTTTTGTTGTTGTTGTTTTTGTTTATTTTTTTATTTTTTTGTATTTTTCTGAAGCTGGAAATGGGGAGACAGTCAGACAGACTCCCGCATGCACCCAACCGGGATCCACCCGGCACGCCCACCAGGGGCGAAACTCTGCCCACCAGGGGGCAATGCTCTGCCCCTCCGGCGCGTCACTCTGCCCGGACCAGAGCCACTCTAGCGCCTGGGGCAGAGGCCAAGGAGCCATCCGCAGTGCCCGGGCCATCTTTTCTCCAATGGAGCCTCGCTGCGGGAGGCGAAGAGAGAGACAGAGAGGAAGGAGAGGGGGAGGAGTGGAGAAGCAGATGGGTACTTCTCCTATGTGCCCTGGCCGGGAATCGAATTCTGGACTTCTGCACGCCAGGCCGACGCTTTACCACTGAGCCAACCGTCCAGGGCCCATACTCCTGTTTATACACATAAAATATCAATAATACAGTACAGAATACAAAGGGGTCATGAGGGAAATGTGATGATATTAAGCGTTCATGGGCTTTTATAAATTATAACTGAGAATTGAGAATGTAGCAGGAGGTACAGTATGGCATGAAAAAGCTGAAATTTCATGGTTAATGTTGTTTTTTCCCAATATTAGCCCCTCACTGTGCTGAAATAGGTTAGTGAAATCCACCCCCCCCCCTTTGCTGTCTGTTCACATGCTTGCTTTTTCTTTTCTCAGAAAAAACTCAAGTCCAGATCATGTAGCTACCAAACATTTTGGTGGTTTAAGGAAGTAGTATGATGTGGGCTTGAGATCTGATTCTGGTTATTTGCTTATTTTAATGCCAGATGCCTTAATTACAGATTGAAGGATGGAAGGAGAATACAGAATTTCAGAATAGACAAGTTTTCCACATTCCCTAATAAAGTTACGAATGGTATAGGCTGTTCACAATGAGCAACTAAATCATTTTTACCACATTAACTTCAGTTATCTAAAATTACAATTACTATTACTCAATATCTATAGGGAGGAGAAAAAATGATCCTTGAGTGTATTTCATTATATGGGTATTTGCCATATGGATTATGATTTATTTTAAAATTTTACATGCCTTAGGCTTCTTCATTTTTCCTGATAATTAGTTCCTGGATGCAATGCTCTCTCTCTATGACATTAGAATTCTTACAGTTTAAAAGCTGTTAAGGTCCTGGCCCTTTGGTTCAGTGTCACCTGGCATGTGGATGTCCTGGGTTCAATTTCCAGTCAGGGCACACAGGAGAAGCAACCATCTGCTTTTCTACTCCTACTCCTCTCCCTCTCTCTCACTTGCTTTCTCTTCCCCTCCCACAGCCAAGGGTCAATTGGTTCATGCAAGTTGGCCATGAGTGCTGAGGGTCGCTCATGGCCTCAACTCAGGTGCTAAAAATAGCTTGATTGGCAAGCAATGGAGCAATAGTTCCAGATGGGCAAAGTATTTCTTGGTAGGAGGCTTGCCAGTTGGATCTCATTCAGGTGCATGTCTCTTTGCCTCTCAGCCTCTCTTCCTCCTTGCCTCCCACTTAAAAAAAAAAAAGTTGTTTAGTATTTCTTGTTCATAAGAGTCCAACCGAACTAAATAATCTAGATTATACACATACTTTTCAAAATTTGCTGTGTTTGTCTGGAGTCCTGTCTGAACTTTAGTGGTGAGGTAATCCAGTAGAGGACAATTATCAACCATAAGAATGACCAGTCAGAGTGTTTACTGAATCTGTAAGAGACAGGGTTAGAGCCTTTGCGTAGATTCCTTCTCTGTTTCATATAGCTTGAGGGAAAGTTAAATAAAATTCATGATGAATGTATGCACAGGCAGGGGAAAAAGCATTTCCTGTTATCATTGCCAAAGAGGGCTGTAGAGGCCCCCATGTGGGCAGGGGCTCCAAAGGTGGGGGTGCTTTTTCATATGCAGCTTAATAAGTGATGGTGAATATCAGTGACCTTTCCTGAAAAGCAGGTATTATTTTGACAATAAATATGATAATAGCTCCGCCTGACCAGGTGGTGGCGCAGTGGATAGAGCGTCGGACTGGGATGCAGAGGACCCAGGTTCGAGACCCCGAGGTTGCCAGCTTGAGCGTAGGCTCATCTGGCTTGAGCAAAAAGCTCACCAACTTAGACCAAGGTCGCTGGCTTGAGCAAGGGATTACTCAGTCTGCTGAAGGCCCATGGTCAAGGCACATATGAGAAAGCAATCAATGAACAACTAAGGTGTCGCAATGAGCAACGATAAACTAATGATTGATGCTTCTCATCTCTCCGTTCCTGTCTGTCTGCCCTATCTATCCTTCTCTCTGTCTCTGTTTCTGTAAAAAAAAAAAAAAATGATAATAGCTCCAAAATATATTTTCCAGACTAAAGTTTACTAACAATCACATACATACATTCACATACTTGTCCCACACATATCTGTTAGTCACCCTTTTCCTCTGATTTCTTTTATTTATTCTTTTTTTTTTTTTTTTTTTTGAGAGGAGAGGGAGAGAGAGAGAGGAGAGACAGAGAGAGAGAAGGTGGGAGGAGCTGGAAGCATCAACTCCCATATGTGCCTTGACCAGGCAAGCCCAGGGTTTTGAACCAGCAACCTCAGCATTTCCAGGTCGATGCTTTATCCACTGCACCACCACAGGTCAGGCCCTTCCTCTGATTTCTTTAAATAAAAAAATAGAAAAGAAGGGGGGGATTTTGTTGAAATTCTTTATTATAGATCTGATGCTAGATTTTCCTGACATTAGGCCCTGTAGATTCTCTCTCTCTCTCTCTCTCTCTCTCTCTCTTTCTCTCTCCCATGTGGGGCCACATGCACACTTCTGTTATATAATATTTATGATGCCACATTTTGTTTATTTCTTAATTATCTCTTTACTAAAAATTTGAGATTTTTGAAAACTGGGCCTGTGTGTTTTATCTCCACAAGCATAGTGACTGCTACATGATAGGCATGTAATAAATGTCTGGTAGAATTACAGAAAATGAGTATTTTGAGGGCATACAAATGGTTCTATCAAAAATGAGACTTTGTTCAGAACAAGGATGCTTTTATCACTGGATGGTTTATTACAATACAATATGGAGCGATATGAATGGCTTATGATGCTGTGGGTAGAGGATTTATATTGAGTGGGACTCTTGAAACCATGTCAACACAATAATGCAAAAATTAAAATTAAAAAAAAGAATGGCTTCATTACATTTGATTTGGCTCACCCAGGAACAGGGGCTTTGATTGAGTTGCCCAAGTTATAAGATAAGCAAGATGTAGACAAAAAAAAAAAAAAATGGTGTCTCTACTCTAAATGATTCTGTAAAAACAAGAATTCTAACACTACTTTCTTTTGTTTGATTCTTTTCAGAGTCCAGTATCAACAGGTAAAACAGCAATACAAATAAACCTAGAGGTGGGACATACATCTAGTGATATGAGTAAAATTTCTGTCCAAATCAAGACATAGGAACTGAGACAAATATTTGGACTTTACACTTTATGAAACTTCACTGGAAAAGCACTATACCTTCTTTTTGCTTGTTTTTTTTGTTTGTTTGTTTGTTTTTGTTTTTTTTTATGAAGGACAGTCAATCTCACTCAACACAATGTAGTTGCTAATGTACCAAAAGTATCATTTTTAAAAGATGGAAACTGTTTCATAGCTATAAATCCACCTGAAGATAATTTTATAATAATCACTGATGTATTTGCAAAAGTGATTGAATTTACAATTACAGAACACTGAGTAATAAAACGTTTTCATAAAGTCAATGAATGAGCATTTGTATATATGTCTGGATATCTGAGTTGACACCAATTTCTGCCATTAACAAATTATAATCTTGGACAATGATATTTAGCTAATGTTTTTGTTCTCTTTATCTATAAAAATATTGGTTTCGATTAGCTTTTATGGATGGTTTTCTGAAGACCATAGTATGAGAGAATGTTAAAAGATTTAATACAATGTAAATCCTCTAGTTAAGAAAGTCAAATACTGTGCTTATTGCAGGACCACTTACAAATTTATATGCTAATGCACATCATTGCTCTCTAAGACAGAGACTCTATAACGTACATGTAGATGCAAAATGGCATGATTCTATCTGGTCCTACGCCAGGCCTGCTCTCCACTCAGCCCTAATTAGACTAAATGTACAAATCTGAGTAAAGAAGTATGAGGCTTTCAAAGTACCTTGCAGACCTCAGAACCTTGCATGAGTGGAAATCACCTTTTAACATCACTTTCCAAACTATTAAAGATATGGCCGTATCTCCCCAGGTTTATTAATAGCAATCTAGAAAGGTAAAATGCTTCCTTGTTAGATATATTTGCTCCATATATTACTAACCTATATTCATATATTAAAGATAAAATTGGAAGGAAATTATTTCTTAAGATGTTAAAATGTTAACTATTGGAGCATTGAATCTATGTAACACAATGGGATAAGTTATTCCTCTGCTTGAAGTATGTACAAGACGCTCAAATAGATCTCAAATGTCCTTGCTTTCCAATCAGAGCATGAGCTACAAGAAATGCAACAGGCCAGAGTTGGTAATTCAGGACATGGGGAACATCTGAGAAGACACAAATATAAATATATTGACAGATGATTTAAGAAGGTACAGCTTTGTCTAGTCTAAAACTCAAACGGCCCCTCTTAATGCATGTAGAGCATGATGATTGAACAATGTAATGCAAATGTTGAGTACACAGTTAAAATGTTCAGAAAGGACCTTCTTAATGTTATTAATAAAACTATAAAAACAGCTTTCCTTTTTATGCCCTGACTTTAGTACAGGAGAATATTTGTAGCAAGTAGGTTTCAATTATGTTTTACTGGCATTGACTTTATAAAGAATGGAGAGAATAATGGAATAACAATGAAGATTAATAGTAAATATTTGAAATTCAGAGTAAATAGTGGCCATGATATGACCTTTTATATAAAGGCAAAGAGGCCATTAGTCATTCTTAATTTATAAGTTTTATTTGCAACTATAGATTAGCATTAGTTGTCACAAAAAAGTTTTACATTAGAAACTGAATGGACTGTAGGTTGGACAATATTTCACGGTGGTTAGCAAAACATTACTAAGTAATCAATATTTATTGAATATCTACAAAATCCATGGCATTAAACTAAAAATCAAAGAGCAACGGACTAACTCTGATCAACTGTACATTTAGGAGAAATATTTAGTTCACAGTCCTTGATTTAATTATAATTCTCTCTGGAGCTTGAAGAAGGATCTAGATAAATTAGACTTCTTCCCAGTTCTGACTCTGTAATCCTTTTTTCTATGATTGGTGGCATTAGCCTCTGGTGTACTATTTTCATTCCATACTAATAAGTCCTTTCTTAGTAAAAATTCCACTTACTTGTAGGGCAATTATTCAAGTGTTCTCTGATTCTGCAGAATGATCTTAAGGAGGTGGTTCTGTAGAAGCCATTTTTCTCCCTGGAGTGCTGACTGATAGGATCTCAAGAGTCATGCAGTATTAGAATCACATGACCATAAGTTAGAGAAAATTCTGTTATATAGCAATAAAATGATGATCTTGTAGAATGGTGTAACTCTTCTCTATACTCACCCAAGGGGTGCACTTTCTTGGTAACAGTCCCATTAAATCTCTTCCATCTCATCTTCTCACATTACGTGCAAAACATAGCCAGTCGTTGTTTTAAGCTTAACCATTAACAACAACAACAAAAATAATTTTGGTAACAAGGGTTTTTGAGTTGCTAGAATCTGGCTAACTGGCACTGTCCTAATGATTTTAGAAAGATCACCTTGACTTCTTCACTTTAGGAAGTCAGTGAGAATCTAAGTCATGAAAGTGAAGGGGTTGGATCCTCTTTGGATTTACTGCAGTCAAGTTTTCAGTTGAGTTTTGATTCAGACAGAAGTTCAACTCTGTCATGATAATAGTACCCTGTCATGATAATCTGTTCCCTAATAATTGTAAATATGTCTGAAAAAGGCACGTTGCTAAAATGCAACCACTTTCTAGGAAGTAGACAATCTCAATTAAAAATAAGAAAAGGAACTTTAGTTATTCTGTAGTGTGGGGATAGCAACTTAGAAGACAGAAACTTGTTGAAAAAGTATTTTAAAGACCTTAGTACATTACAAGTCCTTAAGAATTACCTAACGTAATGACTGTAATAATCAAGTGACCTACAAAACTACATTGTTAAGAAATTATTTTGGGTTCTCTGGACAGCCACAGAAAATTACAGTAAATCTTTAGGCATATTTAGTTACAAAGGACAAAACACCTTAAGTATTATTTTAACGTACAGAATAAACCAGGTTCTTAAAATAACAATTCTGAAATTTTTATTAGGCAGAGTATAAATATTCAATAAAATAATTTCCTGCATTCTCTAATCATAAACAGTAACTCAGTTTTCTGAAAACAAAATAGAAATCCAGAGTAGGGATATAGAAAATGTTGCTAAATTTTCAGCACATAATCAGTTCATTATACTTAGTAGGTATTCAATAATAAGGTATTTAAAACCATGTGAAAATATTTTAAAAATAATAATAGTACTATATAGGCTCACTGAAAAATATAGAAACTTTTGTTTCCTTCTACTCTATGAATTAGGTATCTTTTTTATAATTGATATCATACTGCACATAAAACTATGTAGCCTTCATTCTCACATAACAATGTCATAATATTTTTAATTCTTTAAAATTTATATTGGCATTATTTCAATATCTACATAATATTTCATTGTATGGGTATGCTATAATTTACTTAAATGTTTCCTCTACAAATGAGTATTTATATTGGGGATAAATCGATTTATCTGTGAATAAATCTTTGAAAAAAATAATTATTCCCCTAAGATATTATTCTTAGTTAATTATTAGAACAACAGATATAAACATTTGTGTTCTTTATTCGGTTATCTTTATTCATAAAGATACTTTATTGATGAAAAACTTTAAAGTTATATCTAATATGTGGAAGTTTAGCAACTAAATTACAATGGTGTTCTGGTTTTCTACCAGTTGGAGTCATTTTGTAAATAACTAATTCTCAAGAATTTTATATACAAGATGTTTTCTAGAGCATTTGACTACTGTTAAGCCTTTAAAGTTTTATGAATAAAACATTTTTGATACTGTTAGAGACTAGCAAATGAGCTTGTGTTCCTTCCTCAGTTACTGTGGCTTAATTTCATGCAATAAATGTTATCTTGAAACTGAAACATTAAATCTACATTCAAACAGTATATTTAATGACTTCTTACGAATCCAAATTTGAGTATATCATCGTAAGTTTGTTACAGGTAGTCAGTAACCCTTCTTTTCTTGGAACATGGAGAGAAAAACACCCAAGTGGAATGAATTATAGGAGTAAGAAATTCTGGGAACGGAGAAAATCTCTAGGCAAGGTATTGCCTGAAGCTCATATCAATCAATCATCTACATTCTTCATGAAAAACACCTTTATGGAAGGCTTTAATATCAGTGAATGTTCAAGTATTCTTTGTATTTTTGTGCTTTGACTGTCTTTTTCTTTAATAATCAAAAATTCCTAAATTGTAAGGGAGAAAGTGGACATCTTTAATACAGAGATGTTAATTACTTTGAGACAATTATACATTTAGGTGTATTTTATTCTAGATGTATAGAAATCAAAGGAAGTCTACCAAATGAGTAATGAATAATTAAAACACTTCAACTTAATGACCTGGATAGTTGGGTAATAAATACTGTTTTAAAATGAATCTCCTTTAAAGCCACTTAATGTCCAACTTCCATATTTTGGGATTATATTAAATTTTTAAAAAATGTTTGGAAACTAAATATTAAAACCAGTCTACTGAGAGGATTCTGGGAAGATGGCAGAATAGGAAGCCTCGGAATTGGTTTTCCCATCTAGGTAACAACTGCACTGGTAGAATCTGTCTGATGAAACTATCTTGGAACTCTGGAATCTGAAGGTTTACAAGTTTCAGGGTAAAGAATAAATTATCTCTGCAGATGATATGATACTATATGTAGAATACCCTAAAGACTGTACATACAAAAATCGCCCAAAGTGTTAAAACTAATAAGTGAATTCAGCAAGTAATTAGATAGGAAGACAAAATCAGTACACAGAAAGCAGAATGGTGGTTGCCAGAGGCTGAAGGGAGGCGAGAATGGGAAGATACTGTTTGTTTAATGGGAACAGAGTTTCAATTTTACAAGGTGAAAAGAGTTATAGGGATGGATGGTAGCAATGGTTGCATAATAATGTGTATGCATTTAATACAACTGAACTATACACTTAAAAATGGTTGACTGCAAATGTTATGTGCATTTTACTGCACTAAGAAAAACAGTTCTACTTACTACTCTCCATTCTACTACTTTTAATTAATTTCTACTACTTTACTACTTCCACAACTTTATGAAACTTTCAATTGCTTTCTAAAATTTACAAGTATGAATTTTCTTTGATCTGAATGATAAATAAACATACATTACACCAAGATTTTTTCTTTCACTACTGTGAAAATACACTGCAGGGACCTATGAAAATACTGTCTACTAAATAAATATATGTTGATGTTTCAATGTGTAATTGCTTCCAAGGGGACACTAAATATTATTCATAGATTGTAAGGCAAACATAACTCAGAAGACATACTGAGTGTCTAAATAATATAAATACTTGCCTTGAGCCATGGGCAAAACCCTAGAAACCATTCTTCTTCCTATTATTTCCACAGCCACTATTTTTGGTTGTTCTTTGAGAGACGAATAATTGGAGCCTCCTATGTATGCCATGGTTATTTCAGAATCCCTGTGTTCAGGTAATACCACTATGCATCTTGGCTCTCCTTATGGGTCCTTATAATACTGGGTTTCCAGTGACCCTAGGAGGCAATAACAGTTCTAGGGAACATCTGCATCTTTAGAATCTGTTAACTTTGTGTTATCTTGGTTTTATATTTGGGCGTATATATAAGCAAAGATATCTCTGTCCTATAACCAAAGGATTTTGACCAAACTCTTATCCAAATTCCCAAAATATACTGAACAGATAAAAGCAACCTCTGGTATTTAGAAGCTTAAAGCTAGAACATTCATTACAAAAAAATGTAATTGTGTTGATAAAAAAACAATAAAATATAATGAACATTTCAGTTCATAATTTTTGTAGACATTCACATAAAGGTGAATAGCTATGATGATGTAGAATAAAGAAAAGGCAAAGCAAACTAGGTCTTTACTCTCAACTTGGTCAATAAAACTGAACTATAATGTGATATTAGGTCACTAATTAAAAATTTTTTCTTCCATATCATCCCATCTAAATCTATACAAGTCACATTACATCTTTTTATCTCAGTTTTATCATCTATAAAATGTGAGAAAATACAGATAACATACTTTTTATTTTCTAGTTTGAATTGATTCTAGGATTTTATATTGATCATTTCTTTGTTTATATCCTACTATATTTCTCAAAGATATGCAATGCAATTCTTCATGACAGTAACCATAGCAAAATCACATTTTTCAGTGAGGGCTGATGAAGATAAAGTAGAAAGGATAAAATAAATCAGAAATAAAGTCAATCCACAGTACCTACATTTTCTCTGTGTACCCAAATGAATTACAATTGACAATAAGTGCTTATGAAAATACCTAATTATTCTAATTATAGATTGATTAAAAAATATTCGGGGGAACCATTTTAATGTTACTATTGACTCTTTACATTCATTATGGCTGCTTATATGTCTTATTTCTTGCTATATAGATTGCATTAAAGGCCTCAATTTTTCACCCTTCCTTATAAAGCTGACCTTTTTCTACATGACTTTGCAGCACCTCCCACTAAAGCCCAAGAGTGTACTTCTCCCCTTCCCCCATTCCAGGCTTTAATCACATGACCTGTTTTGACCAATAGAATGTTAGCAGGCATAAGATTACTAGAAAGAGGACTTTCTATTACTATTTTTTAGTGCAAGTGGATTCACTCTTGTGCTTCTGCTGTTGGCAAGAGAGGGACATGTCTGACCAGTCTACTAAGCTCAGAGGGATGATAAAGAATATATGAAGCAGAGCTGCCCAATTGTGCACAGCCTAGATAAGACAACCTCATTCTGAATGCTGCAGATGTGTGAGAAATCCATTGTCTTTAGACAGACATAATTATATTTTAATATACAACTTTTGTACAACAACAAAAAAAATTCCACAGTAAAATAATAACAAAAGACATGGTATTACATTATCAATGCATGCTCAGACATACAGAGATGAACCCATTATGTCTTCAACTTTAAAATAAACAGCTAAATTTGGCAACTGTATAATGTCAAAAATGAAATTAATCTGCTTCCCAGAACTTGTGTTTGCCATTCGAACTGAATTTCTAAATTGTGTTTTCAGAGAGACAAGCCAACATACAAGCCATCTTTGAATGAGTTTTACTGTGATACAATAGAGGCATGAGAACAACTCTTTAAATCCCCTATTTGTTTTTGTTTTCCTTACTCTTGCTGGGATTCGTGTTCTGTTGAGATTCAGTTCTATCACTGCAGTCAGTCACAAATATTTAATTCTTCAATATTAATGTTTTAAGTAAGAAAGCTGTGAGTATATAGACTTCTGGACCTCTTAGATTCCTGGAAAGTAAGCCAATGGTAGCTAAGCCCTTGCTTCTAGTGGAACAATCTTGGAGAAAAGGAGCCAAAGAAAGCTGGTCATACCTTAAGAAGAACTACACGATAGCTGATTATGAGCCACAGCCCCACTGTATTCCTTTCTGAAATGGGATGAAATGGTGATTTCTTGTAGCAGAATTGAAGTCCGGAAGTAACAAAAACAATCTTATTTAGCACCAGCCAAATTCATTCTATGCAGAAGCTACAACCATGAGGCCAGTGGTGAGTACACACGTGTCTAACAAATGTGATAGATTGTTAAACAGTTCATGAACTAAGCCATAAGAATTATGACTCACTGACTATTTTTTTCTTTGACACAGGCGGGGCTGGGAATCACATTTCTTTAGAAAAATTTTTTTTTCTTTAACAGCATTCTTATGTAAAATCTATCACTCTAAACTGATGTTTTCTCTACAATGTTGTTAGTTTGGGCCAATAAAAAGATCTTATGTTAAAAAGTAATTCAATTTTGAGACATTTTCTTTTATAAATTAGCAAAATATCTGGTTAGCATTGAATAGAGCTAGGAAAGTATCATTAAACTTCCCATCCAACCTCAGTAGCATCTGCAGTTTAAACCCCAGATCTGTAATTTCCTGGACAAAGTTCTCTGGGTGAACTACCCTCTAACTCAGGGGTAGTCAACCTTTTTATAGCTACCACCCACTTTTGTATCTCTGTTAGTAGTAAAATTTTCTAACCGCCTACCGGTTCCACAGTAATAGTGATTTATAAAGTAGGGAAGTAACTTTACTTCATAAAATTTATAAAGCAGAGTTACAGCAAGTTAAAGCATATAATAATAATTATTACCAAGTACTTTATGTTGGATTTTCGCTAAGTTTGGCAGAATAAATCTTTATAAAACAACTTACTATAGTTAAATCTATCTTTTTATTTATACTTTGGTTGTTCCACTACCGCCCACCATGAAAGCTGGAATGCCCACTAGTGGGTGGTAGGGACCAGGTTGACTACCACTGCTCTAACTCATCAGGTTTATCAGCTGTAAAATGTCTTCTGATGCCTCCTACCTCACAAGGTCGTGGGATATAGCAAGATATAATAAGAATTTTTTAGCACATTATAATAGCACTATTCCTAGAATTAGGTTAAGTTAAAATATTTAATCTTCTATAACAAATAATTTTCAACTTATTTAAAATATAAAATGGGCTTTAAAAGGATCCAAGGCATAAAAATTTTACCTGATGTTTTGTTCTTCAGTTCAAATATTATGAAGGTTTTCTGCCAAAATCAAGCCAAATAGCTTATAAAACTTTAGATAGTAAAAATAAATAACAAAGTAATTTGAAAACAAAAAAGTTGTTCTCCTAATTTAAAATGCTAAAAGATAAAATGAGGCACATTTAAAATGTTAAGAGTTTAAGCAAAATCTATTTCAATCAGGTAGCACTGAACCTGATAGTCCGGAGCGTCCGATATAGACAGGAGCTACGGGAAAGACAGAGAAAGTCCTGAAAGTAAAGCCAGGAGATTATTTGAATGACTTGTGTAGTTGCCTTATTTGAGAAAGCTTAATTGGCTTTGATTGGCTTTTCTTAGGTTTCAATTTCTTAAGCTTGACTCATTTATGGGTTTAGACTTTGGTTTGCTTACATAGGCTACTAAGGCATTAGAACCCCCACTATCTCATAATGGTCTTTTTAAATTTAAGAACTATAGCCTTTTTCTAAACCTTTATAAGACGTGTTTTCTCCTGTTGCATCAATTCATGTTCATCATATTCTTCTGCTGTTAAGTTTATTAACTTTTTTTTTCCTTAGACTTTCCAAAAACTTGAATTTTGTCCAGGAAGAAAACAAACATGTTCATTCACAGATCCTACCACCCTCCAACACCTTCAGCTAGTATTAATGAAGGAGTCTGTTTTTCTTTCTTATTTTTGAAAAATTTTTGGTTTGGTAACCAATTTATCTTTAGTTTGACAGCATTTAAATCCAGAATATGTACCCCACACTCATCACAAAGAAGGATTCTATCATTATCTGGTCTAGTGGCTACAAGAAAATTAATATCTAGTGATAGATCCATTCAAAATTACATCAATTACATTAGTAAAGCTTTTGATTAGGCTCCAACACACCGCCTCCACTTACAAAACAAACTGAAGAGATATCCTAGTTCAGTTTCCCTTGCTGTGACTTATTTCCTGGGAAGATTTATCAAATGCTATGAAAGCAATGAATTGGATTCAACTTGAGCTTTGTTTTCTTAGCTACCATCCCTATTTTACTACTGAAATCTCAATAACAAAATAATTGCATGCATTATTTCCAGTTACCTTTCTTTTATTTTATGATCTACTGAGGTAAGCATGGAACAAAAGGAATTTAAAAAAAAAGCTTGAAGCTAGCTATTACGTTGCTCCAAGTTTCTTCAAAAGAAAAATAAATACAAAAAAAAAAAGAAAGAAAAACAACTTTATTCACAAAAATTTTCTTCTGGTATTGTAGTAACTGAGACTGAATGACAGTAACATTGCCGTTTGTGTCACTTGAGAAAGAAAATAGAAATACTCTCCCTGCAGTTCATACTTAGATGACTTTCTTTAGAAGAAAAAAATGAAGTGATATTAGCATAATGGGTTATGATAGCATCCAGACTCACAGACAGCTGCTTTGTTTGTATTTACCTGAGGCAGTAGAGATGAGAAATGCAAGGGGAGTCCTGCATTCTACCCTCCTATTAATGCACTTTGAGACTTTGCCTACATAATGACGGGTTGACCAGAATTCAAAAGGGAACAATCAGTAATCTATAATTTGTTATAATGTTCATGCAGAAAAATAATGATGTAGTGGAAATGGTTATTAGCTCCATAAACCTAGTACAACTATCAACCCAAGGCTCTTTGGATTTAGGTAAAGCAATGAATGTGCCTAGATTCAAAGTTCTCATTGATAAAATGGAAAAGTTCAAAATTATCTCAAAGGTTTCTTCTAGATCTAAAATTTTAGATTTCCAAATATTGCATAACAGGTTTTTAATATATTTAATAGTATTTAATACTATAATATACTTATATTAAACAAAATCATTTTTAAGTGAAACTCCAATTTAACCAACCATACTAGATTTTTCTCTTTTGTTTTGTTTTTTCTAATTTGTCTCTTTGTTTTTGCTACAGCTGTTGAACCTACTTGTAACTTCTATACCTTTGGAATCTATCTTAGTCTATTTGGGCTGCTATAACAAAATATCACAGACTGGTTAGCTTATAAACAACATAGACATATTTCCCATAGTTCTGAAGTCTGGGAAGTTGAAATTCAAGGTTCCAACAGAGTTTTGTTCTTATAAATGGGCTCTTCCTGTTGCATAGGCTGCTCCACATGGTGGAATGTGCTAGAGATACCTCTGAAGCCTCTTTAACAGAAGTCACTAATTCCATTCATGAAGGCTCGACTCTCATAACTTCAGCACTTCCCGAAGACCCACCTCCTGATGCCATTATATTTAAGGATTAGGATTTTATCACATGAAGTTTGGAGGAGACACAAACATTCATACTACAGCACAGACCAACTCTATAAAGAATACAAAATTAAAAATTGAAAAAAAATTATGTAGCCCATGAAGGGACCCACGCAAATGAGGATCCCTAAACTTAAGTTTCATTAACTTCATGGAATATCTGCTTGTCTAGAGGACACTTATCTACTCCAGATGGACTTTGTAGAATGCATATCAGTGTGGCTTCAACACCCCTTTCTTTTGCCATTTGACAAAAATATCTAAGGAACATCAGAATGTCACTTTTAGAGTTACTCTTTAACAGCCTTTATTTTGGCACCTTGTAAATTAAACTCAGCTGCTCCCATATGAGGTCTGTTATCTCTTTGATGATGACTTCACTTCAATACCCTAATGGAAACTATGTGCCATCCCATCAAGGGGACAGATCTTAAAACTCATTAAGTCTCATAAAATAGATGCCTTCTAGGGAGCAGAGCTAAACTGTGATCTCACTGGTACATACTAAGATTTCAAATCCTGGTGACTGCCAACAGAAAGTTGGTCCTAAGAAAAGTCTGAAGAAATACTCAACGTAAAGGGAGATAAAAGCAAAGATTTACCTCACAAAAGGATCACTGTTAAAGATGAAACCTCAATTTTCCTGCAGACAGTAGCCCACCCACCCTTCAGAGAGGGGTAGTGACAGCAGAGTAGGGGAAGCAAAGATTCAGGAACAGACTAAAGTGGAGGAAAACTCTCGGGGGTAAGAAAGATGCCTCTCAGGGCCCATATCGTGCTGAAGGGTTTCCTCCACCTCTAGACTTTAAGTCCTCTTCTTTAGACAATATTTGCTCTAAATCTTGCTTCCCTGTCTATCACACAGTTCCCAGCTGAGAGACTTGCCTACTGACCTGCATTATACACATCAAACACTGATCTCAATAAAGATTACTTGAAGAACAACAAGAGATTGTCATTGTGTGTGTGTGTGTGTATGTGCGTGCATGTGTGCAAGAACTGCTACAAAACTGGGAGACCCTCTAAACTTAAAAGGAAGGAAAGACGGAGGTATGTTGCCATCTTCGTTGTTAAGGCATCCTCATGGACCCCACTTTGAACTCACTACAAAAAGACTGCTTGATCGAAATTCAGAGTTTATGTGATAGAGTAAAACTGTGTTTTTCTTCTGAAGCACTCTCTCCCTTTTTTCTTCCTCTTTTTCTTTTTAAAATTAAGTTTGAGGAGATCACTTGAAGTCTTAGCATTAACCACCTTCACTTACCAGTTAAAAATTCTTTATCTTTACATAATAGGTCAGTTTAGTTAATGCAACAAAAAAGTGTGTAGTGGTTTAAACATCTACCTTGTTTCAGTTCTCTGGAATGTTTAACTCATCACATTTTGAATCATAAATCTTGACACATTTCTTTCACCATTTTGCCCTTTGATTTTTGAACTGACTCTTCCTTCTATATCCCCTTCTCACCTCTTCCTTTTACTATTACTATGGACTTTATCTTCAGGAAGATATTTCTTCCCATCTTTATTTCTATTTGAACCAATTAGACTGATAATAGAAAAGTTGAAGTTCCTGGTCATGAAAAATGTTTCCAGTTGTCAAAGTTTTCTCATTCTTGGTTTGTTGGCTGCTTCATTCTCCAGAATTGGTACCAAAGAACTGTGTCTGGGTGACAATTACAGCCATTTATTTCTCAAATTTTATGAAAATTAAGAAAGCAGGAATCTAAAAAGTTCAAATAAGATAAAGGCAAGTTCAAAACAATAAAGGGGTTAAGCATAAAACCCAGAAGGTAATGGGGACTTTTAAATTCTGCATCAATAAGAATTGTATATATATAATTACTACACCTTTAACTTGTGACTGTTCATGTGAAGTCCTATGCATCCAAAGGCACAGGTTGTAGCCAAGGACCCGCTGGGCTAGATTATTATGCCATTGGTTGGCCCACGTGGTTGGTGAGTTTTGCTTTAAAGTCTCCAGCTTGCAGAACTGTACTTTGCTTTTCCCTGTTTACCTGGTGCCATAGTTGTCAACTTCACAAGTTTGATTACCTTTGCTCATCACAGCAATCTTAGTCCAGGCATCCTCATTTAAGAGTATCCTCTAGGTAACCAGGCTAATTACTGTGCACTGTAAGCAGCCAAATTAAAATTAACTGCAGTCAAATATTTACCAATGCCAAGTAAACAGATTTTGCCCATTTATCTCAGTCACATATATATTTCCTTCCTTCCACCAATAAAAGAGAGCACAGTGCAGTTAAAAAAAATGTGCATGTACCTTGCAGCACAGAACCCTGGTCTTAAATACTGCTTATAATAATTACTAACAAAATGACTTCCTAGTGAATCATCCAATCTCTATAAACCCCTACTCAGTTCCTGCTAGGCATTTAAATATGAGAGAAAAAGTGCCCAACTCTAGGCTGATGCTCATCACCAATGGCTATCATTAATCTCTCCTAGTGTCCCCTTCATTGTCACCTTCCAATCTTCTTTGCTTTCACTCATAATATTCTTATTTCTTATTGGGAAGGAACGTCCTCTCCAGACACTGGTTAAAGACAGCAAGAATCAAACACGATCTGCAGCAAACCTGTCCAAAGAGTTCTTTAGCACAATCTTTGGGCTCTCCAGCTCTGTCTCTGATCAAGGGTTCGATAGTTTTAACACTGTCCTAGTCACTACACAATTCTCTAAAGCCTCTCACACACAGTCACCCCTAAGGAGACTGATCCAACAGGGTTCAACTTGTGGTAAGAAAGTTTTGTTACCATCAGTGAAGATGGTCTTTAATAACTGTGTTCTCACTGGAAACAAAATTTCTAGAGAAATCATCGTGTGTGTGTGTGTGCGCGCGTGCGCGCGTGTGTGTAATTTTAAACAACACAAATAAGGAACAGCATGTCAAATCACCTTGAATCTTTCTCTACATTTCATGTTATCATGCTTTGTTTATGAACCACCTTATGTTGTAGGAAGGAGAAGCCAGAGGTCACAACACCGTAGTTTTAGTTAAGATGAGATATGTAATGCAAACATTATCTTGCACCATTACAGGGAAGCAGATGATAGAAAAAAATATTACACTTTTAGTTATTATCATATCATCACATGATTCTTGTTTAGTTCTTTCTTTCTCTTCCAACTAAGACAAGGAATGTGACCCAGTTGACAGAGTGACAAGGGGACAGTCAGTATTTTCTGAGCTTGGAAAATCAAGCTCTGTCCTGCAATGTCATGTTTGAGAAGTGAAGTGCTCCTTCTTAAGTGGAAAAAAATATAACTCTAGAAATCAAAGCCAAGTCACATCTCTGCATAGATGACAACTGTCACTTCCCAAAAGGTCTTTGTGTGGTAGTGAATTTGATGTTCTTTAAATGACACCTTGTAACTGCTTAGTGAGACCCCAGACATTTTCACTTTCTCCTTGTGTACAATAGGCTTCAGCTAGTTTGATGAAGTAGCTGGTAGAGAATTTCCTCAAAAGTGTCTTGGCATTCTTTGTTCAAATCAAAGGTTTCCCTCCTTAGGCAGTCAGATATTTATTTTAGATTGACATGCTTAATTTTTAATATTTTTCTTTGAAAAGAAAGCTTGAAAGGAACAGTACTACAATTAGAAATGAATATTTAATAAATTTCAAAAATGGAGTAATTGCATGGCTGGTATTCTCACAAAGCAATATAACTATAAATTATTAATGGAACTGAAAACAAAATACAAATCAAAAAGAAAAAAATCTAAAATGTTACCATCTGGGACCAAAAAAAAGAAATTAAAGAATTCTTTTTTCTTCTTTTTCAAGTGAAAGAAGGGGAGATAGAGAGACTGACTCCTGCATGCACCCCAACTGGGGTGTACCTGGCTACCCCCATCTGGGGCTGATGCTCTGCCCATCTGGAGCCATGCTCACAACCAAGCTATTTTTAGCACCTGAGGTGGAAGCTCCATGGAACCATCCTCAGTGCCTGGGCCAATGTGCTTGAACCAATTGTGCCATGGCTGTGGGAGGAAAAGAGAGAGAAAAGGGTGAGGAGGAGGGATGGAGAAGCAGATGGTCACTTCTGTGTGCCCTGACAGGAAATAGAAACCAGGATATTTACATGCCAGACCAATACTCTACCACTGAGCCAACAGGCCAGGTCAAAAAAATGAAAATTTATATATATGGACAACAGTGGGATGATTGGCTGGGGGCAAAGAGGTAGAGGAGAATATGGGGGGGGGGCAAATGGTGATGATGGGGACTTAATTTGGGGAAGAGAACACGCAATGTAGGGTACAGAGATGCATTGTAGAATGGGGCACCTGAAACCTGTATAACTATGTTAACTAGTGTCACCCTAATTACCACCTGGTAATTAAAAACTAAAGAGTAATGTCAAGCATCGACAACACTGAGTTCACTCTGGAGACTTTAGATAGAGCAAATGCCATTGCCTATCTGGGACACATTGATATTTTGGTACCTCTCTTGACTTTCAGTCCTTCTGACATTCTAAGAACACTCTGTAGCTAGGCATATGCACTAATTGGAAAAAAATGTTGGATTTGATTTGTGTCCTAGTCACTTTGCTCTGCTAAAATAAAGTAGCATAAACTGGTTGAAGACATTTATTCTTACAGTTCACTCCAAAACTGGGAAGTCCAAAATCAACACACTGGCAGATTTGACAAGCTTCTCACTGTGTCCTCACATGACCAGAGGAACAAGGGAATTTCTGAGGACACTTTATAAAGACACTAATCCCATATATGAGAGCGCTTCCATCGTGAGCTAAGCACCTGCCAAGGGCGCCACATCCCAGTATCGTCACTGTACAGGTTAAGATTTCAACATATGCATTGTTAAGGAAATAGAAACATTTAGTCCAGAAAACCTTTTCCTTCTTATGGAACACATAACTAGTTACTAAAATTCTATGGCATAACAAAAAAATTTTTTTTTCGACCTGACAAAAAAAAAAATAGGTATAATTTTGATTCCTTCACACAAAATGGCTAGTGTTGTGTTGCTTATTGTCATATTTTTTATTTGACAGTCTAAGGGAAAAGAGGTCAGTGCCCCTGACCTCTTTTTATATAATCAGGTATTACATGTTTTCAAAATCCTTGCAGCACACTGATTAAAAATCACTGATTTAGTCCATTGCAATTTGTTTAAATTTCCTAACCCCCCCCAAAAAAAATGGACTATTTAGAAATCTCTCTCTGATATACATCATTTATCTGAGGGTATGATAAATTATTATATAGTAATTGTTAAAGACTGATGGAATGAGCAGTACAGTGTGACCTCCTTGATAGACAGAACAGTTCATTAATAGAAAATTCACAAAGATGGTGTATTGGTATTTTATTTAAGATTAATTCCATCTATTTACTATATAGAGCATTGACTTGAGTTCAAACATTACTTCAGTTTGGAATTTTTATTTTTTTCATAAACATAAACTAGACTGCTTCCTTTGAATGTAATATTTAGAAGGACTTCTCAGTTACTTTTCTCTAAGAAGTATAAATTGGTAAACAATCATACATTCTGTCAATAAATAAAAATTAAACTACATTTAAATGAACTAAAGACAAAGGTACAATGGTCCCTCATCTATCATGAAGGTTCAGTTCTAGAACCTCCTGCGATAGGCGAAAATTCGCCAAGTAACGACCGTATATTTACTTTATTATTATTATTATTATTTTGTATTTTTCTGAAGCTGGAAACGGGGAGAGACAATCAGAGAGACTCTCGCGTGCGCCCGACCAGGATCCACCTGGCAAGCCCACCAGGGGGCTACGCTCTGCCCCCAGAGGGCGATGCTCTGCCCCTCCGGGGCGTCACTCTGTTGCAACCAGAGCCACTCTAGCGCCTGGGGCAGAGGCCAAGGAGCCATCCCCAGCGCCCAGGCCATCTTTGCTCCAATGGAGCCTTGCTGAGGAAGGGGAAGAGAAAGACAGAGAGGAAGGAGGGGGGAGGGGTGGAGAAGCAGATGGGCACTTCTCCTGTGTGCCCTGGCTGGGAATCAAACCCGGGACCTCCGCACGCCAGGCAGACACTCTACTACTTTATTATTTATATATTTTTATGGATTTATAAGCTCTCCCCACACTGTTATTAACCTTTCCCAGACTTATTTTGCTGCAAAAATAACTAAAATAATAAATATATAAAAATATCTATATACCACAAAATCCCACAATATAGCGAAAAAATCTGTGATACAAAATTAGATATATATAATATAAAAACCCGGGATACAGTGAGACCGCAAAAAGTAAACTGCGATATGGTGAGGCATGATTGTATTCAATACATAAAAAATACTTTGAAATATGATTGCTGATTAATGAAGAAATTATTCCTTTTTCATTTGTGAAAATTTGGAATTTGATCTTGAAAAACTGCAGGTGTTATCACAGAGTAAGTCAGTGACACTAATTAAAAATAAGGCATTTTCAGATGAAAGTTTTTAGACTCCTAAAAATATCTAGCAGAGTCTTGCACTAACAATACAACAAGCAGATATTTGTCTAAACTGTGTGGCAACTGAACTTAATTGTGTACCTGTTAGTTCTCTGTATCATTGTTCTTATAATGGACCAATCATGGATCCTCTTAATGCACCCCTTTCTTTTCCTAATTGGTCACATTGTTTCTTTCCAGTGAAGTCCTTCACTTGCATTTTCCTAAGTAAGGTACCTATAGAGATTTTAAGAAACACCATGGACTACCTCAGTTATCTGTGGAAACACATGATGATACACATTTTTGTCACTTGCAGAATGAAACGTTATGAAGGGAAGAAAATGAACAATGGAACAGAAAGATGAGGGCTATATTAAATTTAAAATCTGCTTCCTGAACAAATCTATCAGTGAAAGATTTACCCTTTCCTACCTCTAACCCAGCACATTGCTCCATGAATATGAACTATGGAAAGAAGCAGCACCCCTAATTTAAGATAAAAAGATGATCATTCTTAGGAACCTGAAGACTTTCTCCCTTATTTTTCAATGTGCAGCCTAGTTATCAAGAACAGATTTAAACATAAGTTACAGGCGGTCAAGTGAACAACAAGGGACAATGTCGCTTGGCTTGGTCTACAAATCCTGTGCACTCTGTCTTCTGAGTGAGACTCTGAAATGAGTCTCCTGTCCATTCACCCACACCTCTCACACCATCTCCTATTCCTAACTCCCACAGACAACAAAAAAATGTACAGGCTCCAGATAGGGACACTTGGTGTCAACCTTAGCTGTACAACACATTATGGTAACTAGTTCTCCAAAGGTGGTCCCATCCACATTTCCTCCACCAATTCATAATCTTATATAGTCCCCTCACACAGAGACTTACATCTGGACCTCTAACACACATTAGTCAGTATAAGGTAGTTGAAGTGATGCTGTTTCAGTTCCAGGCTTGACCCTTAAGAAAGTCTGGCAACTTCTGCTTTTGTGATTTGGGGAGCCACAAGTTGTCATAGAAAAGATGTGATTTCCCCCCATCCAGATTGCTGGCTTGAGTGTGGGTTTATCCAGCTTGAGCGCAAGCTTATCAGCATGAGGGTGGGGTCGCTGGCTTGACTGTGGGGCCATAGATGTGACCTCATGGTCACTGAATTGAGCCCAAAGGTCACTGGCTTGAAACCCAAGGTCATTGGCTTGAGCCCAAGGTTGCTGGTCTGAGCAAAGGGTCACTTGCTCTGCTGTCATCCTCCCCACCTCCACACCTCCAGTCTAGGCACATATAAAAAAGCAGTCAATGTCAACTAAGGAGCCTCAATGAAGAACTGATGCTTCTCATCTCTCTTTCTTCTTATCTGTCAGCCCCTATCTATCCCTCTCTCTGTCTCTCTCTATCTCTGTCACAAAAGAATAATAATAATAATAATTTTTTTAAAAAAAGAAAAAATGCAGTTTCCCTGATTGGAAGAGCACATGGAGACATCAGAGACATCAACTATGTGGATATGCTGCTTACGGGTAAAGAGGCCCTGAGAAAAGAGCTCTGGTCACCCCCAAGAAACAACAGTCTGTCAGTGAGCCATGGAACATCCCAGCTTACTCAAAAACAAAACAACAAAAACAAACCCTCTTCAGGTGAGCCACAGAATACTGAAATAATTAATTAATTAATTAATTTAAAGTAGAGTGTCGCCTGGTATGTGAATGCCCTAGGTTCTATTTCCAGTCAGGGCACACAGGAGAAGCATCTATCTGTTTCTCCACTCTTGCACCTCTTGCTTCTCTCTCTCTCTTCTCTTTCTGCAGCCATGGCTCAATTGGATTGAGTGACCCTCGGAACTGAGGATGGCTCCATGGCCTCTGCCTCAGGCGCTAAGAGCTTGGTTGCTGAGCAATGAAGCAATGCCCCCTAGTGGGCTTGAAGGGTGGATCCCAGTCAGGGCACATATGGGAGTCTGTCTCTGCCTCCCCTCCTCTACCTGAATTAAAATAATAATAATAAATAAATAAAATTTTAAAATGTTTGGGTGTTGGGTTTTTTTGTATTTGTTTTTAAGGCATTGAGGTTTTTGTTTGACAGCAATAGATTTTTAAAACACATTCTAACTGTGAAACTTTGGGAGTCACTTGACATCATCAAGTTTCAATTTTCTCCTTAGCAGAATTGAAATGTTAAGAATACTTAAAGCTTTGTATCAGTGTGAGTATTAAATGAGCAAGACATGAACAGCTCTTGCATCCAGGTCTACCATACAGTGATCCTCAAGAAAGTATTTGCTATTATTACTTAATTGACTTTCCATAGTTTCCATAATTTTCCAGGCCATTTTATAGCTCTTCCTTTTATCCTTCATAAAATCTAAGCCAGATGTGGCTGTAACTTCTTCTCCTATCTATGTGGTGGTTAGAAGACAAAGGACATTTATGAAAGCCAGATTTTAGAAAATGTTAATATAGGTGAAGAAATTATATATATTTGAAGAACAATAGCAATTATTAAATGGCACAAATGTTATACTTACACTTTGAACAAATACGATCTCTTTTGTGAAGTCTTCCCAGATTATAATCTGAAGAATCTTTTATTTCTACATCTATGATCCCAAAGTAATCTGTGAAATGCCCCATGTTATATACAAGAACACCATACTCTCATTTGTTGGTATAAGACTGTCCAAATGAACTGTGAATTTTTCAAGGACAGGGGCATGTCTTAGTCATATCTGCACAATATGCCTATGTTATAGACTATTTCCAGGAGCTGACATCTGTGATATGCTATTCCTCTGCCTCTGGGGGATTAGCTATTGTATGAATCTTGGTGGAAGGCAGAACGTCACTTCTTATTTTAAAAACTGCAAATGTCCACCACTCAGTTCCCCTGCCTCTTGGCAGCAAATCATAGGCATAATTTAACCAGTTGCATGCTCACACTTACAATTTTGATTCTAAAGTAAGTGGGCCATGGAGGAACAGAGAAGTAATTTAAGCACTGTTATCAGTGATGACTGCAGCCAACAGAGTTGAGTCAGCACTGTACTTGTGACTTATGGATTAGGTGACCAGCAGCAATGACAATGTCCCCACCCTACTCTCTCTGCGAGAGGTAGGACAGCGGTGTTCACTACCTCCCAGCACTGATCCTTGCCACTTCCACAAGCTGATTTTCCAGGCTCCCTTTAGTAACTGTGAGATCTTCATAATTTTCTCCTAAGTTCTTTTTCCTCTTAACTTTATAGAACTTTCTCTCTTTGCAACCAGAAACTCTGACTAGTATAGTACCATTAACAAGAGAATTCTTGGAAGATGGGCTATAATAAGAATCCCTAAAGGAGACAGTTAGTGACATCTTGGCTAATGAGAAAAAATTGAGAGAGAAGGATAATAGAAAAGATAGTTATGGAAGGAAAAAGAACTAAGTCTATTGCCTCTAATACAAAAAAGTTTTTATATTAATCCATGAGTTTTTGGTGAGCAAATAATTTAGTGAGAAGACAAGAGTGGCTCTTTACATAGTCTTCAGATTCTTGGAATGTGAATAATGAAGGCATTAGCAAAGGGACAAAAAAAGGCAGTCAATGCAAAGAAAGAGAAGGCTGTTGGGTAAGAACTTTCCCCTTCAAATATCTCAAATGAGGTTAGGATCATGTCATTAGTAGAACTAGAAAGAAGCGCTGACAAAGTCCTCAGATGAATGTTTTGCTAGCCTTTACACTGTTCAGCTTTACTGAAGAGGTTGAATAGTCTACCAAAGCTGGCATGCGTTTCCCAAAAGTTCTTCATGTCAAGTGCACAATGGAAAAAAGAGACAACAAACAGCTTGATTCAGTGTGCACTCCATCGTTAAGTGTTTTGATTGCTTCTCTGCTAATGATCTGGACCATACCAGGGAGAAATGGAGGTAGTCAGTTGCTGGGGAGTTTTTTGTTCGGCTGAGTCAAAACCCCAGCTCCTTGGAAACTGAAAAGTTTTAGGTGTATTTTTAAGAGAAACTGAATAAATTTGATAAAAATCATGAAAGTGAATCAATCTCATAACAACTCATAAATGTTTTTTAAAGTAGAGTGTGCAGATCTACTGAGAAGATTGGTATATAAAGAACTGTGCTTGCAAGAATCTTTGGTTTTTCTTCCCCCCCCCCTCAAATACTCAGCAAGTCTAGGAGGTATGAGTGGGAAGGCAATGATACTGAGATGCACTCACCCAGTTCTCCCAACTTGAGGGAGGGTAGTGTTTACTCAGCCTAAGTTATTAAGGTAATATCCTTTACCTTCTGAAAGGGCATGCTGTTCTTATTAATATAGAAGACTGCACACTATACTATGACCATTTATTTGTTTCTTTTAGTTTTTTCTTTGTGAGAGTCAGAGGGAGAGAAGAACAGACAGGGACAAATAGACAGGAAGGTACAGAGATGAGAAGCATCAACTTGTTCTGAGGCACCTTAGTTGTTCATTGGTTGCTTCTCACACATGCCTTTACTGGGGGGGCTCCAGCTGAGCCAGTGACCCCTTGCTCAAGCTAGCAACCTTGAGGTCATATCTATGATCCCATGCTCAAGCCAGCAACCCCATGCTCAAGCTTGTGAACCTGTGCTCAAGCCAGATGAGCTAGCATTCAAGCCAGCAACCTGGGGGTTTTGGACTTGGGTCCTCAGTGTCCCAGGCTCTGTCCACTGTGCCACTGCCCCGTCAGGCTAATTTGTTTCTTGTATAGCTCAAGTTTACCTTAAGAGGAGGGGCTTGATTTAAAATCAACAATAAAGTTAATGAAAAAATTAGCAATAAATATGTTTTTATTAATTGATAAATTTTCCCCAAGAGTAAAAAATATTGTTTTAAAAATTTAAATACCCACCTCCAGGGTTTGAAAGTATTTGCAAAACGATAAGCAATTCAGAGAGTAAGAATAACAGCTAAAGAGAATTGTTGTTTTACTTGTATCATCAAAACATTACCCTCAAGTGTTTCAACTTTATTTCTAGAACTCTAGATTACAGAAGAAATTATCTGTCCAGATGGCCAGTCTTTAATTTAATAAGTGCAGCATTTGGGCAAATTTGCTTCCCTTTAGCTTTAAAGCAGTTGTCAGTATTGGTTGTGATGAACTGCTCAATATCGGCATTGCACAACACAAAACAGTTAAAACATTTGAAATCAACCTAGAGCCAAGGCCTTTCAACTTTGGTATAGTAGCCAAGAACATTAATTAGAACATAGCGAGCCCTTAGTAAAAATGTGTTAGTTTGATTTATGACGAACCCTATTTAACACACTGAATACATATATATGGATTCTAAAAAAAAATTTTTAATGTATAAATATAAAAAAAAGAAAATTAGATAACTTACTGAACTTTTTAAAATGCCACTTTTTCCAAAATAAAATTATAATTCAATATAAATGATGAACAATTTTATTCAATGAGAATGTTCTTCAGTATCAGAATGTTTCCAAATTATTCTTAATTTGATTCTTGTCTGTTCTATCCTGATGTAAAGGACAAATGGAGATTCTGCAGACCCTGGGTCCTCCATTGCTTCTTGCTGTAGAAACGCTTTCACACCCACCGTTTGAAAAGCGACAGGACATCACTGTTCCTTAGTCCTTCTGGAGGTCAAGCTAAAATTAAGTCTCTTTTAGCATGATTCAGATTAAGTGGAGTAACTTCTTTTTCCATTACTTCTTCATGTTAATGATCCAGACACCGACTAAATTCAAGGACTGATTATTTCCCCACGATATAAATGAGAATCATGTTACCTTAACTTGGCTAAGAAGCTATTGGGTATTTGTAGCTCATGGCCTCTAACGTGTCGCTCCACTGTCCCTCAACCTTTCTGTTTCAGACTGAAGTGAAGGTAGACTCTGTGGATTTTCTTAACCAGAAAGGAGGGCTTCCTGTAAGAAGGCAGGTTCTTCCTGTAAGAAGAAATGGACTCTTTTCTAACATGTATTGAGGGACATCTTCTAATCCATGAGGCAGAGCAAAGAGCATGCAGGGAAAAGGTACAAGGAAGTTTTTAAGATTAGCTGAAATAGGAAATATAAGCCTGACACCCCCCCCCCCAACCCTCGCCTCCTCCTCCAAACAAAGTGGGATTTTAGCACTCTTATTGTGGTGTGTAATCCTTTTGTTCTGCCCTTTATGGTTTGTGCTATGGCTTGGCTTGTGTCCTTAGCCAAGATCATTTGAAGATGTAACCTTCCAAATGCAACCTTGTTTGAAAATAGGGTCTTTACAGAGGCAATTCAGTTAAAACAAAGACATAAGGTGGACAGATCCTAATCTGATATGCCTGGAGTCATTATTAAAAGAGCAATTAGGACATGAGGACACACCTAGAGGGAACATAATGTGAAGGCAGCCATGCGGTGACAGAGGCGAGGATTGAAGTGATATTGCTATGAGTCAAGAAATGACAAGGGTTGATGACCACCAGCAGAAACAAGGAGGCGAGGAAGGACGCGGACCTCAGAGTTAAGCACGGACCTCCTCAGCCCTAGACTTCAGATTTCCAGCCTCCAGCACTACGTAGAAATGCATTTCTCTTGTTTAAATCACCCATTTTATGGTAATTTATTATGGCAGCCCAAGCAAGCTGATGCAGAACGCTGTGCCCTAACTTATACAATGATAGTAGACAAGAGAAACGAGGGTCCACAAAGTTGTCGAGGCTGAAGTCATCATCTTGGTATATGGCTGTGTACATCATTTTCCCCTCGGCACATGGCTTTCCAGTTCTGTTTTATGGTGCTTTATATTACTAACTTTATGCAGCAAATTTATTATTATTTTTGTCATTGTTGCAGTTTATCAATGCATTGTAGAAATGCTGGCATACTCTCATGTGATTACATTCAGTCTCGAATATCAGGGTACTGTTCTGAACTTCAGGGAACTGGTTGAATAGAGAATGCTGTGTTTGTGTTGCTGGGGACAGTGAGCTATTCAAAGGTAATGCTGTGCTTTTCTGTGCATCAAGTCATTAAAAAATTCCCATGATGCCACATGAGAACAAAATGCCAAAAATATATCAAAGAAGTTACTACTCTTTGTTTCACAAAATAGAAAAGAGTGAGTATGAAATATATTTTAACTTCTCAAAAGAATATCAGTATATGATAAAACTCTAATGAAGAGACTCAAACATGGCAGGTTGGGGACAGGGATTCTTTGGTTGTTTTTGTAAAAAGATGGAGCCATGACTTAAATGTAAGTTTGTGTCACCATCTTTTAAATTAGGAAATAAACACTTACCTATTGATATTTTACCAGTTTCTCATAATCACTTTTTATCAGCCTTATTTCCTTACTATCTTCAAATATCAAATTATTTTAAAGTCTGTGTTCAGTGTTTATGGTTCTTCCCAAGCCTCATGTGGTGTGCCTTAGATATCTACGTTTCTTTTCTCTTTTCTTTTTCTTTCTTTTTTTTTTTTTTTGCATTTTTCTGAAGCTGGAAACAGGGAGGTAGTCAGACAGACTCCCTCATGCGCCTCACCGGGATCCACCCAGCACGCCCACCAGGGGGCGATTCTCTGCCCATCCGGGGCATCACTCTGCGCAATCAGAGCCATTCTAGCGCCTGAGGCAGAGGCCACAGAGCCATCCTCAGTGCCTAGGCAAACTTTTGCTCCAATGGAACCTTGGCTGTGGGAGGGGAAGAGAGAGACAGAGAGGAAGGAGAGGGGGAGGAGTGGAGAAGCAGATGGGCACTTCTCCTGTGTGCCCTGGCCGGGAATCAAACCCGGGACTCCTGCACGCCAGGCCGACGCTCTGCCAGTGAGCTAACTGGCCAGGGCCCCTCTACATTTCGTCGTTTCAAAACTTCTACAACAAAAACTTGGAAAATATATGCAAAGCGTGTAGGTGAGGCCACACAGCAGTGATAAGCTCGGGCTCTGGACATAAAGAGAGTAGGGTGAACTCCTAGGTGGGTGTATATTCTCATGGTGCCATCTTTGGCAACTTCATTCATTTTATGGAGCATCAATGTCTTCTTCTGGTAATGGGAAATTAGTATATACCTTCTATAAATTTTAGTAAGAATTTTAATGAAAGTTGAAACATATAATAATATGTAATAATCATCATCCTCCTGTACTAAGTGAAAGCTCCTGTTTTTATTTCTTTGATTTCCTTTCTTTTCTCCCCCCCCCCCTTAGTGGCATTTGCAGTTCTTCAAAGAAAAGAGCAAGTTTTTAAAGCTTTAGTGTGAAGCTCACCCATGGGGTGAAGCCAATTCCTGAAGAGACCAATTAGAGTTAAAGAAACACTTCTTTTTTCTAGGTTTTTGGTTTCATCCACTATACTCCTTAATTTATCTCCTACAGATGTTGCCTAGATGTTTTTCATGCATACGATCCAGTAAAAATGGGATAAAAGTACATGTTTAACAATACATAACAGGGTGAACCTTTGAAGGACTCCCACTCTATAACTCCTGTTTTTGTTTTGTTTCATTTTGTCTTTCCCATGAAAACTCTCATGACATCATCCTGTAGCATTCTTTGTATAGTTCCAATTCAGACATACTCAAGTGATGTCTCCACATGCCAGAGGCATAAACACTGACCTTAAATTAAAAAAAAAAAATCAAGTTGTTATTCTGTCTTTGAAAATCAATGGATTTAATATCAGCAATTAGTTTTGTCTTTCCATCGGTGCCAAAGAATCTTGTGAGAGCTCCTCAGACATGGTTTTTTTGCTGTGCAAAGGGGATAATTCACAGCCCTGCAGCTCCCGGGCTGCGCTTGCATGCATGCCTGAGGGAGCCTGGCCCTGTCTGTATCTCCATCAGAGCGCTCTCACCGGAAGCACCTGGAAAAGCTGTCTGAAGATGTGCTGTAATAGTTACTAGGTCAAATATTAGTTCTCTCTTGCACCTCCATACTTGCAGATAAAGATTTGTCAACAGTTCCATCTTTGGCAGTGAAGAATTTGTAGCATCCCTCTGTGTAGTGAGGAGGTGTTCTGTATCCTGGCCATTTGGGCAAGGCGTCAAAGACTTTAGGCAGCCATGCTGCAAGCTGTCAAAATCACAGAAAGACAGAAGAGTCCCATGCCAGCCTGTCAGTTTCCTTGAGGAAGATGGATGGGACTATCGATAAACCAATAAAGCGAAGGCAGACAGATGCCGAGAAGCGGAGCCTGTGACAGGGAGCTCGCTGCAGGAGTGACAGGGCAGGAGTCAATAAGGCAGATTATTACAGCCACAGCTGATAAGTGTTATCATTGTCAATACATTGAGACTGAACCACCTGGGAGAATTAATGTCCCTTCCATCAGGAGAGTCAGTGTGGGCAGCAGATGCAGCTGTGTCTCATCCTAGGAACAATGAAAACTTCTTCCCCACTTTCTACGAGTGTGTTCAGAGACAGGGGGATGGAGTAAGCGCCCCCAGACCAGTGACTTTCTGACTCAAGGCAGGTTTGGGAAGAAGACTTGTTGTCTACAACTGAAACCTCAGGTCACGTCAAGTTTCTTTAACGTACCACCAAAGCGATATTTCATTTTTTTAAAGATGCATTATTTCTCAATAAGTTTTTACCCAAGAACCCAAACTGGATTAAAATGTAGGTACTCTGCAGTTCTACTCTAACTTACATGTGTTTGTCAGAAATCATTAGCCTATCGATAAATATTTGATGATGTCTCACCGTCAAGATGTGCAAAATTATTTCACATATGACTTTCTGAACACAAAAGAATAGAAGTAAAATCAGCAATAACTGGATGACTTATATAGGCTGTGGGAAGTCAGAATTAATAAGGTTTGAATTATTGTGATTATTATGTTATTTATCTGAGATCTCAAGTGGTTCTAATTTATAGGTCAAAATGGGACCATTTCAAATATTTCCAACTAGTTTTTCCAACAATGTATATATTTTGTGTAGATAAGGCCTTTCTATGGTATTTATGGCCAATATGTTGAAGAGATAATTTGAAAAGGAACACATGAGAACATGATATTGTCTACCAAAAATATGGATAATTTTTAAAATAAAACAGAAGTGGTCAACTTAGATATTGATTTTAAAATGAGGGAAGGGGGAGGGGGAGGGGCACAAAGAGAACTAGATAGAAGGTGACAGAGGACAATCTGACTTTGGGTGATGGGTATGCAACATAATTGAACAACAAGATAATCTGGACATGTTATCTTTGAATATATGTATCTTGATTTACTGATGTCACCCCATTAAAAATAAATAAATAAATAAATAAATTTGAAAAAAAAATGTGTTACATAATCAGAGGACTCAGGTAAATTTGTTTCCTGATGGTATTAACTTCTGCACCTGCACTGAATTTTATTCCACTGATGTCCCCCAGCACCACCAGACTCACCCTACCACAGAGAAGTGTTAAATCTTGAGACTCAGTGCCTCTCAGGCCATCCCAGATTACTAACACCCATGATCATGGATTAATAGAAAAGTAAGGTTTGGTTGGGAGTAGAGGTGCAGATACAATACAGAACTCATAGTTAACTCTGAATTTCAATTAAACACCAAATAACTTCTTAATATAAATATGTCCCACACAATATTTGAAACATACTTATGCTACAACATTATTCATCATTTATTGCAAATTCAAATACAGGAATGGTACCTGTATATTTATTTGCTAAATCTGGCAATCCAAAAGTAGATTTTTTTTGTTTTCATGCAAAGCTGGGGCAGAAATATTACTTTTTCTGATTTGAGCTTCCTGTCCCGGTCTCTCACGGGCCACTGTAGAATTCTCTGGCCGCCAGTTCTCTGACCCTGTGCAGATCCACACATTGTACAGCTTCCGTTGCCTCCGTCAATCTTGCCTCTGCTCCATGTAATTTTAGCCTTAGGCTTCGTTGCGGCATTTGTTCAATTGTTCTCCTCCCCGTATATAAGTCATTCTTTGACACTCTACTCGATGGAATTTCAGGTAAAGCTATATAGAAATATAACCTAGGGTTAGGTCAGTTCTGCTCAGAGCTAGCTAGCTATTTCCTCCTTTTCTTTCTGCTCTGAATCTACCGAATTGTGAGTACAAGATTAAAATCTTAGCATCGTGTGAAACTAACCCAGCAATAAAAAGGAAACCATCCATCTCATAATTTGTCCCATCACAATAACAGGATGAGATCACTCAAACTGTAACTTTTTTTTTCTTTTTTTAATAACTGAAAGGCGGGGAGGCAGAGACAGACTCTCACATGTGCCTCAACCAGGATCGAACTGGAAAGCCCACTAGGGGGCGACGCTCAGTCCATTTGGGGCCACTGCTCTGTTGCTTGAAAACTGAGCTATTTTAGCACCTGCGGTGAGGCTATGGTGCCATCCTCAGTGCCCCAGGGACAACTTGCTCGAATGAGCCATGGCTGTGGGAGGGGGTTAAAGAGAGAAGGGTGGGGGAAGTGGTAGAGAAGCAGATGGCTGATTTTCCTGTGTGCCCTGACCAGGAATGAAACCTGGGATACCCACACTCCAGGCTGACACTCTACTGCTAAGCCAATGAGCTAGGACCCCAAATAGTAAGTTTTAATGGGAAGTTTCAGCACTAAGCAGCTAAAACCCCCACTGCGTTGTCTGCCAGAATCCAATGCTGTTTCCCACCTGTGGCTCAATTCACTTTACTCTCCTCCTTGGTGCCTCATTACCCTGACTTGCCAAAGCCTAACCAAGTACTCAGAGCTGCTGCCAAGGGCAAAACCCAGAAATCTAAAAGGCACTACTGAAGCTCATCCTGTGATACTAAGGTCGATTCACACCTCTCAGTACAGAAGAGATTTCTTGCTTATTGTCTGACCTCCTCTTTAAGTCAACTTTAGAACATTGTGTCATATGCCTGTTACTCTGCCCAGTCAGAAGGCAGATGTTAGAATGCTTTCACACAACTGGTTAATATTTAGAGAGAAGGAAATTTTCATATATAGTTTTTAAGTTAAGTAGAAAACTTTGATGATTCAATTGCTTGAAGTTTTTCTTCTATGAAACTCTCCTAAAGTTTGTTGATGGCCTTTTTGATTAAAAGTTTGAGATAAAAAAAAATAGCCTTGAAGAAAATACTCTCAAATGAATGTGCTCTTTAAATATTACACCCTGATCACTAGTCATTTAAATCCATTCCTCTTCTGAAACAAATTATACTCTGCCCTTTTATCTTCTTCTGTAGGAAATCCCACTAACTTTTCCAATACTAAGGGATACTATTTTAGTTAAGTGTTTCTCAAATTTCTCAAAGTGTTTCTCAAAGAACAGGACACTAAGAAATCTGCAAGTACCAATAATAGTTTGAGTGATATTTTTAATATTTTTAAAAATGTTACAAAAAAGTAAACATTGAACCCAATATTGAACATTCAACTAAGTGGGAAAAAATGTTAATGTTTTGGATATTTCTCCTACACAAATAATTAGGAAGGTGACCAGATATGAAGAATGCCCATCACATATGTGCATATAAAAATATTCATAACAGCATTTTTACGATAATACAATTCTACATATCCAAAACTGGGACAGATTAAAAATCAATGGAGATCCATGTGTTTATTCATGTCACACATAAGTTATTGATACAGCTATAGCTAGCTATAGATTTATTTAGGTATATATATGTGTTATATATCAATGCCTGTTAATGCAAAGGATAAAAAATGTATTTATATGAATATTTTCTAGAGAAGACTTCTGGTACCTTCCAAGATAGAATAGATCCATTATAGCCTCTTTCTCTTCCACTGGTTACAACTAAAATCTATGAACCAAATATAAAAAGCAACTACCTTTGATTCTAAAAGTTAAAAATAATAGGCCAAATAAAGATAAAAATCAAACTTGAAGAATGAAAAAAAGGAACAAAAAACAGAGGAGGAAAAAGAAAGGATCAAAGACCAAATTGTAAATTGGTAGACATATATTCAAAAGTATCAAAATAAAATAGAATGTAAATGTGATAAATATATTAAACAGAAATTTTCATATTAGATTAAAAAGACAACTATGTACTGTTTACAGTAAACACATTTATATGTAATTACATAAAAATTCTGGAAAAGAAATCAAATACATATATAAGCACAAATTATAAAAAGCTTATGTGGCTATATTAATATTAGAAAAACTGGATTTAAAAAGTAATCCTGGGTAAAAGAGAGGTTGTTACATAATGAAAAAAAAATCAGTCATCAAGAAAATATAACAAAATAAAATATGTATAATCCTTGAACACTTTTTTTTCAATAATTGGTAGAACAGAAAAACAAAACTCACAAACTACAGATCAAAGAACACTATTCACTAACCTGACCTAAGGTATTTATTGAATGTTCCAACCAACAACTGCAGAATAGACATTCATATCAAGTATGCATGGGTCATTACCAAATCAGACCAGTATCTGATCCATAGAAAAAAAATTAACAAATTCAATAGAATATTAAGTCATATAAAGTATGGTCTTTAGGCCCTGGCCGGTTGGCTCAGTGGTAGAGCGTTGGCCTGGAGGCGGGGCACCCGGGTTCGATTCCTGGCCAGGGCACACAGGAGAAGCGCCCATTTGCTTCTCCACCCCCACCTCCTTCCTCTCTGTCTCTCTCTTCCCCTCCCGCAGCCAATGCTCCATTGGAGCAAAGATGGCCCGGGCGCTGGGGATGGCTCCTTGGCCTCTGCCCCAGGCGCTAGAGTGGCTCTGGTCACAGCAGAGCGACGCCGCGGAGGGGCACAGCATCACCCCCTGGTGGGCAGAGCCTCGCCCCTGGTGGGCGTGCGGGGTGGATCCTGGTCGGGCGCATGCGGGAGTCTGTCTGTCTCTCCCGTTCCCAGCTTCAGAAAAATACCAAAAAAAAAAAAAAAACCCCACCAAAAGTATGGTCTTTAATCATCACACAGTTAAACAAGAAATTAATAAAAAAGCCTGACCAGGCGGTGGTGCAGTGGATAGAGCATCAGACTGGGACTCAGAGGACCCAATTTTGAAAGCCTGAGGTCTCCGGCTTGAGCGCAGGCTCACCAGCTTGAACCTAAGGTCACTGGCTTAAGTGAGGGGTCACTCGGTCTGCTGTAGCCCCCCCCCATCAAGTCACATATGGAAAGCAATCACTGAACAGCTAAGGTTCCGCAAAAAAAAATAAAGCTTCTCTGCCACAACAACAACAACAACAAAAGAAATTAATAAAAAAAAAAGATAAAAGAAAAAACTCCAACCACCTGGAAAGTGATTTAAATGCAATACTTCTAAATAATACATCAAGAGATTCTCAGGGAATATCAAGACATATTTCTGAACTAAATAAAAAAAAACACAGCATGTCAAATTTTGTGTGTAGAGTTAAAAAGTGTTTAGAATTCATAGTAGTAAAGGTTTACACTAGAAAAAAAATAAAAGTTTCAAGTCAATATTTAATGCTTCTACCATAACAAACTTGAAAAACAAGAACAAATCTAATCCCAGGCATTCAAAAATAAATTCATGAAGATAAAAACAGAAATAAGACAGGAAATCTCTAGAAAAAAAATCTTCCAAACAAATAGCTTTTTTGAAAATTAATAAATTGGTTAACCTTCAGCCAGATACAACTTAATAATATCAAGATTAAAACAAAAAATTATACAGAATCTACAATTATTATCAAGATAATAAAAAGGCTGAGAGAAACTCTTTGGCCATAAATTATAGAGCATAGATAAAAGGAATCAAGTCACTGAAAGAACCACACTATCAAAATTCACTCAAAAAATAATTTAAATTATTACTTATTTAGTAAATAAGATGAATTCACTGTTCAACGTAAACCCTAGGCTTGGTATAATTTCATTGGTCAAGTCTATGAATCTTTTTTTTTTTTTTTGTACTTTTCTGAAGCTGGAAACGGGGAGAGACAGTCAGACAGACTCCCGCATGCGCCCGACCAGGATCCACCCGGCACGCCCACCAGGGGGCAATGCTCTGCCCCTCCGGGGCTTCGCTCTTGCCGCAACCAGAGCCACTCTAGCGCCTGGGGCAGAGGCCAAGGAGCCATCCCCAGCGCCCGGGCCATCTTTGCTCCAACGGAGCCTCGGCTGCGGGAGGGGAAGAGAGAGACAGAGAGGAAGGGGTGGGGGGTGGAGAAGCAAATGGGCGCTTCTCCTATGTGCCTTGTCCGGGAATCGAACCCGGGTCCCCCACACTCCAGGCCGACGCTCTACCGCTGAGCCAACCGGCCAGGGCCAAGTCTATGAATCATTTTTAAAAGAAATAATACCAAGTATGCAGTATCTTCCAGAAAATAGAGGAGTATGGGCCTCTTCCTACCGCATATTATGAGACCAGTATAACCCTCATGGAGAGAGAAGCAAATACCTTTAATAAATCCAGCAATCTATTAAAAATAATAAAACATGACCAAACTGAGTTTACATGGGGAATACAGAGCTAATTCACCATTTAAAATCAATCAGTCTAATTCATAACAAACCAAAGGAAAAAAGATACGGTCAACTCAATAGATAGAGAAAAAAAAATTACTTGTCAAATTCAATATGTATTCAAGATAAAAATTCTCAGCAAACTCAAAATAGAAGCACACATACTTCATCTTGTAATGATTATCTACAAGAAACCTGAGATCACATTAGGCATAATGGTGAAAGACACAATGCTGTCCCCCAAGACTGATAATAAGGACAAGGTTCGTCATAGTCACTACCCTTAATCAACATCATGCTGGAAATTCTAGCCAGTTCGATAATGCAAGAAAAAGAAGCAAAAGCATGCAGATTTGAAAGAAAGAAATAAAACTGTCACTACTTGTAATGTAGTTGTTTATATAGAAAAATCAGAAGGAATATACAAAAAGTATTCTAGAACTTATGAGTTTTGCAAGGGTATACAATACAAAGTCAATACATAAAAATCAATTGCATGCATAAGGCACATGTCATGGTGAGCTGCAGAGAATAGATACTAATCATATATCTGGGGTTTTAAGCAAGGTAAAGTAGGCATTTAATTTGACCTAAATATTAGCGTCTAGTGACTAACATTTTAAAAAGTATGGAATGATATCACTGTAAGGCATAATTTTAAAGGTGACTATCGATAGACTGGTTACAACAAACTGTTTATCTATGGGTAGATGAATTATTGGTAACTCCTTACTTTATATCTTGTACTCTTAATATATGACAAAGAGGAAGAAGACTAATAAAACAAAAAATATAAAGTCTGCTGTCTCATAATATTTTGAAAACTGAGATGTCTGTTTTTCCAATAGCTTACTGCTGAGATCATGTTTGAGATAAAGAATGTGCCAAACCCATGATGATATTAGGTCTGTTCAAGAAATTTTGCAGATTGCCAAATCTGTTCTATGCAACATCCTAGAAATTGTGTACCAAGAAATTGTGATTCAAGGAAGAATAGGACTTAGATCTTGTCCATAGGGGTCTCAAATACTTATTGATAGATGAACAGATGCAAACGTTTATTTGCCAGTTTGTATTTCAAAAGTTCAAGCACTAGCTGCTTATTGATAGATTCAGACATATAACGAATTTGGCCTGAAGTTATCATGGAAAATAGCAGTCTTTTTGAAACTGTATCTTGGTGCTTAAATGCTCATCCCTACTGGGAACACAAAAGTGTAAAAATAAAACACTTTATAAAGAGAAAGAAAAAAATCTTTTTCCAGACAATCTAAAAATCTTATCTAAAACCTCAAGTCAACTACAGTTTGATTCAGAACTAAAGATACTTAGTTATATAAGCTGATTCATTCATACCTAATTGAATAAGAAGTCATTCTAATAGGAAAAAAATGTAACTGAAAATAAATCCTGGTATGCAGGAAAAATTAAGAACAACAATAAAAATCAAAAACCAGGGAAAATGAAAAAACACATTCTTTTCTCTCTAATTCCTACCTTCTAGAACAGTCAAATAGATCAAAACAAGGGTAGCTTCCTTGGGACCAGCAAAGAAAATAAATCAAGCATAATTTCACACAAACGACTGAAGTCAATTTGAAGACTCAGAAGGATTTCAGAGGTGCTTTATAATGTGCATTATAAGGCTGTCAACATACATTAAACCAGCCATATTTTTCTTCTATATATTTGTTATTTTTATTTATTTAGGTGGGTTTGTTTAGTTCTTTTATTCTCTCTGTATGTTTGTTTCCATTATGCTCACTTAGTATGTTTTATTTGGGGATGGATGTAATGAAAGCATTTTTAATTAAACAAATCTTTTAAAATATCTGTTTATAGCATAAAATTTAGAATACAGTACAAAATAAAAAATAAAAACAACTCATTTTGAATTTTTCCAAATCACATCCAGAGAAAAGGCCACAAGATTCAGAACAACAGCAAAAACTTTGTATAGTAAGTAGTTTATGAAGTCCCAGAAAATGATTTTATTCTTTGAAGGAATATTTAGAGTCAAATCCCATCACAAGAATCAAATTTAAACATAATGTCTATCAAACATTCATAAGAATTGAAATCTGCTCAGGGGAACCCAACATATAGTCACCAATGTAATTTAATCAAGTATTATTTGATAGCGATAATCATGAGACATACCCCATTTTGTACATTTACGAGGCAATGTACAATGCTGCGCTATTACTATGTGCTTAAATACATTAATAAATTTATTTCTAATGCGCCACATGGCAGCCTAAATTCACTACAGGTTGCTGGAATTTGTGATTTGAACACAGGATTTCACAATCTGGGCATGTATGTAAGTATCCAGCGGTGCAGTAACGTGCTTTTGCAGTCATTCCTGGGCTGATCCGGAAATGGCTGGGAGGCCATTGTCAAGGAGCTGGACATTATCTCTAGAGGACCCCTCCAGCAGTGCTCTTCTTGATGCTGCTGGTTCTTGTCAAAGCCAAACCTGCTTTGAGAGGCAATGTCATCTTTTCAACTTTTTTCAAAGTTCAAAAAATAGACAGATGCAAACGATCCCAGGTGAGATATGTTTTTATCAGAATCTGGGGCCACCTCTCAGTGTTCTTCGGGGTACATGAGCTGCTCCACAAACAGAGTGGTGCTAAGGACACACCAACTGCTCTCAGGCCATGAGGGCAAAATGAAAAAGAACTTGCTTTGTAATGACTTTCAATGATAAAATATGCTTCATTATATACTTGAAGGGTTTGAATTTAACAGAGGGTTTCAAGCATTACTCTTACTTAATTGTTGGTTCACAAATGAGATAAGCTGAAACATGCATGTAGAGCCCAGGGAACTTTCTCATAACTACCAAATCAATGATCGATAAAGCTGGGGTTTGAACCCAAGTCCATTGGACACCAAATCACACTCTCTGTTTTGTCTCCCAATTGAGCACTGAATAGGTAACCATGGTTTAAGAATATGCATGAGAGCCATGTTACTCACTGAGCAGAATAAAGGTCTAGCCAGACATATCGATCTGTATGACTTTGTCCATTTTTAAACATTGAAGGGCATAGCCATCTGAATATTAGAGACTTCCTTAGAGTCTCTTTCTTCTGAAGTTTCTTTCAAAATAATTTCTTATTCTGTAAACATTACATCTGCGCATTGGCTACAAAACTGTATTATTATGCTTTAAATTTCAACACATGGAGCTCTGCTCTGAGAGTATACCCAGGTGCTGTTCTAAGAAGCTGTGTAACATGACTATCTCATTAAACATCAGTTTGAAAGAGTGAGCTCTCTCCTATATTCTCACCAATTTGCTCATCTATCCACTTGTGAATTAGACATGCTGAGTGGGTGTGTCAGAAGTACCGTGTATTCACTGTGACCAGACCTGAACTGTTCGCCATTCTAAATATATTCTCCTGTGCCTTCTTTTTCAGTAAACAAACAATTTCTACCCAGAAATTTAAGACCATAATAGAGCATTATCTCTGGTTCTTTCTTATCCTTTTGATCCACCCATGAAGACCAGTTGATTTTATTTCTCAAGTATAATCAAGTCTTCTCTTCCATCAATTTTAAAGTCTAAGTTTAGTTTTAAAAAAAAAAGGCAAAAATTATGCACTTAGAGAATCAAAGAAATTGAGATTGACTCAATGAACAGAAAGTTAACCTCTCTCACCTCACTCTCACTTTGGAGAATACGTATTTTTTGTTTTGAATGGCAGTTAGAGTTCTCCGTAACACTTGAGTTGCTCTCCTTTTTTTAGCCCTCTATCTTCTTCTACTTTCAACTTTTCTTCTAGCTAAGCACATATGTTTTTTGTTTTGTTTTGTTTTTGTGACAGAGACAGAGAGAGGAACAGAGAGGGACAGACAGGCAGGAAGGGGGAGAGATGAGAAGCATCAATTCTTTGCTGAAGCTCCTTAGTTGTTCATTGATTGCTTTCCTATATGTGCCTTTACCGAGGGGCTATAGCAGACCAAGTCACCCCTCACTCAAGCCAGCGACCTTGGGCTCAAGCTGGTGAGACTAGCTCAAACCAGATGAGCCTGCACTCAAGCTGGTAACCTCAGGGTTTCGAACATGTATCCTCTGCATCCCAGTCCGACTCCCTATCCACTGCACTACTGCCTGATCAGGGAAGTACATATATTTAATGTAAGTTAAGCAAGTACATATATCTGTGTCTGCACCTCCATGGTCCTTTCCTGAATCCAGGCCACCATCTTTTCTGACCAGATTACAATAGCTACCTAATGGACTCCTTATTTTCCTGATTTTTTCCACTTATATTTATTTTCTATATTGTACCCAGCCTGATATTTTTATCAGACAAATATATTCGTGTCAATCCCAGCATGCAAAATCCTTCAAAGCCTTTGTTTTACTCTTAGACATAATGTGAATTTTTTTGCATGAACTCTTTTTTTATTTGATTAATTATCTATAATTTGATCAAGTTCAAGTCTGTAAATTACTTGAGAGCCTAATTTACTATCCTCAATTCCATCCATCTCCCAATGTATCAAACATTCTCGTGTACCACCCCATTCCTAAGCATAATCCATGATTAGGCTTAATAAATCATTTTCATGTCTTTGGATAAAGTATATTCTTATTTTGGGACTCTTATACAGTCTGCTGTCTCTGCCTGCAATGTTTCTGCTAAACTCTTGTGCTTAATAGCTGTATCCTTAACACTGTGGGTCATTTCCAGAGTGTGTCTGTTTAGTTGATATCAGCAAGCCTCATGCTCTCTGAAGGCCAGTTGGGCTTGATCAACAAGTCTCAGCACCAGAAAATCAGGGTTCTTATTCTTCACCTTATCCTGCCTCTGCCTGGTGACCACTATTGTGCACATGGATGGAGGGACTCTGGATCCACGAGAAGACACTCTTCTCATAGCCCTTCTTCTTCTTGCCCTTACACACCTACAGGCATTCATAGAGCCCCACAATTATAGTACTGAGATACTGTACTATTTTTCTGGTTTTCCTATACCATGCCCACATTTTACAAATATCCTTTTATTAAACTATCCTCATATTACCCTATTTTGTGGATAGTATTCACATCTTTGTGGGCCCTGGTCCATTATATGATTCTTGGTGTAAATGTCTCTTTCCCCTGATGGTCTTCTTAACGATAACCTTGGATTAGGTGTTCCTCTATTTTCTTCCATAATACTAGGCACTTTTCTCTGTCATATCACTTATAATCTTCTAATATTCATAATTAATATTTTCTCTCCCTGAGCACTGTCAGCATTATAAGAGCAGTAATCATCCCACATTGTTCTGTTTTGCATTAAACTCTTAACACTGTGCACGGCATGTAGAGAAACATCATGGCACCTGGAGGCCCAACCTCCAGGCTCATCCATCAGCTCAGTCAGGCCCTTGCTTTGTGAATGTGGAGTATACTACTTAATATGTCTCAGCCTCAATTCTGTAATTTTTAATATAAGGATTATCTACTTCATAAAGAAATTGGTAGATACCATAGCCAATGCTTAGAAAATTCTTAATAAAATGTCTGACAATAAAATGCTTAATAAATGTTTGATATTATTATAAATACTTTATAGTACTTCATAGATTATTGTTACATAAATATAAAAAGAATATACTTACAGGAGCCTCTATTCTTTCTCTTATCAAAATCAGTCATAGGCGACCTCTGAAAATGGTTCACTATTCACTTGACCCAGAAAACCCAACCCCCAAAAATCATGCAAATCAAGAGGTTCAAACCTTTGTGTTCATTTTAAGAACATGCGTGAAACTGCCCAGGCCATCAAGGGTATGCATATTTGAAAAGCCACTAGGTACCTGAAGGATGTCACTTTACAGAAGCAATGTATACATTCCATAGTTAAAATGGTGGAGTTGGTAGGTATTCTCAGGCCAAACAGTGAGGCTGGACACAGGGTCGCTGGCCCAAAAGAGTGCTGAATTTTGTTGCACATGCTTAAAAATGCAGAGAGTAATGCTGAACTTCAGGGTTTAAATGTAGATTCTCTGGTCTTTGAGCACATCCAGGTGAACAAAGCTCCCAAGATGTGAAGGAAAACTTCTAGAGCTCATGAGCGGATTAACACTTCCGTGAGCTCACCCTGCCACATCGAGATGATGCTTACTGAAAAAGAGCAGATTGGCCTGACCTGTGGTGGCGCAGTGGATAAAGCATCGACCTGGAAATGCTGAGGTCGCCGGTTCGAAACCCTGGGCTTGCCTGGTCAAGGCACATATGGGAGTTGATGCTTCCAGCTCCTCCCCCCCTTCTCTCTCTCTGTCTCTCCTCTCTCTCTCTCTCTCTCTCTCTCTGTCTCTCCCTCTCCTCTCTAAAAAATGAATAAATAAAAAAAACAAACAACAACAACAACAAAAGAGCAGATTGTTCCTAAGACAGAAGAAGAAGTTGCACAGAAGAAAAAGATATCCCAGAAGAAACCAAAGAAACAAAAACTATAGCCTGGGAATAAATTCAACATAAAATAAATAATAATTAAACCAAAAGCCAAGGATAAGTGCAGTGTTGCCTAGAGGGGATATTTGCAGGTTCTATCCATGCAACTGAATGAAGCAAAAGGATTCATTGTGTGTCCCCCTACCTTCCTCTATCTAAAAAAAATAAATTACAAAAGTAAAAAAAAGAAATATACCTATTTAATTTTATAATTATCTGAAGAGTAAGTCATGTTCAAAAAGGCATGTAAGGAACAAATTATTTGTTTTGTATGATCTCTACTGTTTCAAGAAAACTGTTATATATATTTTTATACCACCTATAATATTTATTTTGCAAAGAGACCAACCTTGTGATTTACTGAATAATATAAATAAACAAATCCCTTTTATGTCCTTTATTTTTCATGACTTCAGAAGGATGTGAAATAATTTCACATTCATTCTGAGAGAAAACAGTACTTAAGCACAGTTTTTCCATACTTCCAGTAAATTGAGTATAGGTGTGTGTGTTGGAGTACCTTATTCTTTAAAAGGAGCACTTCCTCCACAGGAAAAATCAGACTCTAAAGACTGAGCAGTCCAATTAGTTGGTGTCTGTCATCAGAAAACTTGAACCAAGTGCACAGAAACCTCCAAGGACCGCTGATAAGATAAATACCCCACAGAAATAATCTGCGAGCGAAGCAACCAATTTATAGGCACTAGCTCAGGCGAAGGAAATATTGGACAGAGATTCTGCAGGGGAAATTTAGGGAGGCTCAAGATAATTGTCCTTTTTTGTATTTTCCTATTTTGGACCCCAGGGTAGAAATCTCCTGGACACCTTTCACCTCTTCTCATAATCCAGGTGACTAGTTTATCTCAGTCCATTTGAGCTGATTTCTCAAGTCCATTTTAAGAGAAAAGAATCAAATGACTTACTTCCCCACATCTCAGTTGGAGAACCACTGAAGTAGAAAAAAAACAAAAACATTGGTATTGTTTCGTGGAAGTAAAGACAACCTTTGAAATGGAAAATGAAAGAAGGAAAATGAAAGAGCCAAATAATACCCACATAGCATTTCTACTTAAAGGAATTTTACCATTAACCAAAAGGCTGGGCATAATTTGAGCTTCATCTATTACAGTAGCTACCTCAAGAGAAATGTTTTTAAAATGCAGTAGAATTATTTTGCCCTATCTTCACTTTGCCCAACAAAAACCTATTCAGTCCTCAGTAGAAAATGAACGTCAATACCAATCACTTGTAACTACCAGCTGTAATCTAAATCCTACTCTAATTAATTAGTCTTAAAATATTAAATACGACCAAATTTCTTTAGAAATGTGTCCTGTGGGAATAAAAACCTGCAGATTTATCCGCATCAAGCGCAGATGGAGACATTTGGAATCTTTGCTATTTTGGCAGAAATTGTCAAATGACAATCCTCTTGAAAAAATATTGCGGCCGTTTTTCATCCTGCAGGGTCAAAGTTACAGGCAAACTATGAAAAGTTTAAAATTATTTTTAAGATTTTTCTTCCAACAGCTGAAAAGCAAGTCAGAAGATCAGACTCGGCGACAAAAGAAAATCACAGCCACATTCTACATTCGCTTCTGTCCTGTTTAACCCACAGTATGAAATGTAAGATTGCGCCTAACTTCAGTAGTGCAACAGAGCAACCCCTCATTAGATCCTGCAAATACACCTGGGCTTCCCATCCAGGCGGGTCTGCGGGATCAAAAACAACACTGACGGATGTGTCAGTCAAGTGAAATTGCAAAGATGAGTTTTAATGCTTTCTTCTGCACAGAGACCTCTTTTAATATTAAGGTCACCGGGCAGATCTATATTTGGATAAAAAATTACCAGATTTATTTTGTGTCCTTCTTACCTCACACCCCAAGAGAACTTTTGGCTTTAATATATGTGATATCAATGCTGTCTGTCCTTTTTAGTTGTGCATTTTGTCAAACATAAAGCTCAACTTATTTATAATAACACTATGTATTTTGATTCCTAAAGAGAAAATGAATACATTTAAGGTAAGATATCAGCAGAAGGCTGATTTGTTCATTTTACACTAATTTATATAAGTGTGTAAGAGAAAGTTGAACACACACAGACATGCACATGTGAACACATAGGTGCATGCACAAATAGCCCATACGCTTATCAGCTACTCTACATCCAGTCTGTTCTTCCATAAAATAAGAGTTTAATTCTCCCTTCCTTCTTGTCACAGACTTTTGTCACCAGAATGAAGAATATCATAGCAGAATGTGATGAATTGTTCTCTGAAGTATAGTTCTTGGAACTGTAACTTGAGTAGCTTTATTCTCTCCCAACATATTTCATTAGGTTGACTTTTGGAGTGATGCCTGGACAGTTTAATGACATAAGTCACTCGTGTAGTTCTCTGGGAAGAGCCATTGATTTTTCCTGGGGTCTTAACTGATGCTGCCTATAATAATTTGTGGTGATTTATTTTTTTGATAGTTTTAATTTTTTCTTGATTTTAAACAGTTTACTAGATTTCATTTATTTTTCATAATTCTGATTTCTTCCATATTTTCATTATAATTCAATTCAACTCATGATTTCTAAATTAGCAATAAATATTATATTTATTTAGAAAAAAAAACATAATTAACTCAATGATCGGTTTTATATTAATTATTTCTATCATTATCATGCTCTGTTCAAAGCCTCTGTTGTGTTGAAGATGTTCACGAGCAAATGAGCATAGTACTTTCATAGCAGAGTCAACATATCTAAGTAACATATGGATGACGTCAAGCAGGAAAAAACTCAGATGAGGGAAATGTTCACACAAGCATAATACCATTGAACTCTGACTAATTTTCCCCTCATAGGAACTGTTGTAAATGTACAAATATTCTTTTTTTCTTCAAGTCTATTTATCTCTTATAATGTCACATTCATGGAAGTCAGAAATCTCATTATGCCCTAAGATATATATTGAATATTTATGAATAAATAAATTTAATTGCAGAAATGGTACATTTTTTATTTAAGAATTTATAGCTTTTAATAGCAGAGTTGTTACTAGTTTTCTTATAGAATTAAAAAAAAACACAAACAGGTATTATTAAATTGTTTTTATATATTTGTGTAATTTTTTTCTACAGAGTCAAGGAAAAGAGAAGAATGGTGTGTGCATACCCTCTAAATCCTCTCAGAATCTAATGCTGTGTTTTGTTATTTATATAATAGGGGTACTTAACCACTTACTATATGAATGACTGAATTCCCCGAGAATGGATAAAGGCTCTTCACCCTACCAATGTATTGAAAAAATTCTGTTCCACTGTTATCATGTTTAAAATAGCAAGTAGGTAACAGTGTTTTTCATTTTTCCAAAGTAAAAATTGGAAAAACATTGTGACTCTTGACTATGAAGCTAGATTTATTTGGGGGGTAAGCATCTGCGCACAATAACAATAACCACTGAAAGAACATCTTCCTTTTCAAAAGCTTTTATTGTGTGTAAAATAGGCTAAATTAAAATTCAAAATAAATGACCTGATATATTCCAGTTGACAGAATTTGAAAAGCTAAATATCATAAGCTAGATGAAATTAGATGTATTTTATTATTTTTATTTTTTTAATAAATGATTAGCCTTTTAATAACATCACATTCAGTGTTTTCCCTATAGTAATGTAATTCTCACTGGCATTGGAATAGTCTCTTTTAAAAGAAAAGAAAAAGATGCAGAATATATGTAATGCATATGAGCACTTATGGAAGGAAGTGTGACCTGGATGAGAATGGCATTCATCATCATTGTGCCATTGGGAAATGGGATGAGAACTAGTAATACAAGGTTTGTCTTTTTAAAAATATATATTTTTCAATTGTAGTTGACATTCAATATTATTTTATATTAGGTTCAAGTGTATGGCATAATGGATAGACATTTCTATAATTTAAGAAGTACAATTAAAAAGAACAAAACAATCCCGGGATGTCAAGTACAGCATAGGGAATATAGTCGATAATATTGTAATAACTATGTGTGGCACCAGGGGGGTAATAGAAGTTAGTTGTATTTCAATTGTGCATCACATTATGAAGTTCTTTGATTACTTTGAGTGGCCTATAACCTGCCTTTCTGCAAAGTGTTTGCAGATGATAGGTGAGAAATGCAGAATTAAAAGTAGTAACTCACTCAGAACAGCAAGTAAAGCCCAGTGGAAGTAGAAGGAAGGAAATAATAAGATCAGAGCAGAAATAAATGACATAGAGGCTAAAGAAACAATACAGAGGATCAATGAAAACAGGAGCTGGTTCTTTGAAAAGGTAAACAAGATCGATGAACCTTGAACCAGACTCACCAAGACAAAAAGAGAGAGGACTCAAATAAATAAAATTAGAAATGAAAGTAGAGAAATAACAACTGACACAACAGAAATACAAAATATTGTAAGAAAATACTATGAAGAAGTATATGCCAAAAAAAAACTAGACAACCTAGATGAAATGGACAAATTCCTTAAAACATATAATCTTCCAAAAATTAGTCTGGAAGAATCAGAAAACCAAAACAGACCAATTACACCAGATGAGATTGAAACAGTTATCAAAAAACTCCAAAAAAAAGAAAAGTCCTGGGCCAGATGGCTTCACAAGTGAATTCTACTAAATATTCAAGGAAGAACTAACGCCTATCCTTCTCAAGCTATTTCAAAAAATTAGAGGAAGGAAGACTTCCAAGCTCCTTTTATGAGGAGAGTATAATTCTGACTCCAAAACCAGGCAAAGACAACACAAAGAAAGAAAATTATAGGCTAATATCCCTGATGAATTTAGATGCTAAAATCCCCAACAAAATAATAGCAAACTGGATCCAGCAATATATGAAAAAAATCATACACCATGATCAAGTGGGATTTATTCTTGGGGGCAAGGCTGGTACAATATTCGCAAATCAATCAATGTGATTCATCACATAAACAAAAGGAAGGAGAAAAACCACATGATAATTTCAATAGATGCAGAAAAAGCATTTGATAAAATCCAGCACCCATTCATGGTCAAAACTCTCAGCAAAGTGGCAATACAGGGAACATACTTCAACATGATAAAGGCCATCTATGACAAACCCACAGCCAACATCATACTCAATGGGCAAAAATTAAAAGCAATCCCCTTAAGATCAGGAACAAGGAAGGGGTGCCCCCTTTCACCACTCTTATTCAATATAGTTCTGGAAGTCCTAGCTACAGCAATCAGACAAGAAAAAGAAATAAAAGGCATCCAAATTGGAAAAGAAGAAGTAAAACTATCATTATTTGCAGATGACATGATATTGTATATAGAAAACCCTAAAGTCTCAGTCAAAAAACTACTAGACCTGATAAATGAATTCAGCAAGGTGGCAGGATATAAAATTAATACTCAGAAATCAGAGGCATTTTTATATACTAACAATGAACTGTCAGAAAGAGAAATTAAGGAAGCAATCCCCTTTACCATTACAACCAAAAAAATAGAGTACCTAGGAATAAATTTAACCAGGGAGACTAAAGACTTGTACTCGGCAAATTATAAAACATTGATAAAAGAAATCAGGGAAGATACAAACAAGTGGAAGCATATACCGTGCTTATGGTTAAGAAGAATAAACATCATTAAAATGTCTATATTACCCAAAGCAATTTATAAATTCAATGCAATACCAATTAAAATACCAATGACTTACTTCAAAGATATAGAACACATACTCCAAAAATTTATATGGAACCAAAAAAGAACTTGAATAGCCTCAGCAATCTTGAAAAGGAAGAATAAAGTGGGAGGTATCACACTTCCAGATATCAAGTTATACTACAAGGCCATTGTACTCAAAACAGCCTGGTAATGGCATAAGAACAGGCATATAGATCAATGGAACAAAACAGAAAACCCAGAAATAATTCCACACTTTTATGGACAACTGATATTTGACAAAGAAGGTAAGAGCATACATTGGAGTAAAGACAGCCTCTTCAACAAATGGTATTGGGAAAATTGGACAGCTACCTGCAAAAAAATAAAACTAGGCCACCATTCACAAAAATAAACTCAAAATGGATAAAAGACTTAAATGGAAGCCATAAAACCATAAGCATCTTAGAAGAAAACATAGGCAGTAAGCTCTCTGACATCTCTCACAGCAATATATTTGCTGATTTATCTCCACGGGCAAGTGAAATAAAAGACAGGATAAACAAATGAGACTTTATCAAACTAAAAGCTTCTGCACAACTAAAGACAATAAGAACAGAATAAAAAGACAAACTACACAATGGGAGAATATACTTGACAATTTGTCTGATAAGGGATTAATAACCAAAATTTATAAAGAACTTGTAAAACTCAATACCAGGAAGACAAACAATCCAATCAAAAAATGGGCAAAAGGAATAAATAGACACTTCTCCAAAGAGGACATACAGATGGCCAATTGACATATGAAAAAATGCTCAACATCATTAATCATTAGAGAAATACAAATTAAAACCACAATGAGATATCACCTCACACCAGTCAGAATGGCGCTCATCAACAAAACAACACAGAATAAGTGCTGGCGAGGATGTGGAGAAAAGGGAACCCTCCTGCACCGCTGGTGGGGATGCAGACTGGTGCAGCCACTGTGGAAAACAGTATGGAGATTCCTCAAGAAATTAAAAATCAAACTGTCTTTTGACCCAGCTATACCACTTTTAGGAATATACCCCAAGAACATCACAGCACTGTTTGAAAAGCAGAAATGCACCTCCATGTTTGTGGCAGCATTGTTCACGATAGTGAAGATCTGGAAATAGCCCAAGTGTCCATCAGAGGACGAGTGGATTAAAAAGCTTTGGTACATATATACTATGGAATACTACTCAGCCATAAGAAATGATGACATAGGATCATTTACAACAACATGGATGGACCTTGATAAATTATACTGAGCGAAATAAGTAAATCAGAAAAAACTAAAAACTATATGATTCCATACATAGGTGGGACATAAAAATGAGACTCAGAGACATGGGCAAGAATTTGGGGGTTACAGGGTGGGGGGGAGGAGAGAGAAGGGGTTGGGGGAAGAGAGGGGCACAAAGAAAACCAGTTAGAAGGTGACGGAAGACAACTGGACTTTGGGTGATGGGAATGCAGCATAATCAAATGTCAAAATAACCTAGAGATGTTTTCTCTGAATATATGTACCCTGATTTATCAATGTCACCCCATTAAAATTAATTTAAAAAATCAAATTAAATTAATTTACTGTAAAAAAAAAGTAGTAACTCACTTGACCTAAAGACTGGTCTAATTTATGATATACCTCACCACTAATTATAGAACAGGCAGGAACCATATTAAATTTGGGAATTCTTAGCTAGGTCCAGAAAGTAAATTTGCACAGTTTTTACCATAGCTTTTTTTTATAGATTTCTAAGTTGTTAACTGAGCTACACAAATAGGAATACAACCTTCCAGCTAGACACAGGATGCCACTGCTCGGTGCTCCTCAAGTTTATACTACTGCTTTCTCAAGAGTAACAGGTGGGATTAAAGAGGTCAAGGTACTGCTTTAAAATGCACTACTATTTTTTCATAATAAATGTGTAAATTAAACATTTTGTGCAAATATTCTCAAAATACATGCCAAAGCACACAATATATAATTTTTCCTCCCTCAATTGGCAAATCTTTAATGAGCACAAATCATTTCACAAATGTTTATAACAGGGCATATTTTTATCTACTGCAAAACACCAGGAATTTGTTTATTATGTTCTCCCTTTTCTGTATTCCTTCCCTCTCCTGCTAAATATAAACATGATATATTTATATATTATGTCTCTGACTCCCTTCTATTCATATGTTCAAATATATGACTTTTGTTCAAACATTACAATGATATATATATATATATATATTTTTAATCCCAGAAATCTATCTCATAGCATCTCTTTATATAAAAGTGTTCCAAATTAAAGAGTAGATGATTGACTGGTGGTTTTAACAATTGTATCATTTCTTCTAGTTTTCTGCTGAATATTATTCAATTTTACCTTTTACCCTTGCTATTTCATGTGTCCTTCTCAATACAGACTAACATAAGTCAGACACTAACAAAAGCATTAGCTTTTGCACTTTTTTATTTTTGAGAGCAGAGAAGGCAGAAAGACAGATTCTGATATAAACTCCTACCGGGATCCAACAGCAAGCCCCTATGGGGGAATGCTCTGCCCAACTGGGGTATTGCTCTGTTGCTTAGCAACTGAGCTATTTTTAGTGCCTGAGGCAGAGGGCACAGGAGCCATCCTCAGCTCCCAGGGCCAACTCGCTAGAATCAATCAAGCCATGGCTGCGAGAGTGGGGGGGAGTAAAAGAGAGAAAGGGAGGGAGAGGGATGGAGAAGGAGATGGTCACTTCCGCTGTGTGCCCTGACTGGGAATCAGATCTGGGAAATCCACACACAAGGCCCACACTCTACCACTATGCCAACCAGCCAGGGCCACTCTCTTAATTCCCTGAGCAAGCCACCTTGCTGAATTCCCCATCTGACCTTTTGCTTGTGTGTTTGTTAAGTAACTCTCGAGAATTGTATTTTAAACCTCAACTATATTCCCAGTGTTACTTAGAGTAGTCTATTTCATCTGGACTTGCTTTTGTGATTAGATCTTCACCAGTGCACAGCTTTTCATTGTGAAGCATTAAATTTATCCTTTAACTGTCTCAAACAACCTGAATTTCATTCTCTTACACAATTAGAACAACTGACCCCACCCACAGTAACATTCTAGATTATCATTTGTAGGTTTTTTGTTTCTTTCTTTTTTTCTTGAATGTTCATAGAATATTAAATAGAGAAATATTCAAAATTCTAAGGAAAAAAAACTTTAAAGAAAAATAATTTAATGTATAAAACTTTAAACTATATTACTTTTATGAAAATTAACTTTGAGGATAATTAGGAAAAACAGCCTGAAGAAAAATATAAGTGAATGGCAAGCAGTAATTGTGTAGCTTTTAAAGAAAAAAAAAAGAAATAAAGATATCCTATGTTGCAAAGGTCATTTTCTTCCTAAAAGATAGCGGCCTGACAGATGTGTGGTTATGGTTATGCAGCTCTATAAGTGAGCCTTAGTGCTTGCTACCTATTACACTCTGACATGAAGCATCCTGGGTCAAGCAAAGGTGACTCAGCCTTGTACTTGGGAAAACTAGGTTGATATCAATCTGTGGGGCTCTTTCATGGTTTTCTTCATAGAACTGCTAGTTGTGGTTGTGAATGAATTTTGCTCTGTTTTTTTCAATGAGCTACATTTCTGGAGCCATATTCTGGATGCCAATGACAGAACTGAAATTGTTGGAGAGAATAGTTGTCACAGAAAGACAAAACAAACAATAAAATGACTTTAAAATATATTTAAATTATTTTAATTTTTTAGAAAAATGAGGTCAAATGAAAGGTGTTAAAATTTATACAGGTCCCATAATAGAAGACCATAATCCTGGGAAAAATAAACAGTGTTTGAAAATATTCTCATAAATGTCATGCAGAATTGAAACAGATGATAGACATAACCTTAGAATTATCATGATTAAAAATGAGGTTTTGTCATTACTGTTATGTTCTATTTTCACCTCAGAAAGTGCTTTTTAATTTTTGTGTGCTTTGAATACAATAAGACAGAGCATTTTCAAGTTGAGTCTATCAATAAAGCAAAGAACAATATCTGAGAAAGAGGAGCTCATTTTCCAAGGTTTTTGCACCTCTTGTCCTCTGTAGAGGAACAGAAGGGTCAATTAATGTCAACAATGCAAGAAAGATTCATGGACATTTGGAATCAGACTATGTCAGTCTACTTGTCAAGCCATAATCAGCAAACAGTAATTGACCTTTAAACATGTGTAGCTTTGCTTTGAGCTTCTGACACAGGCTGAGGGCGTTGGGTAGCAATGTCAATCTTATTTTCTCTGAAAACTCCATATTCCCTCATCAGAAAAAAAAAAGTTTGTAAAACTCTAGTAGGACTTTATAGTGTATCTATCAATATAAAAAATCTGTCATTGTTATGCATCTTTATTTTATACCTGAAAATACTCTGCTAATAAATAATAATCATGAAACGCCATCCTTCAAACAAGATCTGCCTTCCTGTCAAAATAATTTTGCATACTGGCTTAGAAGTAATTAGGTTTCATTCCCCCAAATCATCGTCATGCAATAACAACATATTACATTGAAATGCATTCTTTTTCCTTCTGCTATCTGGTGAGTTTTGTGTTCTGCTTTGTTCAGGAAGGTAGATGGAAGAAATAATCAGTGAGAAAAATGATCCTTTAGCATTCAGGCAGATAGAAAACAACTTAGCAGCTGCAATATTGACATGAACTAAAAGGAGCAAATAAATTGCTTAAAAATAAACACAGCTGCTATGAGAGCCTTTGACTGAAGAGATTACAGGTGAGGAGTGAAAAGGAAAGAGAATTAGTCGAACGATGTAGGTGGCTATAGAGAAAAGTAAATCAAGGAGGCATAATTGAGTTAATGAAAGATCATAGGTTCTATCACTCATGATGATCCTGATGACCTTTTCACTCCCTAAATCTAAATGAGATGCATTAGTGGCAGTCGTTCGATGTTGCTGGTGGATATTGTCACAATGAACTCTTAGTATTTCTGTTGTGGTCATATTTCAAACCCAAAAGAAGATATACAATAAAACAGAACAGAAAAAGTCATGAATACTATGTTTTAACTTAAATACTTTTCAGAATCTCCATTTTAAAATAATCAAATGGTAAAGCCACAATGAAAAGCAAATCATTGATCACTGAGTATGTTGATGTAGGAAATAATTGATTGTGGAAATTTTGGTTTAAGTGTTAGTGATCTCTACATATTTCTTCTACTAACAAAATATGAAAGCATATTGAAATTGACCTAACAGGTGATCATCAAATATTCTTTTAAGTGCTTATGGATATTTCTTAATGCTATTGTATTATTATGAATTGCTGTCAACAAGCCACTGTAAAATATGTGCCTTGAAGCAATTAATATTCGTTTTTGCTTGTATGTCTTCAGATAAGCAGGGCAGTTTTGCTGATCTGTGCCAAGTTTGACTGTCCTTGTTTGTACTTGTTCCTATGTGTGAAGGTCAGCTTGGCTGGGCCCTGCTGGATAAGGATTGCCTAACGAACATATTTGAGAATTTATTGTCAATGAAATGATGGGATGAATAGGCAATATGTTTCTCTTTCTGTACAGCAGTCTAGCCTCAATTTATTTAGGCTTGGATCCAAGAGAGAAAAAAGTGGAAGCATGTAACTGTTTGAGACATAGGCTTGAAATTGCCAAAATATCATTTCTGCTTCTTGCTGCTGGGGGAAAATTAAGGTTTAATTTTTATATAAGCAACATGAATTTGTGAGTACATGTTTGATGAATATAAGAAAATGCTTATATTCTTGTTATGAAGTGAGCTTATTGGCTCTTACTCAGGGATGGGTTATGTACCCATCATTATTTTTCCGGCATGGATTTTGGCCAGAGTCCTAGAACCAGATGGGATTTTGGGAAATTGGCAAAAAAAAAAGTCATCTGAACCAGCACTGTTGGAATGACTGCTTTGAGATAAAAGCTACACAGAAATTCTGACCAAATATAAAATGGTACTCTGACATTTTCATAAAAAGTGCTAGCATTATTCAAAATATTCTTGCAATTTCTGATTAGAAGATTTTAATCTTTTGCCAAATGTGCCCCAGCTGCTCCATTTGGATGCTGAATCTCACCCCTGTAACCTTGTTCACATCCCTGCATCATTTAAAATTTGTTATATACAATTAGGATATGGGAATCTCAGCCATCCAAATTTCACTCAAGATAACTAATTGTATTGAAAAATATCTGGAAATATCTACATAAAGCTGCCATCCAAAATATAATTTAATCTTTATAATTTCCACAAAGAGCATAATAGGTTGAATACTGCCCCCTATCTCTCCATACGTGTCCATCTGGGACCCTGGAATGTGACTTTATTTAAAAATAGTCTTTTTTATTTTATTTATTTTTTGTATTTTTCTGAAGTTGGAAACAGGGAGGCAGTCAGACAGACTCCCGCATGCGCCCGACTGGGATCCACCCAGCATGCCCACCAGGGGGCGATGCTCTGCCCATCTGGGGCATCGCTCTGTTGCAACCAGAGCCTTCTAGCGCCTGAGGCAGAGGCCATGGAGCCATCCTCAGCGCCCGGGCCAACTTTGCTCCAATGGAGCCTTGGCTGCGGGAGGGGAAGAGAGAGACAGAGAGGAAGGAGAGGGGGAGGGGTGGAGAAGCAGATGGGCACTTCTCCTGTGTGCCCTGGCCAGGAATCAAACCCGGGACTCCTGCACGCCAGGCCGACGCTCTACCACTGAGCCAACCGGCCAGGGCTGAAAAAATAGTCTTTATAAAAGTAATTGGTAAAGTTAAAATGAGTTTAAACAGGATTAGAGTAGGGCCTAAATCCTCAAACTGGTGTCAGGGTCCTTAGAGAATTCAGAGGGAGCATGGCCCGGCTGATACACATCCTGACTTCAGATATCTAGCCTCCCAAACTGTAAGACAATACATTGCTGTTGTTCTGGATCAGCTCTATTTAATTAATACAAGGAGGGATGGAATAACTAATAAATATGCTCCTCCTTCATTTTCATTAGTCTTATATCTCAAAAAATTTTAATAATAGGTGCATGTTTTATTAAGGTATAATTTACATACAATAACAATTATCCTTTGCAGAGTACAGTTCTATGGGTTACACCCTACCGGCACGTAATCACCAATGTAATTGATATATAGAACAGCTCCGTCTTCCAAACTTACTCTGTTGCTCCCCTTTGTAGTCACTCTCTCCCACTGTCACCAAACACTGGCAATTACTTCTTTATTTTCTAACCTAATATCTTTCCTATTACATAATGCCATATAAAAGGAATTATATGGTATGTAGAACTCTGACTTCTTTCTCTCAGCATAATGCCTTGGAGATTCCCCCATATAATTGCATTTATCAGTGTGAGGTAATAGGAAATGTGTGCTGCTCCCAGCCACCTATTCATGTACAGAGCTTCTAAAACCTTTGCAATTTCCTAAGTTGTAAGAACACTAGGAGCATCTTTTGTACTACTGAAGTGACCCTGAGTGGGATCCTAAATGACTCCTAGGTGTGGGCTGGTGGCCAGAGAGACCAAGTCATGATTAGAATTTTGGAATTTTTACACTCCTCCCTCTTGCTCTAGAGAGAGGAGAGGGCCTGGAATGGAAGATATTAACCCATGAAAATATACTGCTCCCAAGAATTAGGGGATTTTTCATAGCTTCATATTCATTTTGAAATATCCCCTAATTTTGGGGAGCAGTAGAGCACAATGGTTAAAACATAGCTAGTCTCTTTTGCATGTCACTATGCAAAGAAGCCAATTTTCAAAAGGTACACATACTGTATGATTCCAACTATATGACATTTTGAAAACTGCAAAACTATGGAGACACTAAAAATATAGTGGTTGCCAGGCATGAGCAGGAGGAGAGATGCAGGATTTTTAGGGTAAGGAAGAGAAATACTTGGTACAATATTTCAATAATGGATAAATGTCATTTTACATTTGTCTAAATCCATAGACTGTAAGGCACAAAGAACTTTAAAGTAAACTGTGGACTTGGGGTGACTACGTATCAATGTCAGTTCATCAGTTGTAGGAAATGAACCACTCTGGGAGAAGATGTTGATAATGGAGAAGGCCATGCATGTGTCAGGGCATAGAGTATATGGGAAACCTTTGTACCGTCCTCCTCAGTTTTTCTGTAAAGCTAAACTCTAAAAATCATCTTAATAAAAAGTCATCATCTACTTTATGCACTGTATCTCTGCATTCTGCAAGCAAGGTTGAATGTAACAAGCATTCCTGTGATCCTGCTTTGCAGAAGATACTATCCATCAACCAAAGGCACAGTAGTTCTGAAATGAATACAGTGCAACATTTTCTTTCAAAATCTAACAATTGGATGACAGATTTTAGAATTAGACATACATGCTTTTATAATCTCTTTGATGATAGAAATGAGCATCAAAGAAGGCTTAATAAGAGAATGTGTAAAAGACAGAGGTGTTCATTCTATCTGTTTAAGCGAAGTTCAGTCTCCACTTTCTATAATTCAGAACATGTACAATTTAATAAATTCCCAAACTTCAAACTTCAATAGTATTTGATTTCCAATTCTGGACACTGTGAAATCATTTCTTTGCATTTAATGACAAACTCCCTCATTAACTCCTTTCCTCTCTCTTCCTTTCTCCCTATAGCAAATAGTTTATGATGTACACTAAAACACTAATTTTGTTATCTGAATTTATCCAGTTACTCAAACTACTGAATGGTGAAATTGAAATCCCTAGTTTGGCAAACACTTGATTTTTCATCTGAAGTTAACTATGGAGCACAGTTGAAAAATTCTTGATTATCTGATCAAGAGGGATTAGTTAATAGGCATTTGGGAATGCTCTGAGATTTATAAGTAGTTTTTTAAAGTCTTTTATCTCAAATTTCATTTATATTTTTTTACTCCTCAACTTTACCCTGCTGAGTTTATAATCACATATTTCTTGACAATATCTCCTGATAGGAGTCTTAGTGCTAATTAGTGAATAAGCATTTGGGGACAAGAAGAGAAGAATCTATAAAGTCATTGATTTTTCTCATAGGATTTTCAATGTGTTTTTGTTGAATGTAGAGCACAATGGTTAAAACCTAGCTAGTCTCTTTTGTCACTTTTTATTTCTTGGGGTATGTTCCTTAAATTAGGTCTGAATACACAAACCTGAGAAATATAAGTACTAAATGAGGAACTTTGTTTTGGTCAATGTTACAACTTGAAATTCTACATTTAGTATGGGGTAGTTTGTGAAATGAACTTCTTAAGGTAGGTTAAAGACAGAAATATTCCTTGTTTAAAGCAAGATTAACATAAAATATCTATTAATAAATACATTTCAGATAGTAGGCATAAAAACCAAGACAAATAATTACATATGAATAAAGGATACTTGTCAAAATAATATTGTAAGACATACTAACATGCTGCTTAGCCTTAGTGACTGCATTGTAAAATGGGGCCGTTAATATCTATTAAATGTGAAGTAAATGAGATAACATAAAGCATCCAACCATAATGCAGAATATAATTATTCATTATTGTTTTGTATACTTTCAGATCATTGAAGAAAAGTAAAATTTTCATAAAAATAAAATATTATAAATAGTCATGAAGATTTCATTTTATACTACAGATTGGTAAAATATTAATAGCATATATGCTTGTTATATGTGATAAGTGCACTATCTATAGTTCAACAGTCAATATGAATCTTTTTCCAGAGAAATTAATTACTACTCTCTTAATTTTTTTCTGTCAACACTCATTAGCAAGGTGGTTCTATAAATTTAAGTTTTAGGATAGTCATAGGAGTAAGGCAATACTTTATATAAATGCACTCATTAGCTCATTTACCTCTGGTACATCAAGAGAAATAAAATAACATTGCAAAAATGATTATAGTTTAAGGGATATTAAATTTTGGAGAACTTATGTCTTTACCATAAAACGTCTACCTTTACAAATGAAGCTAGAATAATCTAACAAAATACATGGTAAAAGAAAATGGGGTAAAAGTACATAAAAGAAAATGGAAATTGTTTTTAGGTCCCCAATATTTTACAGATGTTCTTATATAAAATATCTAAGCACGCCCAGTGCGAAATGATAGACATGTCATAAAAGAGATTTTTCAAAGCCTTTCCACACTGTTCATCTCTAGAATAACTGTTGTTTTGATAACCAAAGTCTTTTTCATAAAACACCCACTCTAAATAATGTCGTGAATTTTCTCTACCCTAATAAAAATCCATTCAAAATGACTAGTCTTATTTTGAGGTTGATAAAATATCTCTACTTTTTTTTATACATTTAAGAAAATCTCTTCAGATTCCACTTCTTAAGAATAATCTAAATTTCTAATGAAACAATATAAAAATCTTGGAAAACATAGCATCTGTTGTGTTTGTTTAGAAAGTATTTTCCCAGCTGTGAAGCTCTTCCTAGTTGCACAATGCTTTTCTATTTCTTCCATTTTTCACCAGGTAATTTGTTTCATCTTACCTTAGAATAAAACCTTGTATTATGTATTTCTTTAACTGCAATTTTTAATAGCTACATCTCCCTGTGTCAAATACTTCAAAGACTATTTCTCAATATTTTCTGGATTATTTTTACAAAATATCCTTAAAAACAGTCTTCAGAAATAAAAGTTCCTTAATAGTCAACTTGATACATTAAAACAATCTCTCCTTAAGAAGAATCATAATGCTATGTAAGAGGGTATGTTGCAAATTTATTTTTACATAAGAGCTTCCTATAAGACATTTACCTATATCAGAGATGCCATGATAAGGTACCTGCCTCAGTTCTCATATCCCTTTAAGCTAAACTCTGAATACCAAGTAAATATTGTATAGTATTAAAAATCCTTTGGAAACCAGGGTTTTTATTAGATATTAATAAGAATATACCCTTTGTCAGGTGCTACATACACGTGTGCATTTTATTGATATATATTGGCTTAATATATGTGTGTGTGTGTATAGAGATAAGACTGAAAAGATGCAATGTATTGTTGAATTTTTTCTCCTCAAATAGGAATACTTTTTGAGAGCTCTAGGCAGACTAGAGTTCTGCCTAGAACTCTAAAACTTGTGCATCTTCAAATTTAACCCAGGTTTTCTATAACATTGATATCACTCCTTCCACAGGCAAATTTTAATCATTAAATTTCAGGAACCAATCCAAAAGAACATTAATAAGAGACAAATCTCAATAAAATTGAGGCTTACTTCTAAAGAACATGTCTTGTTTTTTTGTTAGATTTGGGACAAGACACTATTTGAAAATACTTTGAATATTACAGTTACCTTCTCCAAAGGCAATTTTTCTAAGCACATTATCCTATTAATTTAAAAACCAAATGTGTATTTCAAGGGAAATTTTATCTCTGTGTCTATGATTAATTCATAACAAAGTCATAAAAACACTGTCAACTGAGACCCATTTGATATCCAAGTGCCCTTTTATGAAGCATTTTAATCATTTTCTCTTTAATCAAGAAATTTTTAAAAGTCCAGCCATAAATAGAACTCAACCTCTAAAACATAGGCTTGGCTTTGCATGGAAATCTGAAGCCTTATGGAGTCAGGGAGATTTCCAGTATGTCCTTTACTATCAGAAATTCTGATTATTATCTGAACTATAATTCAGTATTCTTAAAATTATAAAATTGGTTCATTTATCTTTTTTAAGAATTTTATTTAGAAAATTAAATGTAATGGTGTGACATTGATCAATAAGAGTACATAAGTTTCAGGTAAACATCTTTATAGCATTTGAACTGCCGATTGTGTTGCGTGCCCATCACACAAAGTCATATAATTTTCTCTCAGTGTATATTTGTCCCTCTTTACTCCCCTCCCCCTTACCTTTCTCCCCTGAATGCCCTCCTCCTAAAATTGGTTTATTTATCTTAAGGGTAAAAAAAAATTAATAAGGTGATACCTGGCCACACAATTTGAAGTCAGAGGCAATTGTCCAAGAGTGATTCATATTTGTCATGACTGCTGGTGGTTGTATTTCCTTTTGTAGGTACTATGAATCTCACTTTATTATATAATAGTTGCATGGACTGTATTGCCATATGGAATCATTGAAACAGATCATATGATCTGCATATCCCTGAAACTCTACCTTTTTATTGTCCAAAATATGGTAAATCTCTAGATTTATGTTTTTATACATGCATTAAAGATTACTTCACAATTAATTTTTTACTAGTTACAATTATTGAGACTATATCCCAGCCACTGTATTAAGTACTTTAAAAACACATTTTCTTATACTTGTGAAACAACTCTGGTATTGTACCCAGTAGACCATTAGAGGCTGCACTGGAATTTAAACCTGGGACCATTTTGATTTCCTTTTACTGCTGGTCATGAGATATGCCACACAGGGAAAACATTAAAAGCATAACCCCTCTATTCTTGCATGCTAGATACTAACTTTCTTTGGAACTAAGTTAATTTCTACATTAATTATTTTATGTTAGTGACCTACTTTACCCTTTCTCCCACACCTAATATGTCATTTCTATTTTAACAACATTTAAAAAATAGAAAGTTTTACATAAATATAAAATACTTGCATTCTATCTTTTTATTTCAGTCTTCAAAAACTCCTTTTTGGGAGACCAGAAAAAGTATACTTAGTTCCATTCTTTTTCTGGAAAAGAAATTCAGCCTTACTGAAGGCAAATAATTTACCTGCACTTATAAAATCAACAAAGAGCAGAGCTGAAGTGGAAATCAAGAGTTCAGATTAATAGGTAATAATCCTGCCACCATATTCCACTTCCTAGAGAAATCACCATTTTCTTTAACTGTATTTAATAGTATATCTCTTTAATATACTACAATATACAATATACTACACTCTACCAATCTATTCATCTATCTACCCATCTATCATCTATCTCTACATATTATTATCCAGCATCTTGTCTCTTTACATTTGAGTTAACCATAATATCTCAAATATATAATAATAATGTAGACTACAAAAATAAATATTTTAGTTACTTATTCTCTGCCTATTGCTTTGCTATATGAATTATACAACAATTCTAATAAACCTGATGAACTACTATTAAAATAAGAATATTAAGAATTAGAGAGGCTAAGTCATTTGCCCAAGGTCACCAAGAGAGTAAGAAAGAATGTAACATATTTATTTCTTAGTTCAATAAACAATTAACATTTCATAAAAGCATATTTTATGTGATTTCTATGTTTTATAGCAATTGTACTAAATGTTTAATTTTGGTTTGAAACTTTGCTAGAGATATTAAATGTGAATGATTTTAATTAATACAGCTCTCTTCTTAAATATACAGAGGTTATCTGCCTAACAAGAAAAAGTCGATGTTAATTTTTTTTCCCAAGGAACATGTGCTTTCATTATCTTTTATTTGTTGATCTTTTACTATGCTTCATAGCAATTAGACTCACAAATGATAAGCCTTGGAAATCTAACAGATGGAAGGGTAGAAGTGATGCCTGACTTTGTTTTGCTGTAGACCCATTCCAACCCACCAATGCCATCACCACACACACACACTCACCCCCACACACACACACACACACACACATACACACACATACACACACACAAGCACATATACACTGCACTTTACACCTCTCTCAACTGAGAAAAGACTGATCATTATTACATTGACCCTGGTCAGGGTTGTACTATAGAGGGAATAGGCCATTACATAACTTTGATTTTCAGCATTTGTAAACTAATTATATCTATTAATCAGGCAAGTTCCAGAATTTGTCTCTTCCAGTAAAAATGTACCTAAACAGCAATCAAGATTTTTATTTTTAACTGCATTTGCCACCTCCTATGTTTATCTATCTTAAGCCTTTTAGTCTAGCTTTCCCACTGTATTTTAGGACAATTATTCATGAAAGAATCAAAATGAATACACTTATATTTAATTTAGTTAGGCACAGTAAGAAAATTTTTGTTTAATAACAAGATAAAAAATACATAAAGGTAACAGGAAACTAAAAGAAGCTACCTAAATTAGAAATAAAGATTTGTGGTGAAATAAGGGTAAATAGAACTAAATATGATGTTTTCCTTTTTTATCTAAGACATTAAATTTGAATTAAAATGATCTCATATGTATCTCATCAAAAGGTGTCTCTTAAGTAGTTCTGACAATGATACTTATAACAATATCTATCTTTTCTTAAGTAATTATCTATCTATCTATATATATATATAGATAGATATGTTTAATCTCTCCCTACAATATTATAAAGATTACGATCTAGAACCACACTAAGAGCCTTCAGAAACTTCAATCTTAACCTTTGAAACAATTGCAATCATGAGAAATTCTAGATTGGCCATCAAGATCATGGATGTGATTACATTACTGCTGCATGATCCACTCCACGATTGAATGACAAAAATTTCAATTTGAGTTTTCTCAACTTTAACTGTATTATGTATAAATTTAAATATCCCTAACTTTAAATTGTCTAGCTACATGGTACAATTATGTTGAGGACATAATCTGAGACTTGTATAATCAAGGAATTAAATTTTTAATTCATTTTATTTCAATTAACCTAAATTTTACTTTAAAAATTGAAGCATTATAATTGTTTTATGACAAACACAACTTTATTTTTTGATAGGTCTACCTACATTTAACTTTATTGTGAAAGTTATGTTATTGCATAAGTTGTACACTTACATCATATACAGTCTTGCACATAAATACAACCTTGATCTAGTCAATATTAATGGATTGTTCTTTAAATAAATTTTCCTACACACTGGTAAAATGTTGAAAAGTGTTTATTTGAATAATTTATGCAAACAGTCTAGTTACAATTATATTTGTGTAAATTATAATTGCAATTTAAAGTAAAATACTAATTTTAATTATAAACACATTATTTTTCTAATTTAAAAATTAACTATGGGATACTTCTAATAACAAACCATCAAAATATATGAGGCAAAAATTGAAATAATTAAATGGAGAGATGGACAAATCTACAAATATTGTCAGAGAATATTTTACTTTCAAAGATAGAAAACACTAGATGGAAAATAAATAAATCCCAGCCAGGGCACACAGGAGAGGCGCCCATCTGCTTCTCCACCCCTCCCCCTCTCCTTCCTCTCTGTCTCTCTCTTCCCCTCCCACAGCCGAGGCTCCATTGGAGCAAAAGATGGCCCAGGCGCTGGGGATGGCTCCTTGGCCTCTGCCCCAGGCACTAGAGTGGCTCTGGTCGCGACAGAGCGACGCCCGGGATGGGCAGAGCATCGCCCCCTGGTGGGCATGCCGGGTGGATCCCGGTCCGGCGCATGCGGGAGTCTGTCTGACTGCCTCCCCGTTTCCAGCTTCAGAAAAAAAATAATAATAATAAAATAAATAAATAAAAACTAGAGAACTTGAAAAACACAGTAAATCAACTAGATGTAGCAAACACATATAGAACACTTTACATAAAACAGCAAAAAACACATTCTTCACAAATGTACATGGAACATTTTCCAGGATAGATCATAGGATAGTTCACAAACTGTCTGAATATATTTTTAAAAAGATAGTCATCTTAAAAATATCTTCTCTGAACACAACAAGAGGGAGTTAGAAATTAATAACAGAAGAAAAAGTCACAAAATTATAGAAATTAAACAATATACTCTTTAAAAACCAATGGATCAAAGAAGAAATCACTAAAGAAATTAGAAAATATAGGTAAGTGAACACAAAAACACAACATGTCAAAACTTATGGGAAACAGAAAAAATAGTGCAAGAGGAGAAATCTATGGCTATAAATGATCATTAAAAAATATGAAATATCTCCCCTGACCAGGCGGTGGCATAGTGGATAGAGCGTCGGACTGGGATGCGGAGGACCCACATTCAAGACCCCAAGGTCTTCAGCTTAAGTGCAGGCTTATCTGGTTTGAGCAAAGCTCACCAGCTTGGACCCAAGGTCACTGGCTTGAGCAAGGGTTACTTGGTCTGCTGAAGGCCCACAGTCAAGGCACATATGATAAAGCAATTAATAAACAACTAAGGTGCCGCAACGAAAAACTGATGATTGATGCTTCTCATCTCTCTCCATTCCTGTCTGTCTGACTCTCTCTGACTCTGAAAAAAAAAAAAAAAAAAAAAAGATCTCCAATTAACAACCTAACATTAAAACTTAAGGCAATAGAGAAATAAGAACAAACAAAACCCAAAGTTGGCAGTAGGGAGGAAATAATGACTATTAAAGCAGATGTAAACAAAATAGAGAATAGAAAAATAATAGAAAAAATCAACAAAATTGAAAGTTGATATTTGAAAAATGATAAAATTGACAAACCATTAGCTAGATGCACTAAGAAAAAAGAAGATAAGATTCCAATTACTAAAATCAGAAACGAAAGTGAAGTCATTACCAATTCTATAGCATAAAAAGTCCTATAAGAGAATACTATGAATAATTATTTGCCAACAAATTAGAAAACTTAGATGAAATGGACAAATTACTAGAAACACAAAACCTAGCAAGATAAAATCACAAGCAATAAAAAATCTCAATAGACCCTTAACTAGTAAGAAAATTAAATCAGTAATAAAAATCTCTCCCAACACAAAAAGCTTTGGACCTAATGCCTTTACTTTTGAATTCTATCAAGCATTTAAATAAGAACTGATACCGATATTTTTCAAACTTTTCGAAAATAACAAAAGAACACTTCTTAAGTCATTTTTAGAAGCCGACATTAGCCTAATACCAAAGCTAGACAATGACACCACAAGAAAAGTAAAGATTAAAATCCCTTATAAACAAATTAATAGCAAGCCAAATTCAGCATATTAAAAAGAATTATACACTATGAACAAGCAGGATTATTTTTGAACTACAAGAAAGTTTCAATACACAAATATTATCAGTGTAGTATAACCACATTAACAGAATAAAGTAAAATGACAACCCCCCAAAAAAGCCCTTGATTACCTTAATTGAAACATAAATGACATTTGACAAAATTCTATACCCTTTCATGATAAAAACACCCAACATATTAGACATAGAACCAATTACAACATAATAAAAGACATACATGTATATGGAAAATTCACCATAAACATTAAACCCAATGATGAAAAACTGAAACTTTTTTCTAAGATCAGGTACAAGACAAGGATGTCACTTGCTCCACTTCCATTTCCCATAGCACATGAAGTTTCAGCCAGAGTAATGATATATAGATATAAAATCTATATATATAATATAAATATAGATATATATGGTATTCAAATTAGAACCAAAGAAGTAAAATTACCTCTGCTCACAGATTATATGATTTTATATATAAAACAACCTAAAAATTCCACAAATATTGTTATAATTTAAAAGAAAACAGTTTTGATTATTTTCTATCTTTTAAAGGAGAATTTCAGGTAGACATATAAAAAGTAATTTCTAACATAATAAATTGAAGTCCATCTGACTGCTTTATTTCCCAGCATGATGTATATTGGCAATATTTTTATGTTTTCTGAAACAAATTCTAAAACAGTTGTCTTGGGTATAGTCATTAAACTGTTAGGTTATATAGATGAAAATGCTATGAATTCTATGAGTATTGAAAAAAAATGAATTAAGCACCTTGTGCTCTGTAACAATGCTTGTTCAGTGAGTCACAGAAGCATTTTATGAAGATTTACTGTACTGATTCAAATGTTTCTTGAAACAAGAGAAATATTTTCCCAATATTTTATAATAATGGCCAAAATGGCAGTGTGAGCTATATTTTCTCACCAATTTCAGGTGACAGGTAAGTGAGCTAAATCTGAAGCACCAAGAAAAAGAAAATCTTCTTAGGAACTAGCTAATCAGGTAAGTGAACTTGTGCTGACATTGCAACTTTTCAAGATATAAACCAATAATAATGTTATACATATTATTCTAATAAATTAATACACAGATTTTAATTTTAGTTACTATCACTTATAAATTGGTGACAAAACTTTAACATTTTAATGATGTTAATTTTAGTGCTTCTTTTTAATTTGAGCAACCTCTTTTGAAATCAGTATGAATGTTGTTTAGTTGACATGAGTTACTTATCTTTCAAAGATAGATTTTGAAACTAGTATGCTATTGCTTCAAAAATAAATTAATTCTTCTAAAGATGAACCAGTTATGTCAATGTGGATATAGAGATAAAAGTAAAACTCTTTTTGAGTATCTCTCTGTTTCTGGAATACTTACTATAAAAAGTGTTTAGAACAACTTAAGCAGGTGAATCTAATTTTCAAACCATCATTTTAAGAAATATAATACAGATGAAGTATTTCTAAGGGGTCACTCACTCTGTTGGAGCCTCCCAATCAAGGCACATATAAGAGAGCAATCAATAAACAACTAAAAAGCCACAATGAAGAATTGATGTTTCTCATCTCTCTTTCTACCTGTCTGTCCCTATCTGTCCCTCTCTCTGTCTTGCTCCATCTCTGTCAAAAATAAAAAATAAAATAATAATATATATAAGTGGTACCTTGAGATACAAATTTAATTCGTTCTGTAACCAAGCTCATAAGTCAGTCAACTCGTATATTAAACTGCCGATACTGGACCTGTGTGCCAACGCTCCAACTAGCAGCAGCTTCCAGAATCACGACTCATATCTCGGAATTTCACTTGGATCTTGAGCAAAAAGATGGTCCAAGTCGCAGCTCTTATCTTAAAAATAATCGTATGTTGGTCTGTTCATATCTCAAGCTACCACTGTATATATTTTAGAGACAGGGAAAGAAAGAGAGAGAGAGACAAACAAGGATAGAAATGAGAAGCATCAACTCATAATTGTGGCACCTTAGCTGTTCATTGATTGTTTTCTCATATGTGGCTTGACCGAAGAGCTCCAGCTGAGCCAGTGACCCCTTGCTCAAGCCAATGACTTCAGGCTCAAGCCAGCGACATTAAGCTTCAAGCTAGTGATTGACCTTTGGGCTCAAGCCAGCGACCATGAGGTCATATCTATGATCCCATGCTCAAGCCAGTGACCCTGCACTCAAGTGTGGTGAACCCACACTCAAGCCAGTGGACTCATTTCAAACCTGGGTCCTCAGTGTCACAGGCCACTGTTCTATCGACTGTGCCACAGCCTGTTCAGGCCAGAATTTAAAATATTCTTAAATCCAATGTTAAGTCAGTAATCACCAAATAGAAATAAATTATATAGAGTGAAGATTAACCCCCAACTCTATGTTTATTGTGATTAGATAATTTGTCAGGAGTGGGATAAACTATTACTGTACTTAATTTACTCATATGTAAAATAGGAAATATAATAGTATCCATTTTATAGGTTGGTTGTTATCAGAATTAAATTAATAAATAGATACAGGGTAAGCCCTCAGAAGATGTTACTTTGCATAATTAAGTGAATTTAACCCATCCTTCAAGGCCTGGCACAAGACTCAGTTCCTCTGTGAAATCTCCCACATTTACTCGTTGCCTCTTCAAATAAATATTAATGTTTTGATTATGTTTTCTCTCCCAGATTTTAAGTTCCTCTAAAGCAGATTTATAACATGAGGTGTGGTGGGTTCAGATCTAGAATCTATAACCTAATATTTGTTTCTTATTTGACCCTGTTTCCTTTTTTTTTTATATAAAATGGGAATGATAGTTTTATGCTAAATGGTTTGGTGTAGCGGGTTGGGGGTTACTTAGAAACATGGGAAAACCACCTGGAACAGGTGGTAGATGCTCAATAAAGTATAGTGATGTCTAAAAACATTCTTAATGTGGGCATTCATGATATATTCTTATACAGATGTGACATCCTTCAGCATTTTCCTCCTGAAAGCAGCCACATCTCTACTACTGTTTAATATACACATAAATAACCTGCCAAAATGCTGTTTTTTGGTGAGCCTTCAATTCACTTGACTGCATTGTCCCTGTCCTTGGTCCGAATTTTTGTTTTTTCTTTTTCCTGCCAACTTCTCAAATTAAGTGGGATAGTATTCACTCACCAATAGAATATATAAAAGAATATCTGTGCAGAAACCCTGGCTGCAAAGCAAAGGAGCTGCCAAACTAATTAAAGTTTAGCATTCATGGCAGAGGAGCAGAGAAGGCAACAAGCTGCTTTTGTGGTGACTAAATGGTGAGAAAAGCTGAGGTATCTGATTAGAACAAGACTCATTTACATTGAATAAATTCCAGTGCCACATTCATTTCTCTGATTGCCCTGAACCTAAAGAGAAAAGAAAGCCCTTGCTCAAAAAATATATATTATTATTATTATTTCCCCAGCTTATCAAAAATAAAAAATACTGTGGAAATTCACAGATACCATCAGAATGCAAGGACATGATTCAGCAACATCACTCAGTCTGCGAGAGGGTGGTGACATTTAAAACAATTCATTAAGTTGTTAAAATGCATTGACCAGGATTACTATTTCTCCCAGTCCACCATTGACACTAGTGTTTATACACAAATAATATTGCTAAGCCTCTCAATAACTATGATAAGAACATGACAGATATCTGCCTTATAAGATAAATGGCTATAAATGTCACTCGTTGAGTATAGTGTTTCTTTGTACCCATGTGTCTAGAGACAAAATGTTGGCAGAAAAGAAGGTTAGATGTACTTTGAATTAAGTATTATTTGATTGATTGATTGATTGATTGATTCCTACATTCTACACATGTGTATTGACTGGTTATTATATTAAACACTCTTCTACAGCTAGAGATACAGAGAAATAAAACTATAAGGATCCCACTCTTGTCTAAGGGAGATAGATAATAAATAAGTAAACAAATATCTATATGCTTAATTTAAAATTTCTATATATATATCAAAACACATAAGACAGGGTGAAGTATTACAAAGTGTTGTGGAAAGTGAGGTGCTACTTTAAGTGGGGTAGAGTAGGTGTTAGGAAGAGTCATACATACAATGAGAATATGAGCATTGAAAATAGCTGGGATGTAAACATCCCAGAAAAGGAAGAGCAACGGCGTGGTCCTAGGTTGATAATAAGGTTGGCTTGATGGAAGACCAGCAGATAGTCCATGGTGGCGGGAGCAGAGGAAGCATGGTACTGGGAGAGGAAGTCTAAGAGGTAGTCAGCCTAGTCCAGAGAGAAGAGTTTAATGTCATTCTAAGTGTGATGAAAAAACCTTATGGCATATCTAGAATAAATACCCAGAATATTTTTTTAAATTCCTGTCACAGAAGAGTTTTATACTGTTTTTAAGCCATTATATTATGCATCATGCCAGAAATATTCTTGTGTATCATCTCCTTTGATCCTTGGAACCCACCCTGTTAGGTAGTTATTATCTCTATTTCATTCATGAAGAAAATAAGATTCAAAGAGATTGGTCAACTCTCCACAATCAGTGGTAAAGCTTCCATGGCCTGAATCTGTATAAATCCAATTGTCTTTTTTTCTGTTGACTATTGTGCACAGCACTCCAAAGTTACATCATGTTCCCTGCATCCCTCAGAAATTGAAACACATAAAATTGAGTTAAACTGGGGAAGTAAGGGAGCTAATATTATGATGAATAGTATGATACCAGGGTTTTTATATTTGTCATTAATTTAATTTTCACTACAATTCTGTAAGGTGAGGGTATAATTAGTTCCATGTCATGGATAAAGGAAACACAGGATCCTAGACCATATGTAATCTAGCCCAGGTCACATAACCAGTAGGGTGGACTCAGAAGAGGACTATTGCTGGCTGAAACAAATCACTGCAACAGAGAAGATATATATAACTTACTAAATTTTAAGGAAATTGTCAGATCTACATTAAACTCTAAAGTTCACTGAGTTACCTAGACTCTCAGAATTTCCTCAAAGGGCATGAAGACATATGTCACTTCTTAACAATAAAGTTATGATGGATTGGAGGCAGAAAATAAAAATAGTAAGGACATGTAAAAGCTCTTTTGAGGACCTTGAAATTGTAAATATTTGCCAGAAGTATTGTTTGACCCTTACAGAAATTTGTCTACAAAGCTCTTGCTAGATGGATAATAGGAAAGAATGATTATATTGTATTTTTGTCCTAGTCAAATCAAAGGGAATAAATTATTTTTATGAGCTAATCTCTGGTTCTGTGTGAAAAGTTTCATTGAATCTGAATAAGGCAAAAATTCTGAGTGAGTTCTAATGTTCTATAAATTTTACTAAGGAGTTCTCTCATTTTAAATGTAAGGCTAGGTGGGATTTTACTGCCATTATCAGCAGTATCAAAGATTACCTTCCTTCTTCAGATTTTGTTCTTGTTTATCATATACTTCATTCTGTGCCTGGTATTTATCACTTGCATTTCCCAGAAAGAACAAAGAAACACTCATATTTGACATCTGAACACTAAATGCCTGGGTTTTTTTCTTTTATTTCAAATTCTGCTGAAACATTCTTTAGTTCTCATGCTTTCTTTCCAAAAATGCTACAGCTAAAATAGCTACAGCTTCATTTCAAAAGTTATTACTGCAGTTTCAACAGCAAATTGGAGAATCATGAAGACGTAAACCATGTTATTTTGAAACCGTGAAGGAAGTGAAGGTCACTGAGAAGTATAAATGTTTGTGTAACCACCTGGAATTAGACTCAAAAGCTGATCTTTTTTTTTTTTAGGTGAGAAGAGGGAAGATAGTGAGGCAGAATCCCACATGCACCCCAACTGGGATCCACCCAGCATCCCAATTTGGGGCCATAGCTGGAGTACTGAGTTATTTTTAGTGCCTGAAGCTGATGCACTCCAACAGAGGTATCAGCACCGGGGGCTATACTCTACCCATCAAGCCACTGGTTGTGGGAGGAGAAAAGGGAGAGGAGGAGGAGACGGAGGAGGGGAAAAGCAGATGATCACTTCTCTTGTGTGCCTTGACCAGGAATCAAATCCAGGATGTCCATACACTGGGCAGCAATGTATCCACTGAGCCACCAGCCAGGGCCAAGAAATCTTTAGGATACAATTTTAAGTGTTAATTATGAAGCCTCCCACTCACCAAAAACAAACAGTGAAAAATAAAACTGAATACTTGGAAAGATGTAGACCATGTATTATATACAAGGAACATTAATCTAACAAAGAGTCAAGCTAATCAACTTTAAAAACTCAATTAAGTTATAATCAATAGCCAGGTACTTTAGTGACGAGGTCAAAATAAGATGGTAAAGGGGTACCCAGGTAAAATTCCAAAATAAGAAATTTCCAAACAAATACTGAGTTTTTGAGAGTATGCATTAGTGATTTGTAATGCTTTCAACTATTCTTCTAAAATAGAAAGGAAAAAAAAGTACTCCTATTGAACTGAAAAGATGAACATCTTTCTTTTATCTTAGACTTTTTAATTGTTCAACATTAGGTGCCTAAAGAAAAGGTGAGATTGTATAAAGGGAGAATAATCATGGAAAAGTGATATACATAATAATACGGATGCAAGACTCAAGATAGGCTGTTCAATGGTTAAATGAGTAGAAAAGAGGATATAGGGAATATGCAAGATCAAAATATCAAAAGCTAAAGGATTGTATAATTCAACAGTTTAACTCCCAGGTGTGTGTGTGTGTGTGTGTGTGTGTGTGTGTGTGTGTGAAATCAATGCCTGTGTTCACCAAAAAGACAGATACAAAAATGTCTATACATTGTAGCCTCAGACTAGGAACACTCCAGGTGTCCATGAACAGGAGACTGAAAAGAACAAATTGTGGTATATTTGTAAAATGGGAGAGTATGCAGTGATAAGAAGAAGCAAACTTTTTTTTGTGTGTGACAGAGAGAGAGAGACCAAGAGAGTGACAGATAGGGATAAACAGAAAGGGAGAAAGATAAAAAGCATCAATTCTTTGTTGTGGCTCCTTCGTTGTTCATTGATTGTTCTCTATTGTGTTCCCTGATTGTGGGGCTCCAACAGAGCAAGTGAACTCTTGCTCTCGCCAGTGACCTTGAGCTTTAAGCCAGTGACAATTGGGTTCAAGCTGGAGGCCATGTGGTCATGTCTATGATCCCACACTCAAGCCAGTGACTTCGTGCTCAAACTGGTGAGCTCATGCTCAAGCCGGATGAACCCATGCTCAAGCCAGTAATCTTGGGGTTTTGAACTTGGGTCTTATTCATCCCAGTCTGACACTCCACCCACTGTGCACCATCTAGTCAAGCAAGAAGAAAACTTCTGACACACAAAACAATGTGGACACATTTCACAGATGTTTTATGGTGTGAAGAAAGCCAGACTTCAAGAACATATTAGAAAGAACCAAAGTTGACTAATATAGGAAGGATTCAGCATAGTAAAGTTACCTCTGAAGTGTGGCTGGGTGTTAACTTGGAAGGAGGAACGCAAGGAAATATTTCTGTGATTAAAATATTTCTATTAATCTTATATGTGTACAGACAAATGGGGAAAAACACAAACTGTAGATTTGATTTCATTTTTTTAGAACTTTACGCATGGATTTATACTTAATTTTTTAAAAGTGAAAAATATTATAATGTCAATATTAAGAAATACCATAAAGGTCTATAACTCCCCAAGTCAGTGAATCTACAAACAAATGCAAGTAAACCGTGTGAGGAGGAAGGACAGTTTTAGCCTCTAAGGTTTTCCTTTCAATGATTCCTTTGATCATGGTTCATAAAGAATGATAAAAACATGTGATTATTCTACAACCACACACATTTCAGTGATGCAACTTCCTGCTCTAACTCTGCCTAGAACATAGAGTGGGTCTTTGTTCCCAGACACCAAATCTAGAAGAGACATCATTACATAGCATCCAGCGGATATGCTTCTACCATGAATCAATGTGCAATCAAACATGCGTTCCTCCATTCATCCGCTATTGTTCAGCACTTTCTGCAAGTTCGGAGATAAAATAACACTTAGTTAGATGGCATTCGAGGGCAGAGCAGAGATTTAATTATGTACAGCCTTATCTAAGCTGAAAGCAATACGGTACTATTGAAGAGTTATAAGCAAGTGAGTAAATTATTCAGATTCATAGTTTAGAAAGACCAAACTAGTAAGATGCCCTGGCCAGCTCAGTTGGTTAGAGCATCATCCCGCTATGCCAATGTTGTGGGTTTGATCCCCAGGGCACACCAAAGAAACAACCAATGAATAATACATAAGTGAGACAATAAATCAATGTTTCTCTTTCCTTTCTCTCTCTAAAAAATAAACAAACCATCTGGCAAGACTGCAGGGAATATCTTAGGGAGAAACGACAATGGCAGGAAGAACATGCAAGAGAAAATTATAGAAATGAACTAATAAATGATGAGGGCCTGGATTATCAGCAGAGGAAATTTGCAAGAGAAAGTAATGGTGAAGCTCACAAGGGGAAACTATCTCAGGATCTGGTCCTATATGGTATGAAATGCACGCAGTACAAAACTAGGTTATTCTTGGAGCTCTGGTTTATCAGCAACTATCTTAGTGTTGTCCATAGATTAAACGTTTTAGTCCACAAGCAACTCTATGTCAAAGGTGCCATTACCATCCTCACTCTATGACTGAGGGCACCGAGAAACAGAAAACCGAAGTCACTTACCCAACACTACACAGCTTGAAGCAGCAAAATGAGATTCTTACTTCAATCAGCAGCCCCAGGCCCTGTGCTCATTATCACTTAAAGTGTACTGCTCACAAAAATTAGGGGATATTTCAAAATGAATATGAAGCAAAAAAAATATCCCCTAATTTTTGTGAGCAGTATAGTTGTCCAGGCAGAGAGAGGAATTACATCAGATCACAGAAAGAACAGACAGACAGACACAACTCATGGCCTGTCAGAGGCAGGGCATCTTTAAGAACTGAAAAATAATTTATTGTGCTTGAAAAACAGAGTAAAGGGGAGGGAAAATAAAGCCAGCAGAACTGACATGGACAGATGGTGGGAAAACCTTGAATGTCATTCCAAAAAGATTGGGCTTTTTGACAAATACTGATAATAGCTGAACTACACAACTTAGAAAAGTTCATTGGAAACACTTTCCTTTCTTGATGACTTGACTTTAGTTTGTAAACTGCCAAAGATGATATTTGGAGAGACATGTGGTCCCTCTGAATTCAACTATCTTTGTTAAGTGGAGACAATTGGCAAGTTAAATAGAAGGGTCTGTAAATTCTCAAACTTTCAAAATGTATTTAGTTATTTATAACCTGCCTTAGTCTAGAAAGGATCCATGTTATGAGATTGGTCATAAAATACATATAGTACAAGAAAAAACTCAGTGAAAAAAAGGCAAACGTTTGTTATCCTTGCTATATTAAGAAAAAAACACAGGCATATCTTGAGTCCAGGTACACATTGTAGCTCTCATTTGCTGCATATTTTACCCATTCTTGCATCCCAACTCCAGAAAGACTTTACTTACCATCCCTTTCTGGATATGATATAGGGAAATCACAAAGGTAAGTCTTTTTTTATTTTCCTTAGGACAAGAAGCTAGAATGCATGACAGACTAGAGATGTAATAAAAGCAAATACAGAAAATATAAAGACAGGAGGCTTGCAGAAAAAAAAGTAGGAGGTGAGCAAATTGTACCAAAAATAAAAAAATTAAAAGTCCTGTTAACACTGGTTTTTTCCAGGAAGATGAAAATAGCTGAACTGTTGAAATCTTGCAAAGCCTATCTGATCCCACAGGGACAATATGGTGAGTGTGTTGTCCCTCTGACTCCCTCCTTAACCAGAAAGTGTTGAAATTATGATATTAAGCACCCTTATGGTGATGCTCCTCTTAGCAAAGCTCCAGTGGAGCAGGCATTAGTAGCGAGGTTAAAAAGAAGCAGGAGGATGTTCACCACTTTAATTCCATTCAGTGCATGGATCTTTCAGGTGTGCCTGCGTTCCCAGCTGGGGTTCTTTTGCTGCATTATAGTTTTTCAATTTGTTGAAATTTCAAGGGGAGAGATCAGGAGTATCTCTCACGCCTCCATTATTCAACACTTTCATAATATCGGTAACTTGGATTCATCCAATATATGTGTGAGCACTATGATAATATAAATTTGGCACAGTCTAGATCAGGGGTCTCAAACTCGCCGCATGCGGCCCGCCCACCAATTTTGTGCGCCCACAGACTGGCCCGCAGACTAATCCACAAAGTTTGATTAGTCTGCGGGCCACACAAAATTGGTGGGCGGGCCGCGAGTTTGAGACCCCTGGTCTAGATCATGAAATTGCATTAGCGACTTAATCACCACGCAGAAAGTTTTTGTGTCTTATTGTAATGGGCTGAACTCTTCCATAACTCCTTTCCATTTTAAATAGGCCTCCGTTATACAGAGTATGTGAACAAGTCTCCTCGGCTCCTGTACATCCCATCTGTCTGTTTCTGATCAATACCGGCTGCTGCAACCAAATTGATTAGGCAACAATTCTTTAGACAACCAAAAGTAACAGACTACAAGGTATATTTTTTCAAAGATATGCATAACTGCCACTTAATGTGTTAAATTGATCAATAGGCCATGCCGATATCTTTGATTAGTAGACCAATTGAAACCCTTGTGTCGTGTTTTACTCCCCTCTTCAGCTTTATCTTTTCCTCCTTCCCCTTTTCTCTCAATCTCCTCAGTTTTTCCTTCTTTTCTCATTCTTTGTATTCCCCTGTGCATGTATGCATGCACAATTTAGTGTATCTAAGAATCCTTTATTGGTCTACCAATAAAGAGACAGGCAGTTGGCAAAGGATGCATTAAGAAAACAAATTATTTGCTAAATGTGCATGAAGACATAGAAGAGCGTTCCTCTAATCAGTCTTGGGGTGGGGCAGTGTGTGTGTGTGTGTGTGTGTGCGTGCGCGCGTGTGCGTGCACACCTCTGTGTATAGTTTTAAGGGAAGATGTGGTCTGTGCAGTTTCTTTAACAATATCCAAGCCATGACCCTGGCTGGTTGGCTCAGTGATAGAGTGTTGGCCTGGCCTGGTGTGTGGATGGCCTGGGTTTGATTCCCAGTCAGGACAAACAGAAGAAGTGACCACCTGCTCCTCTATCCCCTCTCCCCTTTTCTCTCTTTCACTTTCTCTCTCTTCCCCACTCACACCCATGGCTCAATTGGTTTGAGCAAGTTGGCCCCTGATGCTGAGGATGGCTCCCTGGAGCCTCTGACTCAGGTGCTCAAAATAGCTCGGTTGCCAAGCAATGGCCCTAGACAGGCAGAGCAACCCAAGAGGGGGCATGCCTGGTGGATTCTAGTTGGAGTGCATGTGGGAGTTTCTCTTTCTCCTCTTCTCTCACTTAATTAAAAATAAATATCCAAGTCATTAAATTTTGTGTGCTTAATTTCATCATGACATTTGGCCCAATACAGACCTTGATAATTTTGTAGTATTTCTTTTATGTAAATCAATAATGTTGTATCTTTTAAGTAGAATCCAGGGAGTGAAGACATTGGGAAAAATAAAATAATTTTTTTTAGGAATATATAACTATGTTATGCATTTCAAGAACTACAAAGAAGAGCTCTTCCTACAAATGTAAAACAAAAAAAGATAAAAAACAAATTTGCATTCATTTTTCCTCCTATTCATTTTGATCCAGGACTCAGCTCGGCCAATAGAGGAAGAAACTCTGTTGCTGTCAGTGTATGGAATGTGATAGACTCAGCCTCTTATCTCTGCAGGTGGAGTTCTGGAAACTGGCAGGAGGGGACAGGGAAGAAATTGTGTTGGCTGCAGCTAATCTTACAGTTCATTAGCACCTCGGTGACTCGTCATCTCACTTCATTAAATGTGTTTATTTGGTCGTGTCAGCTTCACATTTGAAATGTTCTTAAATAATATCCCGCGTCCCTTTAGGGTTGGTGCTTCAGGACAGTGAGGGATGGAGTGGTGCTGCCACCGGGCAATGGTGCCATTAGGGCTTTAATCTAAAGTGAGCAACCCAGGGTCAGCTGGGCACTTCAGATCGAGAGACTGACACTCTTACCTCATGCTGTGAATGTAATGTAAAACTTGCAGTCTACTGAGAACTCATTTCAGATGAAATGTTTTGACTTGCTAAACCTAGGAAAAGGTCCTTTACATTTTTTCTCTTAAATGCAGTAATAGCCAATGATGTCAATGGTGAGAGTAAAGTGAAAATAAGCAAACTAAGGAAAATGAAAGCAATGAGGGGGAACTCTCCCAGGAATTATATAAAAATTTATGTAAAAAAAATAGGTATCACTCCAAGCCCTGGCTCCACTGGTTAGAGTGCTGTTGGTAAGCACAGAAGTTGACAGTTGGTCCCTAGTCAGGACACATACAGGAACAAATTCACTTTTCTGTCTCTCTCTTTCTCTCTCCCTCCCGCTCTCCCTAAAATCATTAAGTAAACTTTATAACATAGCTATCACTCACACACATGCAGGCACAAACCCTCAGCACCTTACAATATGTGACATGATCAAATCTTAACACTAAAGCATAAATTATCATATGATTCCTATACCAGCTAAGGTGTTCTCTGTCTGATAGTGAAAATTCTGATAGCTTCATGATAATTATTAATTATTTAGCCACACTCTCAATCAAGTGAAAGGTAATATAACCAACTAAAAAGGGCTTGCTTACCTGAAGGACTCAAAATTAAATCAAAGTTTTTTGGATTATTATCAGGGCCTAGTAATAATCATTGCATAAAAAGGTCTTTTAATCCTTTTAGTGAGTAATATATCTAGCCAATCTCTACCTCTGAATTTAGTCACCTCCAGAGAAACTGATTTGACTGGTACATTTCAAATAAAAGCATTTCAGGAGGTAATTTTCTCTTCTGTTTCTTATAGCAGTCATTAATGGAGGAAAAATCTATCAAGATATTTTAATAAAAATTATATGTAACTAAACTGTGCATTATATTATGTGAGAGCATATTCACTGATATTCTGATTTTTACCTTCTCACCTACATTTACTCAAACTCTTTTAATGTTATCATAAATCAGCCTGCATAATCTCAGAAAATCTCTTAAAGTACACCTATATTTATAACAGGTTTTTTGTCTTTTTCTGTCTCTTTTTTTCAGGGTCAGTAATAAGGTGAAAGAATATCTTTTTATTACTAACAAAAAACCCAAAATTGTAAAGTCACTAAACGTGAAATTACCAACAAATGTTAGGACACAATAGTGACATAAAATATAGTTATCTAGATTTAAAATAACACATTCAAAATAAGATGACATATTTTGACAAACTTGTTTATTTTTCTAGAAATACATTTGTTACTCATTCACTTAGAAGATGTTCAATGAGGGTCCACTCTGTTTAACACCCTATTTATGATATAGGAAACAGAGCGAGTGTTAAGACAAAATTGCTGATTTCATGATAAAAAAATTTATTGAGGAAAAACTTGTAGATAATATATAGCATCTACTGATAGTAAAAGTATGATTAAAATATTTTTTAAATGGAAAAATGTAAACAAAGATCAATAATGGGGGCTTTTACTCCAAAATGGTAATCTTCAAAAAATCAAATTGGAATTCTAGAATGGGAGTATGTTTCAACATCGTTAAATTATATTAGATTAGGTTTCTGTATATTTCTTAGATATAATAAGAAATCATGGCACACACACATACACCAAAGAGTAATAAATTAGAACTCATCAAAATTAAAAGCTTCTGCTCTTTGAAAAACATTAAGAAAATTCAAACAATTCTCAGACAGTGAGAAAATATTTGAAAATCATGTATCTGGCAAAGGCACACTCAAAAGGCTACACAGTCTATGATATCCTTCACATGACATTGATGAAGTCAAAATTATTCAGGTATTAAAAGATCTGTTTGTCACAGAATATACAGAGAGATTGATTTTGATAAACATGGGTATAAAAAAGGATGCGATCTATTGTAGATAAAGTGTATCTTAATTTATAAAATCAAAACAAACCAGTTTATTTTACCATGTTTATTGAAAAATAACAATTGTAAAAAATGTAAGAAAATATTTGATAAAGTTTAACATTTATGAAAGATTCTTAAAAATCTCTTAATATACAATACTTAGAAAAGAATTTTCTTAATCTAATAAACATCACCTACATAAACCTTTAAAAAACATCAGGCTTAGTGCTGACCTATTATAATCAGTAAGAGAAATAGAAAGTTTAATTACTAAGAAATTAGAAATAAATCTGTTACAATATGCATTTATCATGACATACACATAGAAAACCTGAAGACATGAGATTTAATAAATGATCTATAAAAATTTTAAGTTACAGTGTAAATAGAGAATTCATTTTATTTTATATGCCACTCACAAATATATAAAAATAAAAATTTTAATATATATATAGTGTATATCATCAAAAGATTTTAAATATCTTTCAATGACTCTCATAAAAGATTATAAAACCTCTACACTGAGTAGTTCAAATCACTACCAAAAATATAAACATCTAAATAATTGGAGAAATATAGCATTTTCAGGTATTAGAATACTCAATATTGCAATATCAAATCTCCATCTCCACATTGACCTATAGAGTCGATGTTTTCTCATTAAAAAACCATAGCCTGCCTGACCAGGCGGTGGCGCAGTGGATAGAGCATTGAACTGGGATGCGGAGGACCAAGGTTCGAGATCCTGAGGTCTCCAGCTTGAGCACGGGCTCATCTGGTTTGAGCAGAAGCTCACCAGCTTGGACCCAAGGTCGCTGGCTTGAGCAAGGGGTTACTAGGTCTGCTGATGGCCCGCGGTCAAGGCACATATGAGAAAGCAATCAATGAACAACTAAGGTGTCGCAATGAGCAACGATAAACTAATGATTGATGCTTCTCTTCTCTCCGTTCCTGTCTGTCTGTTCTTGTCTATCCCTCTCTCTGTAAAAACAACAACAACAACAAAAAAAAACATAGCCAATTTTATTGCATGTCAAAATTAGCAAATTATTAAATTTATACATAAATTTGTAAGGAAAAACTATGAGGATTATATACAGACATAATCTTCATTTCAAGTGCTATCAATTAAAGCAGCAAAAATATAGTGGTGTGTGAAAAATTCATAGTTGAATAGACTCTACAGACACTGTGCTACACATATATAAATCACTGAAGTACAGTAGAGAATGAATGGTTTTTGGTAAAATGATGCTGTGAAAATTTAATTTCTACACCACTGGACATTTTACATAAAAGTTTATTTCATATGAATTATAAACATAACTGTGCAAAGTAAAACAATAAAGCTTTTAGACTAAAACATAAGAAAATATATTTATGACTTTAGGTTGTTAAAGATTCCTTGCAAAGAACATGAAGTGCTAACAGAAAAAAGTAAAAACAAAAGTCAATGGAAACTTAATAAAACTAAGAAATTATTCCCTTCAAAAGACAACATTAAAGAAAATGAAAAGGAAGTCACAGATTGAGAGACTATATTTTTACACAGAGAAGTTGTGTTTAGAATATTAAAATAAATCCTAAGAATCAATATTTAAAAGCCAGAGTAAATGATAGATAATTTAATAAGTACTTCATAAAAAGGATACATAAATAGCCAATGGACATATTAGAAAAGAGGTGCTCAACATAATTAATCATCATGAAAATGGAAATTCAGACCAAAATGAGGTACTTCAAATTCCAGGCACAATGAAATAATTGGGACAGCTTTGTACTCTCACTATAATTCATTAAAATTTTGCAAAATATATGAAACAACTATTTTCAGCTATTAGGCAACACATAGCAAAAGAATGGCATGTATGAGAAGAGAAAAATGTTAAAGAGAACAATAAGATTTCCTTATCTTTCCACTGGAAGGCAGTTTTCAGACCACATCCCTGGTCAGGGAATACTCAAACAAGCCACAACATAAAGAAACATAAGACAGTGTGATGCATCTGAAATTTATAAGCAGAATACCACAAAGGAATAAAAAAAAATAGCTCCAGAAATCTTCATAATGTCCCCTTGACTCTCTAGGTTTTGCATGACTGACGAGGCGAGGCAGAAAGCTGCACTATTCTAACACCTCACACACACGCTTGGAAGAGATGCTAACCAGCCCAAATGGGGAGATTTCATGGATCACCTGGGGCATTCAGTACAGACAGACCAAGGAAATGTCACTGTTTAGTAAGAGGACAAACCTAGTTTTGGGGCAGAATTTCTCAACCTTGTCACTATTGATACAGATACTTTGAAAAAGAGTTTGACATTGTGCTGTAAGGCTACACAAATGTTTACCATATAACCCAAATATCCCATTTCTAGTTATTTATTTAATCATGAAAGGAAAAATAGGTAACAATAAGTTGCATTAGAAGGTTCATAGAAACTTTATAATGGTCCAAACTGTCAAGAATCCAAATGTTTATCAACACTTGAGAGAATAAACACATTGTCATAGATGCTTACAATGGAATGTGACTCAGTGATAAAAATGAATGAACTATTGATACACAGAAGAAAGATGAATATCAGAAATGCCGTAAATTAGAGAGAATGAAAGATGATATAATTCATGATTCCATTTTATGTAAAACTTTAGTAAAGACTCATCTGTATGTCACAGAAATAGGGTGGTGACCTCTGACCAAAAGTGAGGGAGTGACTGTAAAGGACATGGGGGAATCTGGGCGATTTGGGAAATGTTTTACATTTTAATTGTGGTGGTGGTCACATGGATAAATGTATCTAAACTGATTAAACTCTATACTTAAAATGAGTGCAATTTGTTTTATGTTAATACTTCAAGTTAATTCAAAAACAGGCGATTACTATCAATCCATCAGAAAGGCTAAATTTATGAAAAAAAAAAAAAGAAATTTCAAGCACTTTTGGTAGCAGTATAAACTGATACTTTGAAAATAATTTAGAGTCCTTGCCCAAACTGGACAGACATATTCCATATCCCCATAACTCAATTTTTAGGTAGATATTCAACAAAAACAACTATTTGTTCTCATGTAAGGTCATTTATAGAAATACTGATAGCAGCAGCACCTGGAAGAATTCAAATATCCATCAAAAGTAGAATGAATAATAAATTGTAATGAAATGGAATTTACACAGCAGATTTCCAGGGCTGCTGTAACAAAGTACCTCAGACCTTATTTTCTTGCATTAGGAGCATGGAAGTCCAAGATCAAGGTGTTCGCAGGGTTGATTTCTTCCGCAGTCTCCCTGCTTTGCTTATAGATGGCAGACTTCTCCATGTGCCCTTGGTTTTCTCTTTGTGCATGTCTGTATTCTAATCCCTTCTTAAGAGGACCCCCATCGTACCAGATTAAGTCCCAGCTAAATAACCCAATTTTAACTTAGTTATCTCTTTAAAGACTCTAACTCTAAATACACCGCATTCTGAGGTACTAAGGGTTAGGAGTTTATCATATGAACTTTGGGTAGATGACAATTCAGCCTGTAACAAGGATGTGGATACCTTTTTGCAGTGAAGCATTGTTTAAAACCTACTGCCCCCACCCCACTGCATGTTATGTACATAATGAATTAACCATTCTCTTATGCATCTGGAATGGCACAAGTTAAATATCACCCTTGAGAAAATTAAGAAAATAGGACTTCAAATCATAGGTGAAGGTGATCAGAAGATACAAATTTCTGGTTATAAAACAAGTAAGTCCTGGGGATGTAATGTACAACATGGTGACCATAGTTAATAATACTGTCCTGAATATTTGAAAATTGCTCAGAGAGTAGATCTTAAAAGTTCTCATCACACACACACAAAATGCAATAATGTGTTTAATAGTGGATAAAAAAATCATTTTTTTGTGTGTGTGTCATGCGGTTCAGATGAGAAACCCTAGTTTGCTCCCAAAACATAATAGAAAAGTCTTACATGTTTCATGGCAGAAAGCTGTCCATGTCGAGCGAACTCTTCTGGGAATGCAGACTGTGCCAGACACACTTCTAACTGCGTTATGTATGTTAACATAGTCAAACCTCGCTAATATCACTTTAACATTTCACATGAGAAAATGAAGCTCGAAGAGATAAAACCAGTTTTGTACAGACACAGAACTAATCAATGGCTGAGACAGGATGTAACTTGGGAAGTCTAGCTCTTAACCACCATACACTTGACACCTGCACATACCCAAGTCTCAAAAGACTGATTTGCTTGGTGCAACTGTCTGAGGTAGCACTTGATCCAGACTCTATTTCCCAAGCAATTCCTGTTTTACTTAAAAATAACAATTCTATCTGTGTTGATTATATTTAAAAAGAAAAATAAGATAAAGCTGCTTCCTCTTCTTGGGTATCCTGAGAACACAATATCATTTCAACATTTTCTTAGCATTTGTCTATATTATTTGATTGGACTCATCCTTTAATCTATTAAATATGACGTAAAGTAAGCCAGCATTTGGTTGGGGTTTTGAATTACCCTTTTCTTTTTTACAAAGATTTTATCTTTGCAGTGTTAGTGTATGGAAAAGGGATTTTACTGTAACAGTAGTTTATTATTACATTTATTTATATTTCAACTGAGTTTAAATAACAGGAAATTTAATTCTTATTCTAGACAGTATAATTGATGAATAATATTACCTTATACTGAGGTCAGTATGGTGTCCTGGCCAACTCCTATGATTTGGATAGGAACAAACCACAAAGTTTATTTGTACAAAGGATTCTAATGTTTAAAGCAAAAGGAACAATTTGAAAATCGTAACAGTTAAAAATAAACCCCAAAGAAATTGATTTGGAGCAATTTTGCTTTGTCAGAAACAGAAGTAATACTACTATTATTCTTCAATGAAAATTCTAGACCAGACCACAAATCAGAAATTTTTGATAGTGTGAACTATATTGCAATACATTGGGGTTATTATTTAAATTGTTAATTATTTTTACCCTTTAAATATATTTTAACATTTTCAAATGTATGATCACCAAATAGCTTCAAGATATTTCTATTGTCTCTTTCATTCAGTTTTAAGTATAGTTATTTGTTCCAATGTAACACATAATTTTTGCAATTAGATCTTGTGGAGGGTTAATTTCTTATTCTCTGCAGCTCTTTATTGCTGTGTTATGTCTAGACACATCACACATCTTCTGCTCTTCTGAGTTTGACTTCTTCATGTTATTGAGATATTTACATCATTTACAATGTCTTAGTAATCCATTCATCATAATAATGTCAAGTAAAATTTATGGTCCTAGAGCTACTTCTGGTGACAACATCATGAAAAGAAGATTAACTACAAGAAACTCATTGGTAGCAAAGGAGGTAAAACTGTTTTCCATTCAGAAACTATTCTGGCACATCTGTAATTGTATTGGAGTCTTTTCTGCAATTGGAGGCAGATAGAAATTTCTTTTCGTAAAGCTAAATAAATATCAGAGAACAGGGAACATCTTGATTTCTATTTTTAATAGGTTTGCTTGTTTTAAAGATGAACCAAGTGGAAAACAGTTTTCATTAAGAGTTGATTAAACAAGACTCCTGAACCTTTGCAGAAATTTTGAGAGAAACATTGGCATTTGGTATTTAAAAGTTGTGATAAATTTGTCATATTTATTTTAAAATTATTTGTAACAAAATATGATAAATTACTTGACAAGTGTTATTTATTTTCAATTTACTTAAACAAACATACAAAAAATATAAGTCCACCCATCCACCCATTACTTGGTATTTTTAAAAAATGTTTAAAGCCTTTGTTTTTAATCTAGAAATCTATAAAAAAATATAGTGCCCTTAAAAGGGTATAGTCTGTACTTTTCCACCCTAGGACTAAATTTCATCTAAGGAGATAAGTGAAGAAGCTACATACTGTGTTTATGTAAGAATAGGACTAATATCTCCTACCCCTGAAATCCTGCTTTAAAAAAATAAATAAGCCTCACCTGTGGTGGCGCAGTGGATAGAGCGTCAGCCTGGTAAATGCTAAGATTGCTAGTTCAAAACCATGGGATTGCCCACATCAAGGCACATAGAAGCAACTACTATGAGTTGATAATTCCTGCTCCGGCCGCCCCGCTTTCTCTCTCCTCTCTCTAAAATCAATAAATAAAATATTTAAAAATAAATAAGTAAATAGCAAATTATTATTTTTTTTAAATAAATTTTTATTAATGGTAATGGGATGACATTAATAAATCAGGGTACATATATTCAAAGAAAACATGTCTAGGTTATTTTGTCATTAAATTATGTTGCATACCCCTCGCCCAAAGGCAGATTGTCCTCCGCCACCCTCTATCTAGTTCTCTGTGCCCCTCCCTCTCCCCCTAACTCTCTCCCTCCCTCCCTCCCATGTCTTCCCTCCCCCCCCACCCCTGGTAACCACCACACTCTTGTCCATGTCTCTTAGTCTCATTTTTATGTTCCACCAATATATGGAATCATGTAGTTCTTGTTTTTTTCTGATTTACTTATTTCACTCCGTATAATGTTATACAGATCCCACCATTTTGCTGTAAATGATCTGATGTAATCATTTCTTATGGCTGAGTAGTATTCCATAGTGTATATGTGCCACATCTTCTTTATCCAGTCTTCTATTGAAGGGCTTTTTGGTTGTTTCCATGTCTTGGCCACTGTGAACAGTGCTGCAATGAACATGGGGCTACATGTGTCTTCACGTATCAATGTTTCTGAGGTTTTGGGGTATATACCCAGTAGAGGGATTGCTGGGTCATAAGGTAGTTCTATTTGCAGTTTTTTGAGGAACCACCATATTTTCCTCCATAATGGTTGTACTACTTTACAGTCCCACCAACAGTGGATGAGAGTTCCCTTTTCTCCGCAGCCTCTCCAACATTTGCTATTACCCGTCCTGTTGATAATAGCTAATCTAACAGGGGTGAGGTGGTATCTCATTGTAGTTTTGATTTGCATTTCTCTAATAACTAATGAAGCTGAGCATCTTTTCATATATCTGTTGGCCATTTGTATCTCTTCCTGGGAGAAGTGTCTGTTCATGTCCTCTTCCCATTTTTTTATTGGATTGTTTGTTTGTTTGTTTGTTGAGTTTTATGAGTTCTTTGTAAATTTTGGATATTAGGCCCTTATCTGAGCTGTTGTTTGAAAATATCATTTCCCATTTCGTTGGCTGTCTGTTTATTTTGATATCAGTTTCTCTTGCTGAGCAAAAACTTTTTATTCTGATGTAGTCCCATTCATTTATCTTTGCCTTCACTTCTCTTGCCATTGGAGTCAAGTTCATAAAATGTTCTTTAAAACCCAGGTCCATGATTTTAGTACCTATGTCTTCTTCTATGTACTTTATTGTTTCAGGTCTTATATTTAGGTCTTTGATCCATTTTGAATTAATTTTAGTACACGGGGACAGGCTGTAGTCGAGTTTCATTCTTTTGCATGTGACTTTCCAGTTTTCCCAACACCATTTGTTGAAGAGGCTTTCTTTTCTCCATTGTGTGTTGTTGGCCCCTTTATCAAAGATTATTTGACCATATATATGTGGTTTTATTTCTGGGCTTTCTATTCTGTTCCATTGGTCCGAGTGTCTATTTTTCTGCCAATACCATGCTGTTTTGATTATCGTGGACCTATAATATAGTTTGAAGTCAGGTATTGTAATGCCCCCAGCTTCATTCTTTTTCCTTAGGATTGTTTTGGCTATTCGGGGTTTTTTATAGTTCCATATAAATCTGATGATTTTTTGTTCCATTTCTTTAAAAAATCTCATAGGAATTTTGATGGGAATTGCATTAAATTTATATATTGCTTTGGGTAATATGGCCATTTTAATTATATTTATTCTTCCTATCCAAGAACAAGGAATATTTTTCCATCTCATTGTGTCTTTTTCTATTTCTCTTAATAATGCCTTGTAGTTTTCATTATATAGGTCCTTTACATTCTTTGTTATGTTTATTCCTAGGTATTTTATTTTTTTTGTTGCAATCGTGAAGGGGATTATTTTTTTGAGTTAGTTTTCTAATATTTCATTGTTGGCATATAGAAAGGCTATGGACTTTTGTATGTTAATTTTGTATCCTGCGACCTTACTGTATTGGTTTATTGTTTCTAATAATCTTTTTGTGGAGTCCTTCGGGTTTTCGATGATTAGGATCATATCATCAGCAAAAAGTGATACCTTTACTTCTTCTTTTCCGATATGGATGCCTTTTATTTCTTTGTCTTGTCTGATTGCTCTGGCCAGAACTTCTAGCACCATGTTAAATAAGAGTGGAGAGAGTGGACAACCCTGTCTTGTTCCTGATTTAAGGTAGAAAGTCCTCAGTTTTATGCCGTTTAATAGGATGTTGGCTGATGGTTTATCATATATGGACTTTATCATGTTGAGATATTTTCCTTCTATACCCATTTTGTTGAGAGTCTTAACCATAAAATTGTGTTGTATTTTATCAAAAGCCTTTTCTGCATCTATTGATAAGATCATGTGGTTTTTGTTCTTTGTTTTGTTGATATGGTGTATTACGTTAACCGTTTTACGTATGTTGAACCATCCTTGAGATCCTGGGATGAATCCCACTTGATCATGATGTATTATTTTTTTAATATGTTGTTGTATTCAGTTTGCCAGTATTTTGTTTAGTATTTTAGCATCTGTATTCATTAGAGATGTTGGTCTGTAGTTTTCTTTCTTTGTGCCATCCTTGCCAGGTTTTGGTATGAGGGTTATGTTGGCCTCATAAAATGTGTTTGGAAGTATTGCTTCTTCTTCAATTTTTTGGAAGACTTTGAGTAGAATAGGAACCAAGTCTTCTTTGAATGTTTGATAGAATTCACTAGTATAACCGTCTGGGCCTGGACTTTTATTTTAAATAGCAAATTATTGATGCAGGTTCCAAAGTTTATATTTTCATTTGCCTGTAAATCTCACAAACCTATTTACAAAAGATATTCCATTATTCCAAATGTCAATATTTGCATTTTAAAGGGATTATTTATTGGTTTGGCAAAGGGAGGAAGTGACCCCCTGGAAACAGAACTGAATTGACAAGCCCCCAGGACAGGGGCTAGAGTGCAGAGTAAGAGGCTCTGGTAGGCTGGAATAGGTCCTGGTTTCACAAGTTCCTCATTAAAAGAAAACATTGCATTCATCATGAGTGCAATGGCTTGGATTGATTGGGGGCGGGGTATAGTGCACACTCAAAAAACATAGAAAGTTTCTGAAATAAAATATTAACCAACACCTTTCATTTGGGCCAGTTGGCTACCTGATGACTTTAATCTACACCCAGGCATTGGAAAGCATGGGTTGAGCAGGAAAACATGAGATCACAAACTGTTTGATGTTGAGTAGAATTTGTAAGTAGAACAAGAACAGATGTTGAAGTGCTGGTACAAGAGAACCTTAAAGATCACGTTTATGTCTAGCATATCACACAGACAGCAGGCATATTTTGTTCTTGGTATCTGCGCATTAGTTTTCCATGACAAACTTCCTGAATATTAAAAAGAAAAAAAGAAAGTTATATTGAAGTAGATCATATAAACAGTTTAAAAGAGTAACTTGTTTATTAAAAGGGCTTAATTGGCATCTGAGTATCACCCATAGTTCTCAGCAAATTTGCCTTCATTTTGCTTTATGAGAGACCTCGTGCCAGACGTGGTAAACTCAGAGATGAATGACATTTGGCCTCTTCCCTTGCTGAACTTGCACTCTGCTTTAGGCCATGAGTCATAGAAGAGGCAAATAAAAGCACCATATCTCCTATGAGATGTTAGAAAAATGATTGATTGCTGTGACCTCAGCTGGGGAGAAAAAGCTTTGTGGAGGGAATCAGAACTGACCTAGATTCTAAAAGTGAGCAATAAATAATAATAATAACTCATAAGCTATAGAATGTGTTATTGGTTTGAAAGCACTTTACTTGTGCATTACCTCATTTATCGCTCACAACTGAGGAACAGTGAGCAGCAAATTTGTCACAGACAGGGTGCAATTGCTGTTGGGAGAACAGAGAAGTGCCACCCTTAGAAGGGAAAGCTGGGGCGACATACAAAGGACTTTAAACCCCAGAAGCTGTGAGCTGGGACTGTGTATTCAACTACTGAAGTTTTTTGTGCATGTGTGTCTGTGTGTATCTCTATAGATGATAGATTATCAGAAAATAGAGTTGAGTTCTTCCTTTAGATTGAGTGAATTAATCAGCTTTCTCTTTAAAGCTCAAGAAAATATAGAATACACAGAGTGTATCCTTACACAGTGTCCTAATCTGAAAAGTCATCTAGGACTCTTCTCTCGACCAGCAATCTCCAACAGAGAGCAATATTTTATCCATAGGATTGTAGTTATTACAAATTTTCTGTCATACAAGGATCATGCACCTGTGAGGTGTTTATCTGTGGAAATTAATGATCAAAAATCCTCTTGAGCAAATAGAGTGTGCATGATAAACAAACACTCAGGTACAGAAGGTCAAGAAATTTGAGGTTGCTTCATCGAATGAGAAAATTGCACAGCCTTAATTCAAACACTCTCCTTCAGAACTTATTTTACTCCAAAAACATATGGTGAAAAATTCACCAGTGGAGCTAGCAGAGTCAGTGTGCAATGAATAAAATGACCTCCACTTAGAAGAAAATGAAGAAAAATAAATGGCACTTGTTAAGAGCTACAGATAATGACCTGAACTTTTCAAACCTCGACAAGTATGTATGACCCATAATAGCAATGTCTAGTGAAGTAAGGGAAAGCCTTTGTCTTCCATGAGACACAAGGAGTCTGTACCTTTCTTACTCTACACTTTTCAAAATCCTTTTCCTCTGGGATATTACTTTACTTGAATAAACGACAAATACTATTTTGGCCTTACATGATACAATAGCTTTCAGAGACCATACGATATCAACCCTCATCTTCAACCTCGTTGTATATGCTAATTACATTTTACAAATAATATCCATGTGATGTCAATATAATTTATCATAAATAAATTTATGAGAGATTAAAGCACATGAAATTTAGTTACAGAAAACTCTGGCTATAAAAACCCATGGCAAAAGCAAAAGGTTGCTTTTACATAATTGAAAACTTCTGGATAAGTTTCAAGTAAAGTCATCAACAGGAGGTTGATTGTAAGTAAAGATAGTCATATCTTTTATTGGAGGAGGGAATCAAAATATATTAAGTATGTACTGTGTTCCAGATTATAGAAAATATTTTAGCATAATAAGCACTTGAGAAACTTTATTTCATTTAATAGTCAGATTTGGGGGGGGGAATATATGTTCATGTACCTATTTTAAAGATGGGAAATCTAAAATTAAGAGAGATCCAATAACTAGCTCATGTTCATGCATTCAATCAGTGATGCCTAATCATATTTTCTAAATTCCTTTACTTTTTTTTCTTTGAGAGAGAGAAAGAGAGAGAGAGAGAGAGAGAGGAAAAGACAGACAAGAAGGGAGAGAGATGAGAAGCATCAATTCTTTGTTGCAGCACCTTAGTTGTTCATTGATTAGTTTCTCATATGTGTGTTGACCGAGGTGGGGGACTTCAGCCAAACTACTGACCCCTTGCTCAAGCCAGTGACCTTGGGCTCAAGCCAGCGACCATGAGGTCATGTCTATGTTGCCGTGCACTCAAGCTGGTGAGCCAGCACTCAGGTCGGCAACCTCTGGGTTTTGAACCTGGGTCCTCAATATCCCAGGCCGACTCTCTATTTACTGTGCCATTGCCTGGTCAGGCAAGTTTTACTTACATTTTTAGATTCCAAATCCTGTAGAGTCAGGTATTCCTGTTTCCTCCATTTTAGAGAAAATAAGCAAACAACCAAAGCCCAGGTGGTGAGAAGACTGACCTAAGTATCCAAGTGGTAAGCAAGAAGCCAAGCCTATTACTCTATTTCCTACTCTTTCTGACAATGGGATTTCTTAACCTTCCAGAAATTACTGCCCTTGCTTTTCCTTGTGGAGCGATCACTAAAATTCAAGCTTTTTTATGGTTATCTATAAGTATTGTTTTGATATAATTTCTACCTATGTTGGCAAAAAGATCACTGTAAAATACATTTAAGATGATTATATCTAGGTTATAAAGGGAAGTTATTGTTGCCTTTGTCTTCTATTGAAGGATCAATGGGAGGAGATCAAGTCCAGATGAAATAATTTAGCTTACATATATATGTTACATTTTAGACTGAAGATCTTGGGAGATTCAATAATTTAACTTTAAACAAAACTGTAATACCTTTTCCAGATTTACAATAGAGTTGTACACAAACCAGATGACATTCTAGGTCATTTGCCATCTATGATAATAGGGTCGATGATAAGTTATGATGTGGAACTGAGAATGTTTTTAAAATCTTACTGTGCCCAGCACTTGGGTCAATGTTTTATTAGAGGGAATTATTAGCAGACGGAGATATTCTTACTTCTCATTAGAGTGGTGAGAATGGAGCCACTTGTGTTACAATGTATAATGAGGCTATTCAGTGCCTATGAAACAGTGACAGGCCAATGGCTATTTTCTGTCCCTATTTTAGCTCATTTTAATCACTACCCTCACTGCAGAGTCATTAAAAGCTGCTAACCGCATTGCCCATATTCAAGTTTCTCTAATTCAATAGCGGGGTGTGTAGGTCTGAACTATGAAAAAGTAAAGCTATTAGAGGCTGAAATTTAAAAAAAAAATGATAGCTTTTATGTTAAAAATGAAGCTTACTGACTCTGGGAAAGGAAAAAGAAACTAAGAAAAATGAACTCCCATATCTAGATTTGTTCCCAGACTGAGAATTTACCACAGTCATTTTCTATAGAATCTTTATAAAGAAGTGACCTCAAGATTTATCCCTTTAGAAACGTAATTTGTGTTGAGTGTTAAATTCAATAAAGCAACCTAGCATTGCCAACCAGAGTAGCTATAATTCTATTAGATTTGTATCTATTTTAAGATTTGATTAGTTCTACAGCATGTCACTAATAATTTTGATTTTTTCTGATTATAGAAATAATGTGATAACTTGTGATAACTTTTAAATAACAAGACAAAATAATTATGAGGAAAGCAAAACTAATCCAATATCCCACTATTGATATATAACCATTTGAAACATTTAGGAGTTACATATACATTCATGGATTATATGGTCTATATGATTTTATTAATTAACATTAAATCATCAAATGTTTTAATAGACTGTTTTAGTTTTAATTTTTTTACTTACCTTATTATAAATTCATCATATTTTTGAGAACTTATATTTACTTTATTTTATTTTTTAAAATAATAATATGTAACTATTGTGAAATAATTTAAATATGGAAGAAAGTAAAACTGAACTCATATTATGAAAAAAAATGATTGGCTTTCTGGAAAATTTATGAAGATGCTCAGGTGATAGCCCACTTTAGACATCAGAAACACCAGCCAACATCAGAAAGCACCAAAATTGGCTGTCTGTGTGTGAGCTAGAGATATAAGGGCTTTCCTGTCCCTTTATTTTAAGCCTAAAGAATCAGAACTAAAGTTAATGAGATGAGTTGGAGGAGTAGAGGTACTGAGTGGAGGGAGAGGAGTCTAGTCCAACTCTGCAGTCTTCCCACTAACACCAGCCCTGAGCTTCGGAGGGCCATTTTCACCTAAATCAAAGCCCGTGTTTTCATAATTGAATAAAATTGGTAATTTTACATTATAAAACAAAAACTACTTTAAAAGGACCTAAGACATATTTGTATTATGTAAAGTTTGCCAAGATATTATAAATTAAAATAACTTGAAAATTAAAAGTTAGCATAAATAGAAAGAAGAAAAAGGGAGAAAAAAGAAAATATTATAGGGTCATCTAAATTTTTATCAATTGGGCAGAATAAGAAGTAGCTCACTCCAAATAGATTTAAAAGGACCACGACAGGGGAAAAAAATGTGGTGGCTCTGTGATTTAATTTCTTGAATTATGTTTATTCAACAAGATAATCCATATAGATAAATAGGTGCATAGACAAATAGGTACACAGAGGACAGACAGAATATAGGGATATTATCATTTTCCTGTCTCTTCTGATTCACTTTCTCATCCCTAACTGAATGGGGTAAAGGGAAGGGGGGGGAAAGGTATGAGGAAGAATGAAACAAAACCTCATAGTAAATATTGGATGACATATCAAATTAGCTTCAAATTTCTGCTACAAAATCCTTTCTCAATATGATTATGTGATTTATAGATGATTTTCTCCAATTTGGTATGCCTTAATATAACCAAGGTTCTATGTTTTTCAGAAATAATTGGTTTTCTAATTATTTCTAAGGTACAGTGGTACCTTGAGATACGAGGTTTAATTCATTCTGTAACTGAGCTCGTAAGTCAGTCAACTCATATATCAAACAAATTTCTCCCATTTAAAATAACTGAAATAGATTTAATCCATTTCAGCCCTGTGAAACATCCTCAAACCATCCTAAATTATGAAAAAAGACATGTTTTTAATTAATAGACACATATGTATACTTTACCAATGCATAACATAATATATAAAATAAAAGAAAAAGTGTTATTTAGTACTATATTCTTACCTTGGAGACAGACAAGTGCAGCTAACAGAGGTGAATGGCAGAGGAGGAGGGAGGGAGGAAGGGATGCAGGCACTGTAGATACGTAAACTAAAATGGCACTTTTTAACACTAAATGTAAACTAAAACTTCATTTCTTTAAACAAAACTAAAACTGCACTTTCTTTACTTAAAATGAAACCACAAGAACTTAATTGTAAAAAGAAAAATGCACTTTCTTAACTTTAAACTTAACCTAAGCTTAACATTATGTATTTTTCATTTAATCATCACCTGTTTTTGCCTTTTTGGTTGTACTTTCAGCCCTTTCACTTACAGGACTTTTGAATAAAAATCTATCCAAAGAGGTTTGCTTTTGCCTGCCTTTTAAAATGTTATGGAAATGTGACAAACAAGTATCATTTAAAAGTGCTTAAAAGCATGACCAGATGAAAATTTACTGGGTGTTTCTTTTCAATGAAACTTGAAAGCTTCTCCCACATTGCCAGCAGGTCTTTATTTTCACTTGTAGAAATCACTTCCTCCAACTCTACCTCATTCTCACTACTAATCTCTTGCAGAAGCTCCATATGTTGCATCATCTGTAGCTCCTTCAACTCCTCAGTTGAGAGTTCCTCCTCATGTTCCTTGACAAGCTTGTTTATGTCACCCTCATCTACCTCCAGACCCATTGACTTTTCGAGGGACACAATCTCCTCCAACACTTCTACCTTGGTCTCGGTCTCTGGTTCGAATCCTTTGAAGTCCCTGTCTACAACAAAATCAGGCCATAACTTTTTCCATGCCGAGTTCAAGGTTCTTCTTGTAACCTCTTGCCATGCCAAGTCAATAATGCGTAAACATATCACAATGTTGTAGTGATCTTTCCAAAACTCTCGAAGGGTTAGATTTGTATTCTCAGTCACCTCAAAGCAGCTGCAGAATAAGTGCTTTGTGTAAAGCTTTTTAAAGTTGGAAATGACCTGCTAATCCATAGGCTGCAAGATTGAAGTCGTGTTGGGTGGGAGGTAGAGGACTTTCACGAATTTAAACTCATTGAGAATGTCATCTTCGGAAATGCTGAGGTCGCCGGTTCGAAACCCTGGGCTTGCCTGGTCAAGGCACATATGGGAGTTGATGCTTCCAGCTCCTCCCCCCTGTCTCTGTCTCTCTCTCCCTCTCTCTCTCCTCTTTAAAATGAATAAATAAAATAAAATAAATAAAAAAAAAAAAAAAAAAAAAAAAAGCCTGACCTGTGGTGGCGCAGTGGGATAAAGCGTCGACCTGGAACACTGAGGTCGCCGGTTCAAAATCTTGGGCTTGCTTGGTCAAGGCACATATGGGAGTTGATGCTTCCTGCTCCTACCCCTTCTCTCTCTCTCTCTCTCTCTCTCTCACTCCTCTCTCTCTAAAAAAAATCAATAAATAAAATATTTAAAAAAAAAAAAAAAGAGAATGTCATCTTCAAGACCAGGTGGGTGGGCTGGAGCATTTTCAAGGATTAGTAATGCTTTCATCTTCATTTTTATTTTCTTGAAGATACTTCTTCACTGCAGGACCGAAGACAAGATTTACCCATTCAATAAAAAACTGCCGTGTAACCCATGCCCTAAAATTGGCGCACCACATAACCTGCAGCTTTAAGAATCTTGTGAGTCTTAAAGGCTCGAGGGTTCTTGGAATGATAAACTAGCAGTGGCTTTACTTTACAGTCACCACTAGCATTTGCACACAATGCAAGGGTCAGATGGTCCTTCATTGGTTTATAGCCTGGCAGCTTCTTCTCCTCTGTGGTGATAAAAGTCTTCCAGAGCATTTTTTTCCAAAACAATCCTGTTTCATCACAGTTCAACACTTGTTGGGGGATGTAGCCTTCCTTTGTGATAAGCACAGCAAAACGTGCAATGTACTCCTCAGCTGCCTTAATGTCAGCACTCGTAGCTTCACCATGCCTCACCACCGAGTGGATGCCAGATCTCTTTTTGAAATTTTCAAACCAGCCATGACTTATCTTAAATGTATCTTCTGCTGCCTCTTTTGAGGTTGATGGTTCTTTCTTCAAGTTGTCATAAATAATATGTACCTTTTCACATATTACAGTCTCCATCACTGTATCTCCTGCCAGCTCTTTCTCTTTCACCCACACCAGCAGAAGCTTCTCCATTTTTTCATGGATATTTGTCCTTAATTGGGACAGAATTATAGTTCCTTTCACTGAATTTGCACTTTTGATGGCATCCTTTTCTTTAAGGATAGTACAAATTGTAGATGTATTGTGGTCATACAGTCTTGCCAGATCAATCATTGTACACCACGTTCATGTTTTTCTATTATTTTCTATTTTTCTATTCTTGCTTTACTTCTATTGACATCATTCTCTTCTTCTTCTTCTCACCACTGTCCTTTACACCAACTTTCTTCAGCCCCATGATAGCACACAAAAAATGTTAGTAAAAAATGCAAAAATGATGCAAGAACAAGTACAGCACACGAGATTAGACTTAATTCTGTGGGTAGCACATGAGAAAGAATGAGATGCTGGTGTTGTGCTGCCAATACTAGACCCATGCACCAATGCACCAACTAGCTGCAGCTTCCTGAATCATGATTCATATCTCAGAATTTTGCACAGATCTCAAACAAAAATACGGACAGAGTCACAGTTCGTATCTTAAAAAAAATTTTGTTTATTTGTCTGCTCGTATCTCAAAGTACCACTGTATATGCCATATGGTATTATTTACCTCAGAGCAATGGATATATTAGCACAGCAAGATTCTTCTAGTTCATGTACAAAAGGATACTAATTTATTCTGTCTCTATGAGGGAAATGTAATTTTGTTCAACAAACTGATAAAAATAGATGCCCAATATCACTAATCATCAGAGAAATGCAAATTAAAACCATGAGATACCACTTTACACCTGCCAGAATGGCTATCATCAATAAACCAACAAACAACAAGTGCTAGTGAGAGCGTGGAGAAAAGGGAACCCTCATGCACTGTCTGTGGGAATGCAGATCGTTACAGTCACTGCAGGAAGTAGTATGGAGTTATCTCAAAAACTTCAAAATGAAACTGCCTTTTGACCCAGCAGTCTCAATTCTGGGAACTTATCCTGAAACACTAATTCCAACAAATATTTATATATGCCTCTCTATGTTCCTTGCAGCATTATTTACAATAGCCAAGATTTGGAAACAGCCTAAATGCCTATCAATAAATAAACAGATTAAAAAATCTATGGTACCTTTACATAGTGGAATACTATGTGGCTATAAAAAAAGGAAGAAATTTTACATTTTCAGCAGCATGGGTGGACCTGCAGATCATTATGCGAACTGAAATCAGTCAGTTAGAGAAAAGAAATGCCATATAATTTCACCCATATGTAGAATCTAAAGAACAAAATGAAATAACAAGCAAAATAGAAACATACATAGAGATCAGGCTGACAGTTTGGGGGGGGGGGTATTGGATGAGGGAGGTGGATGGAGAGAGCAAAAAAAGACCCAAAAAAATTCATAGACATGAACAAGAGTGTGGTGCCTCCCAGGAGAGGGGGGAGTTAGGGGAGGGTCTGGGGGGATAAGTGGTGATGGACAAATACTTGACTTGGGGGTGAACACATAAGACAGTGTATAGAGATATGTTGTAGAAGTGGGCACCTGAAGCCTATATAATTATGTTAATCAATGTCATCCCAACAAAATTCAAGTGAAAAATATGGAGCACAAAATAAAAATCATGCTGTTTTTTCACACTTTTAGATATTTAAAGTTTCATGTTTAATCCAATTTGTATATAAAATTAAGGGAAAAATACATATTGGTCCTCGAAGCCATGAAAGCAGTATCCTAGAGGAGTATAAATGAAGATTTTCATTGCTCTACTGTAGATTAATCTATGACCCTCCAGAAATTTTAGGGAAACTAAAGTTTCTTTTTTTTTTTCAAACACATAAATTGACACACAACACATCAGGTTGACTGGGAAACATAATTATTCTTTGAACATTTCTTCAGGTAGAACTGCATGGAGAAAACTGCTTCAAACAATGCTTCTTCTCAAGAACATATTCAGAGGGTCTGTACTTGCCTGGCAATATCATCTGGGTGGCTAGAATAACACTCACCATGCCGAGTTAGCATTAACGGCACACAGTGTTTTTAATACGACTTGAATATGGTTCTGAAGTACTAGTGACATGTGATTTCCATCTTAAAAAACAAATGGGCATTTTCTAGGTGGGAATAAAGAAAGGGTATAGGTTAGAGGGAACAGAAATAGAAAAGACACAATATTACAGGAAAGAGTTAACCAGGGAAAGTCATGTCTTCCTATCAGGTGAGCAGGAGATATGAAACCATTTAACGTCACATTGTGAGGGACTTTTGTCCAAGGCAACTACCTATATGTTTAATTTCAAATGTGGTACAAAGCCTACTCTGGGTATCCGAAGGAAACATGACTAAATTTTTTAAATAGTATTACACAGATTACTGTATTGAAAAAAGAATGCCAGAAATTGATAACTAGTGGGTTTATCCCTTAGGACATTTTCTGTCAATGCTGTATCTTGAAGATAATGTAAGTAGGCAGTGATTACGGTAGAGCACAATGCAAACAACTTAGAATCTGCTGTCAACAGGCCTTCTGTTTCCTCCCGGCTCCTATCTACTCTGCGTTTGTGCCCTTTAGCAAAGCTGAATTGGGAGTGGGAAAGAGATTGGCACATAGCTCATCTCAACCGCCTTCCTGACTGTGGATCCCTCCAGCCTCCTCATTCATAAATGGAGATAAAAATATTAACCACTTCATGGGGTTGCGCTGAATACTAAATGTCATAATGCATATACATAAATGACTTAGCACAGAGCCTGGCATATAAGAGGTACCTAATAAATATTAACTTTATAAATATACAGGTTAGTTAGGAAGTCCATAAAAATAATCCATGCCAAAGTTGCTGAGTGTTTAGGGAATGGAAGCAGATTAATTATGGGGATATACCTAACATTATGATCAACAGGATTCTATTTTAGATATAAAATTAAGAAAAAGGAAAAAAACACATTGGAATTTACATTGTGTTGATGATCCAATGACTATAATGGTGGATAGATAATTAGTCAAGTTGACATCTCCTAAAAGCAGATCTTCCTGTGCTCTATAAAATTGTAGCATAAGAATTAACTGTTCTTCTCTCTACACAAGGTTATCTGTTGGCCATCTGTATGATGTAATGACCTCCTCTCTGTTTATGAGGATCATGGGTGCTTTGGGGCTGAAATAATATTGTATTGTAGATATAAACCATAGACAACTTGGTTACTTTTCATTCAAGTATAATCATCTACTTTTCTTTTTTTTTCACATTCATAAAATATCAGATGTCACTGAGATTAAAAGATGACATATATGATTTTATAGTTTAGGCATAGGAAAAAATGAGCATTTCTGCTACCTAAGCCTCAATTAAATTTGTTGTTCTTGGTCAGAAGATATCTTGGATAAGAGCAAAATCCTAGTCCAGACCGTATCTCGCCAATGCTATTATTCTGATGTTAATAATGCTGGACAATGGGAACTAAGAAGGGGGTAGAAATGAGTCTCCCAGGTCCATAGAGGTTCACCAACTGCCACTTGTAGACTGAAGCATAATGAATTCCTATTTTCTATTTTCTCTAGGAAACATGAGGCATGACTCAGATACCTGTTCATTTAATACTGAATCCCCATATCATTGTAAGAACAGGAGAAGATTATGTAGCTTAGAAATTAGTCCCATTCTGTAATGCAGAAAAGTGAAGTAAATGCTGTCATTTTGCTGTTCCTGTACCATCCCTAAGCGCACAGAGCAGAAGCAGAGAAGAGAGCAGCACGTGATGATGTGTGATCATTATGCTCTGATTCTCTAGGCACTAACTTTCAGATGTAGACTTCCAGACATTTTCCTATAAACAATTTCAAAATAAACAGGATACTCTATACAATATCTGATTAAGTCATTACAAGATTCAGAGGGTTATCAAATTGGAGAAAATAAAATATTAATTTTAAGATGGGAGGTTATTTTGGAAATTCTCATTTTCTCAAATGTCTGAATAAATCTGAGAATCAGATATAATGGGAGAAAACTGTATGGCTACCTATATTTGGCCAAGAAAAAACAAGTTCCCATTGATTCAGATAAATTTACATAATAAATGAAGAACATAAAGTTGAAACATGAGAATTTCTTCCTCATTTTTGTGTTTTATTTCTCAAAATCTTTAATCAGTTTATATTTTCAATTCATTTTATGGTGGATAGTTGTAGTCTTTCCAGGGTGATCATACATGTAACTTATGTGGGTGTAAACATTTCCCTACATCATTACTATTGCAGACATTGTTAATCACTGTATCTATTCACAGAAACAGACTGTGGCCTCGAATCCTTCTCACCAGAGAACAACCAGCTCAATAGGTGAAACCAAGTTGCTATTTCATTCTAGGAAAAGACAACAAAAGTTAGCATTTTTCTGTGTGGACAAAATCTCAGAAAATCTTTTAGAGCTCCTGAGTTTCAATTCTTTGAGGCCAAAATATATTTCCCATCAGTTCAGCACACTGCAAAAGCTAAACATTGAGCTTCATAGCACAACTCTTGAGTAAGAAAGTGTTGATCCCATGACTCCTGTCCTCAGAGGTCCTATAGGCTGATACTACTTACACTTCTGTTTGTTTGCACATCATAGCAACAGTGAACAGTTATTTCACATGTAAGAAGGAAACGAAGCAACTTGTATGCCTGGACCAGAGAGAGATCTTTCAAACTAACAGACTGAGAAAGGAGAGCTATCAATTATCAATTTTTACTGAAGAGAAAAGCATACTCGTCATATCCAGAGAAAGGAATGTAAGATGAGGAAGATACTGTGGGGAATCTGGAACCAAGAAGGGGAGGCAGTACTCCATATCCATGCTTAAGTAATTGTTAGGCCAAGACACTGAGCAAGTTTTACAGAACTTCAGAAATTGTGTCCTTACAAAGGGAGCCTATGATTGTGATAGTGGAAAAAAGACTCATGATCTCTGTCCAGAAATTATCTTAATTCCAGTGGTTTAGCTTCCTTGGAACTCTGTAGTCACTTGGGAAAGAGGCTCCTGTGGATGTGCATCCTAACGTCCTCAGAGAAGATGGCTGGATCAGTTTTCTATAGCTGCCTAACATGACCGCTGACTCAGCAGCTTGAAGCAATGCAGATGGGTCATCTCAAGGTCACTGTTCCTAGGGAGTCCAGGTAGGCGGAAGCTGGGTCATTTGCTCAGCATCTCACTAGGCTGTAATGAAGATATAAACCAGGAAAACACAAGGCTTTGAATTCTCCTCCAAGCTTCCTGGTTGCTGGAATTCATCTCCTTGCACCAGTATGACTGAGGTCCTTGTGTTCTTGTTAGCTGTCGATCGGGAACCAGTCTCAGCCCTTCCAGGTCATTCACCATTCCTTATCATGTGGGCCCTGTAGACATGTCACAACATGGATGTCGATTTTCTTCCAGGCCAGCAGGAGAGTGTTTCTCTGACTTCCTCCTCTGCAAGCAGCTGAGAAATCTGTCTGCAGCTAAAGGGCTCTTACCTCATTAGGGCAGGCTGTGCCAGAACCAGCTTCCTTTTACCATATAACAAAACATAATCACAAAAGTGACATCTCATCAGGTTCTCAGATTCTGCCCTCAGTCAAGAAGTGTATGCAGACTCTATACATAAGGGACATCTAAGCATTCTGCCTACCAATCAGTGACTAGAGATGATTAACCAAATACATAATAATACTTTCAAATGAATGTGACAGCAAGTGCTAGAGCTAATACCTTGTCCTTATGAAAAGTGTCACTAAGTCAAGTAGTAATTCAGTTTCTAGGAACACTGACTGTTGCTATTTAGTAGGCCAGGCAATCAGGCTTGTCTCTGTGAACTTAAATCACTTGATCTTCCTTAGCCTCAATTCCCTCATTTATCAAATGGAATTTAATAATGCCTATCACACAGTCATTCCCAGCATCAGATACAAGATGTTCTTTATAAACTATCTTGCAAACTATAAAAAACACAACAAACGTAATTGTTATTATAATTACTGTTACTTCTTGTTGAAGTCCAAAATGGTTGTATATTTTGGCTTGTTTTAGTCACTCTATTTATGTAAATGCATAGCTTTAATTTTTCATCTGAGGAATGTCATAATGTTTGATTTCGTGAATATGCTTTTTTTTTTCTTCTTTTTAAATTTAGAAATGACAAAGGTGCTTCTGGGCTTCTGCTGCCAGACTCAGCACACAGATTTCTGGGAGCCGCATTTGTACATCAAGGAGGTTCTTCTTAAATAATTCATCTAATTAGTTAAAGCTGCTTCAGAGCACCATTCAGAGTCTGGAACTTTCTGATACCATGTTAGTTTATTATAATTGCGTCTCCAAAAGACTTCTCCAAAACACACAGTAAATGGGTGAAACGGGAAGTTAAGACTGTGTGTGCATATTAGTTATGATGATACTCCGAAGATAAAACAAAGACACTAAACATAGGAATGAAGACATTTGACAAATTATAAAGGAGAGAAAGCTTCCTTTATTATCAAAAATCATTTGACTATAAACATGAAAAGCAACAGCAAAACAAACTCCTGGAACCTCTCCTAGCTGCTGTTCCATGTTGGAGGGAGGGCTGATACACGCACAATGCTTCCCTGAAGGATCAGAAGAGAGGTGGAAGGATAGGTCCGGAACACACAGACCAAACAATGATCAAAAAAATGAAGTTTCCCTGAACCAGCGTCCCCTGAAGACAAACTGGAACATCAGAAAAGTGGATACATCCAATTTAAGGAGGTTTATTCATTAGAGTAGCAAATGTGCATAATTATTAGCATACAGTGGTGCTAGTCCTAAATATATTTTCTAAAATCTCAACTTTAAAAAGGGAGATTTGCATTAAATTCTAATCGCAATATCTAAGTTTAGATATAATGTCATAACTTAGCAAAACCCTGTCTTATTCTTTCACTTAAGCTCTTTCTAGAAACCTAGTCCCCCCCCAAAAAAAATTCCTACAATTAAACTATTCTGTAGGCTTTTGAAATCTACAATTGCAGTGACTTCTCAGGAAGAAATTAATTAAAAATGTAGTTATTCATTGTCTTGTAAACTACATCGATTTAATTTCTTTGGCATTTTGTGAGAGTAGGTAATAAGGAAAGTGAGATGAATTTTTTGACCTTTCAGACTAATTTATTTATTTAAATTATGTCACTATTCTTAAACAAAGAACTATAAATTTTATACCTAGCAGGTATAAAACTTGAAGCATTTGCAGTCTTTAGTCTCAACTGAATAATGATTTTGCTACTAAAATGACTTAAAACTTAACCAAATAAGACAAAATGTTGAATAATACAAAAGTAGAAATTTTTTATTAGTTTTTTTCTGTAGGTTGGTCTTAAGTCTTAAAGAGGGGGCAGAGAGAGAAAAGAGAGTGCCTACTTGGTCATGGTATTAGAGTAAAATCTGGATAAAAATACATAGTGAATTTATGTTGACTTAATTTTGTGGTCAAGCACTTGTGTAGCATTTAGAAATAAAAAAGAGATGATAAAAGACAATGTTCGGAAGTTGGAGAAACATGAGGACAGACCAAAGGGTCAGCAAGATTGGTAAAAGCCTCAAAAAGGATATTGTATAATTACTTCAAAGAAAATAACATTTTTAATGTGATATTATTAAAAAATATATTGCTTTTTTTACATTTTGGAAAGTCATGATTAATACAATAGTTATAATAATATTAGAATTATGAGCAGAACAATCTGTCATTAGTCTCCTCAAACATACCTCTACAGTCTTCGTATTCTAGTGTATATGCTCAGTAAATAAGAATCTATAGTTATTAATACAAATTATTATAAATTTTTTTCTTTATTATTGTTTATTTACAAATTTAGTTTAGTGGATAACATTGATCAATAAGAGTAGATAGGTTTCAGGTAAACATTTCTAGAGCATTTGAATTGTTGATTGTGTTGTATCTGAATTATTGCTCTAAAAGCTTCACAAGCTAGCAAGAACTGTTTGCCCAAGAATCCACATTTTAAGAAATTTTTTCATAGTAGGTCACAAATCATCAGAAGATTCTCCTTTAAGAGGAATTTGTTTATTCTGTTCAAAGGATTGAATATGGTCCAGTATTTATCAATCTACATATAGACCATTATGAACACAAATAACCTGCTCATCTATTAAAGCAGTCACCATGTGTCAATACAAGTGTATATTATATGAAGCCATTAGCATTTCCATATTTGACTTTCCATTTATCATGCAAGCCATACATCAACATTGTCCATCTTGCCCATGATTTTCTCTAGAGAAAAAAAGAATTAGAGCAGTAAGTCACAGTAAGAAAAGGTGTTTGGACTATGGTAACTAAACTGTGTCTATGAAATCATCTCCACAAACTAAACGACAGACAATAGAAAACTTTAAATTATGTCCTCATATTTTATTCCTGTCCATAAAATCTCCACAGAGGTCCAAGAGAATAATTTAACAGTGCTGTAAAGTGATGGTGGTTCTTACTTAAGATTTTTTAATTAAATGGCGTCTAGGCTTTTCCCTAGCCCAGATCATCCTTTGTCATCCGTGGACCTAAGCTGAAAATAGTAAAAAAATTATAAAGTGTAAAGAAGGGGGGGTAGTTTCAGGGCCCATACTTTCTTTCCACACTTTGGGTTCAAAGCTTGCTGGGACTGGGATGGATTTTATGAGGTTAGGGGTCAAGGTTGGGGGAGAAGTTACATAAGCAACCCTTTTAACATATGGGGGAAGCCAACCAACAAAGTGGCAGATATATGAATACTTAATCATATGAGGAAATGAACATTATTCAGGCAGATTTCATCACTGAATTGGAAGATGGAAAAGTCCATGGATCATGTCTTTCCCCTGATGCCTATAACAGTGGGGACCAAAAAAGCAATATCCATAAACAATTGAGAAAAAGGGCACAACCTCATACAATACACATGAAGAAGATGGCCAGGGAGATAATGCATGCAAACACAATAAAGAGAGACTCTGCAGAAGTGACAAAACCCTGACAATTCTTTTTTGTTTGTTTGTTTATTTATCTTATTTTTATTAATTTTAATGCAGTGACATTGATAAATCAGGGTACATATATTCTGAGAAAACATCTCCAGATTATTTTGACCTTTGATTATGCTGCATACCCCTCACTCAAAATCAAATCGTCCTCCATCACCTTCTATCTGGTTTTCTTTGTGCCCCTACCCTCCCCCCACTCCCTCCCTCTCCTTCCTCGCCCCTTCCCCACCCCTCCACCCCATGCCCTGTTACCATCACATTCTTGTCCATGTCTCTAAGTTTCATTTTTATGTCCCATCTATGCATTGGTTCATATAGTTCTTAGTTTTTTTCTAATTTACTTATTTCACTCCGTATAATGTTATCAAGGTCCATCCATGTTATTGTAAATGATCTGATGTCATCATTTCTTATGGCTGAGTAGTATTCCATAGTATATATGTACCAAGGTTTTTTAATCCACTCGTCCTTTGACGGACACTTGGGCTGTTTCCAGATCTTCGCTATTGTGAACAATGCTGCTATAAACATGGGGGTGCGTTTCTCCTTCTGGAACCATTCTATGGTGTCCTTGGGGTATATTCCTAAAAGTGGCATGGCTGGGTCAAAAGGCAGTTCGATTTTCAATTTTTTGAGGAATCTCCATACTGTTTTCCACAGAGGCTGAACCAGTCTGCATTCCCACCAGCAATGCAGGAGGGTTCCCTTTTCTCCACATCCTCGCCAGCACTTATTCTGTGGTGTTTTGTTGATGAGCGCCATTCTAACCGGTGTGAGGTGATATCTCATTGTGGTTTTAATTTGCATTTCTCTAATGATAAATGATTTTGAGCATTTTTTATATGCCTATTGGCCATCTGTATATCCTTTTTGGAGAAGTGACTATTCATTTCTTTTGCCCATTTTTTGATTGGATTGTTTGTCTTTCTGGTGTTGAGATTTACAAGTTCTTTATAAATTTTGGTTATTAACCCTTTATCAGACATACTGTCAAATATGTTCTCCCATTGTGTAGTTTGTCTTTTTATTCTGTTCTTATTGTCTTTGGCCGTGCAAAAGCTTTTTAATTAGATATACTCCCATTTGTTTATCCTGTCTTTTATTTCACTTCCCCGTGGAGATAAATCAGCAAATATATCGCTGCGAGAGATGTCAGAGAGCTTACTGCCTATGTTTTCTTCTAAGATGCTTATGGTTTCACGCCTTACATTTAAGTCTTTTATCCATTTTGAGTTTATTTTTGTGAATGGTGTAAGTTGGTGCTCTAGTTTCATTTTTTTGCAGGTTGTTGTCCAATTTTCCCAACAGCATTTGTTGAAGAGGCTGTCTTTACTCCATTGTATTTCCTTACCTCCTTTGTCAAATATCAGTTGTCCATAGAGCTGTGGGTTTATTTCTGGGTTCTCTGTTCTGTTCCATTGATCTATGTGCCTGTTCTTATGCCAGTACCAGGCTGTTTTCAGTACAATGGCCTTGTAGTATAGCTTGATATCAGGAAGTGTGATACCTCCCACTTTCTTCTTCTTTTTTAAGATTGCTGCGGCTATTCGTGTTCTCTTTTGGTTCCATATAAATTTTTGGAATATGTGATCTATATCTTTAAAGTATGTCACTGGTATTTTAATTGGTATTGCATTGAATTTATAAATTACTTTGGGTAATATAGACATTTTAATGATGTTTATTCTTCCTAACCATGAGCATGGTATATGCTTCCACTTGTTTGTATCTTCCTTGATTTCTTTTATCAATGTTTTATAATTTTCCGAGTACAAGTCTTTAATCTCCTTGGTTAAATGTACTCCTATGTACTTTATTTTTTCGGGTTGCAATAGTGAAGGGGATTGTTTCCTTAATTTCTCTTACTGATTGTTCATTGTTGGTGTATAAAAATGCCTCTGATTTCTGAGTATTAATTTTATATCCTACCACCTTGCTGAATTCATTTATCAGGTCCAGTAGTTTTTTGACTGAGACTTTAGGATTTTCTATATACAATATCATATCATCTGCAAATAATGATAGTTTTATTTCTTTTTTTCCAACTTCAATGACTTGTATTCCTTCTTCTTGTCTGATTGCTGTGGCTAGGACTTCCAGGACTATGTTGAATAAGAGTGGTGAAAGGGGGCACCTCTGCTTTGTTCCTGATCTTAAGGGTATTGCTTTTAATTTTTGCCCATTGAGTATGATGTTGGCTGTGGGTTTCTCATAGATGGCTTTTATCATGTTGAGGTATGTTCCCTGTATTCCCACTTTGCTGAGAGTTTTGATCATGAATGGGTGCTGGATTTTATCAAATGCTTTTTCTGCATCTATTGAAATTATCATGTGGTTTTTCTCCTTCCTTTCATTTATGTGATGAACAACATTGATAGATTTGTGAATATTGTACCAGCCTTGCCTCCCCAGAATAAATCCCACTTGATCATGGTGTATGATATTTTCCATATATTGTTGGATCCGGTTTGCTAATATTTTGTTGAGGATTTTAGCATCTATACTCATCAGGGATATTGGCCTATAATTTTCTTTCTTTGTGTTGTCTTTGCCTGGTTTTGGAATCAAAATTATGCTCGCCTCATAAAAGGAGCTTGGATATCTTCCTTCCTCTTGAGTTTTTTGAAATAGCTTGAGAAGGATAGGAGTTAGTTCTTCTTTGAATAGTTGGTAGAATTCACTTGTGAAGCCATCTGGCCCAGGACTTTTCTTTGTTGGGAGTTTTTTGATAACTGTTTTGATTTCATTTGGTGTAATTGGTCTGTTTAGGTTTTCTGATTCTTCCAGACTAATTTTTGGAAGATTGTATGTTTCAAGGAATTTGTCCATTTCATCTCGGTTGTCTAGTTTTTTGGCATACAGTTCTTCATAGTATTTTCTTACAATCCTTTGTATTTCTGTTGTGTCAGTTGTTATTTCTCCCCTCTCATTTCTAATTTTATTTATTTGAGTCCTCTCTCTTTTTCTTGGTGAGTCTAGTTAAAGGTTCATCAATCTTGTTTACCTTTTCAAAAAACCAGCTCCTAGTTTCATTGATCCTCTGTATTGTTTCTTTAGTCTCTATGTCATTTATTTCTGCTCTGATCTTTATTATTTCCTTCCTTCTACTACATTTGGGCTTTACTTGCTGTTCTTTTTCTAATTCTTTTAGATGCAGGGTTAAGTTGTTTATTTGAGTTTTTACTAGCTTCTTAAAGTGTGCCTGTAGTGCTATGAACTTCTCTCTCAGTACTGCTTTTGCTATGTCCCATAAATTTTAAGTTGTTGTATGCTCGTTATCATTCGTTTCTAGGAATTTTTTTATTTCTTCTTTGATCTCATTCTTAATCCATTCATTATTTAACAACCTGCTATTTAGTTTCCATGTGTTTGAGAATTTTTAAGCTTTTCTATTGTGGTTGATTACTAGTTTCATGCCATTGTGATCAGAGAAAGTGTTTGGTATGATTTCAATCTTCTTAAATTTGTTGAGACCACTTTTGTGCCCTAATATGTGGTCTATCCTAGAGAATGTACCATGAGCACTTGAAAAGAATGTATATTCTGCTGCTTTAGGGTGAAAGGTTCTGTAGATATCTATTAAATCGAGTTGATCTAGTGTGTCCTTTAAGTCTGCTGTTTCTTTGTTAATTTTCTTTCTTGAGGATCTATCTAGTGATGTTAGTGGGGTATTGAAATCCCCTACTATTATAGTGTTGCTGTTGATCTCGCTCTTTATATCCATCAAAGTCTGTTTTATATATTTATGTGCTCCTATATTAGGTGCATAGATATTTATAATAGTTATATCTTCCTGTTGGATTGCTCCCTTTATCATTATGTAGTGGCCTTCTTTATCTCTTACTATGTTCTTTGTTTTAAAGTCCAATTTGTCTGATATAAGTATTGCTACCCCAGCTTTTTTTTCATTTCCATTTGCATGAAATACTTTTTTCCATCTTTTTACCTTCAACCTATGTGTACCTTTTGTTTTAAGGTGTGTCTCTTGTAGACAGCATATGTACGGGTCCTGTTTTCTTATCCATGCAGCTGCCCTATGTCTTTTGATTGCATTATTTAATCCATTTACATTTAGGGTTATTATTGACACGTAATTGTTTATTGCCATTTTATTCTTTAAAGCTGTATTTCTCTTTTGCTATATTCTTTTCCCACTTTGGTCTGTTTACACCATGCCCCTTCACATTTCCTACAGCATTGGTTTGGTTTTAATGAATTCCTTGAGGTTTTTTTTGTCTGGGAAACTTTTTATTTCTCCTTCAATTTTAAATGATAGCCTTGCTGGATAAAGTAGTCTTGGTTGTAGGTTCTTGTTCTGCATTACTTTGAATATTTCTTGCCATTCCCTTCTGGCCTCAAGTGTTAAGAAGTTGGATGCCATCCTTATGGGGGCTCCTTTGTAGGTGATAACTTTTTTTTCTCTTGTAGCTTTTAATATTTTCTCTTTATCACTTTGCTTTGGTATTTTAATTATAATGTGTCTTGATGTAGGTTTCTTTGGGTTTCTCTTTAATGGAGTCCTCTGTGCTTCTTGGACTTGTGAGAGTTTCTCTTGCATTAATTTAGGGAAGGTTTCAGCTATGATATGATTGAACAAAGTCTCTATCCCTTGTTCTTTTTCTTCTTCTTCAGGAACCCCTATGATGCGGATGTTATTTCTCTTCATGTTGTCACAGAGCTCTCTTAGAGTTTCCTCTGACTTTCTGAGTCTCTTTTCTCTTTTCTTCTCTGCTTTCATGTCTTCATTCCAGTTGTCCTCCAACTCGCTGATTCGATCCTCAACTGTATCCATCCTGTTTTTAATTCCTTCCATTGTGGTCTTCATTTCTGATATTGTATTTGTCATCGCCGACTGATTATTTTTAATATTTCAATATCCTTTTTTATACTTGCTATTTCTTTATTTAGGTGTTCGTGATGACCATCCATTGTTGTTCTAAGATCCCTAAGCATCCTTACAATCATTATTTTAAACTCCACATCCGGAAGTTTGATTATTTCCATATCACTCAGTTCATCTCCTGAAGGTCTCTCTTGTGGTTTCATTTGGATTGCACTCCTTTGTCTTCTCATTGTGCCTGGGTATCTGGGTGTTTTCTTTGTAGAGCTGGTTGAGTCTAGGCTTGGTGTTGTCTGTCTCTAGTTTTTACTTGTGTTGTTTCTAAGTCTTCTTGGGTTGGCTTCAGCTATTATTTGTAATCCACTTTAGGAGTTGGGCCGCTTTGAAGTCTTGATTTGTTTGTTTTCTTAACTGGTGATTGTCTTGTTTGCTGATCTCAGCAGGGGGCTTATTTGAAACTGTATCCAGGAATGCAGTGGGTATGACCTTAGGCTTTGAAATCCTCTTCTGCCAGTTAATCTCTCTGGGGGCAGGTTGCTTTCTCAGCTTCAGTATGGGGAGGTGTATCTCAGATCTCCAAGGAGACCTGAGTTACTGCCCCTACTCCCCACTTCTTGTTTTCAGCTGTGTCTTGTTGCGCTGATTGGAGCTGGAGAGATGTCTGTATCTCTGTAACCTGGAAGTACTTTTGTATTTTGCTTTGTGGAAGAATCAGCCCCTCCCCCAGTTATGGCTGCCTCCAGCACTGAATGAGTCAGTTTTTTATGTCATTACCTATATTCCTCTCCCCCTCACCATCATCTCTCTCTTTCTCCTTTCTTTTTGGAAGACAAGTGGGCCCTTTCAACACTCCTTGTTCCCTGGTCGTCAGGTAAGTGGCTGTGAGCAATATTTACTGCTCTTTATCCTTGGAATTGAGAGCCCAGCCTCTCCGCCCCCCCCCCTGTTCCTATAAGCAGGGGAGATTCAGGCGCTCCCTACCAGGTTTGTTGTGGCTTCTTCTTTGCTCTTTGATTTTTGAAAGCTGTTCTTATAGTCCAGATTTGGTTTTTCATGCTGATTGTTCATAAATTAGTTTATAATCCAGTTCGGTGGTGTGAGCTGGGAGTCTGTGTGTCTGCCTACTCTGCTGCCATCTTCAGGTCTTTCTCCCCTGACAATTCTTATAATGCCCCTTATTAACAAGACTAAATGGTTAAACACTGAGTTAGAGAGAAATGACCCATGGCCTTACCAATTCTTCCAGAAAAATATGTATATTACCTTTCAAGTGGAGATAATTTAAAAAAGAATTTTTTTTTCCAGAAGAGAAAGTTCAACTGAATTTTTCTGCTCACACCACTATTCCTCTGGCCACATAAGAATGGCTACATCACAAATATAAAATAAAAAATAAAATAAAAAGTAGCAGACTCTATTTTGAAGTTTTGTTCAAACTTCCTTTTCTAACATAGTTCAATTAATCATGACTGTTGCCACTGGTCAGATACCAGTGTGTTTTTTCTCTGTAAACTATGAATGAGAGACTAATACTGTATATTTGAAAGAAGAAAAAAGGGAAGGAGGGAGGAAGGAGAAAAATAAAAGAATTCTCCTGGAAAATATAAAGCAAAAAGAACAGAAGTTAAATCCTCTTAATCATTTCATGTTTTTAAAACTAGTTGATAAGATTATAAATTTTCTAAAACAAGAATTCAAATTATAGTTTACAGTAAAACAAAATAAGCTAAAAAGAAAAATTTGAGAATAACAGGAAGGAATTGATGACAAACAGCAGCATTATTATAATGTTAATATATAAATTAGAAATATTAAGAAACAGGATAAATGTCTAAATCTCAATATACTAATTAACTTAAAAGTAGCAAAAGCAGATACAATTATTTTAAAAATATTTTTTAAAAAGTATTCACATACTATAAGGAGATTAAAGTATGTGAATACAACCTCATAGAAATGAAAAATATACAAAGTAACCCAATGTAAAAATAACTGATATATGAAATAGAAAACCAAACAAAACTGAATAGTAGATTAGATCTATAATGCACAGGGTACATAGTACATATATATTACATGTAATATATATATACATATATATATATATTCAAAAATATATTCTAAATAAAGAAAAATTTTAACCATCATACCAATGACTACATTTGATGCAGTATTTTTTGCAACACCAATGTCAAATTTATATAAGTTAAGCAATTGAGCTTCAACAACAAAGAAATATTTATACTTTTTGGCCAAAATATATGGATTACTCTATTATAATATTTAAAGTTAGAAGAAACCAGGGCAAAATTTATATAAATTAGAGAAGATGAATTTGTTTTCCAAAAATAATTCACTCTGCTAAGAGAATTTTAAGGAACATGCAATAGGAAGGTGTCTTCCATCATGAGAGAACTCGGGATATTTACCACACAGTGAACATTAAAGAAACCACAAAAGAGTCATGACACAAAATGTTAACACCCAGCAGTGTCGATATAAAGTAGGATTTTTTGTGGGGGAAGGGTAGAATGGTGGAGAGAATTAATAGCATACATGCTAGCTCCAAAAATCTCATTATTTCAAAATTTATGATAGGTAATGTTCCAGTAGAGGGAGCCAATGCCGAAAGGCTTTACACAGCTATAAAGTCAAAGAGGAAGAGAACACTCATGCAATCTGAAAAAAATGAAAGCACTTTTGTCAGAGAAATTACTTTGTACCAGGCCATCAGTGTCTTCTTTCTGCTAAGAAAACATGAGCCTATACTGATTCTCGGTTAAGAGAAGATATCACAGGAAAGCAGAGAAGCCTCAAGAACAATGAGGTTTGTCTGTTACCAAAGCTTTCATTTGCATGTCAATACTTCCTTCAACTTAACTTTTAGTTATATAAAAATTAAGTAAAATTAAATTACGTTTTATTAAAATATTCTTTATAACATGGTCTCATATGTGTAGCCAATATATTTTCTATGTGTCTCTTTTTCTACTTGCCCTCCTAACTTTATACACATAAACTTATGTCTAAAGAGATGTTAACATAATCTAATAATAGCAACATCCAGAAATAAAATGATTTTTTACTTTCATTCATTCTGCATTCTTTGATGTCTTTTTAAAAAGCATGTATTATTTTTTTTAATATTAATATTTTATTAAATTTAATGCAGTGACATTGATAAATCAGGGTACATATGTTGAGAGAAAATATCTCTAGATTATTTTGACATTTGATTGTGCTGTATACCCCTCCCGCAAAGTTAAATTGTCTTCTGTCACCTTCTATCTGGTTTTCTTTATGCCCCTCCCCTCCCCTAACCCCTCTCTCCTTCTTCACCCCCTCCCCCCTCCCCCAACCCCCCCGCCCCTGTTGCCATCACATTCTTGTTCATGTCTCTGAGTCTCATTTTTATGTCCCTTCTATGTATGGATTCATCTCAGTTTTTTTTTTTTATTTACTTATTTCACTCCGTATAATGTTATCAAGGTCCATCCATGTTATTGTAAATGATCCGATGTCATCATTTCTTATGGCTGAGTAGTATTCCATAGTATATATGTACCAAGGTTTTTTAATCCACTCGTCCTCTGACGGACACTTGGGCTGTTTCCAGATCTTCACTATTGTGAACAATGCTGCCACAAACATGCGGGTGCATTTCTCCTTTTCGAGCCGTTCTATGGTGTCCTTGGGGTATATTCCTAAAAGTGGGATAGCTGGGTCAAAAGGCGGTTCGATTTTCAGTTTTTTGAGGAATCTCCATACTGTTTTCCACAGTGGCTGCACCAGTCTGCATTCCCACCAGCAGTGCAGGAGGGTCCCCTTTTCTCCACATCCTCGCCAGCACTTATTCTGTGTTGTTTTGTTGATAAGCGCCATTCTGACTGGTGTAAGGTGATATCTCATTGTGGTTTTAATTTGCATTTCTCTAATGATTAGTGATGTTGAGCATTTTTTCATATGCCTATTGGCCATCTGTATGTCCTCTTTGGAGAAGTGTCTATTCATCTCTTTTGCCCATTTTTGGATTGGGTTGTTTGTCTTCCTGGTGTTGAGTTTTACAAGTTCTTTATAAATTTTGGTTATTAACCCCTTATCAGACGTATTGTCAAATATGTTCTCCCATTGTGTAGTTTGTCTTTTTATTCTGTTCTTGTTGTCTTTAGCTGTGCAAAAGCTTTTTAGTTTGATATAGTCCCATTTGTTTATCCTGTCTTTTATTTCACTTCCCCATGGAGATAAATCAGCAAATATATTGCTCCGAGAGATGTCGGAGAGCTTACTGCCTATGTTTTCTTCTAAGATGCTTATGGTTTCACGGCCTACATTCAAGTCTTTTATCCATTTTGAGTTTATTTTTGTGAGTGGTGTAAGCTGGTGATCTAGTTTCATTTTTTTGAAGGTAGCTGTCCAATTTTCCCAACACTATTTGTTAAAGAGGCTGTCTTTACTCCATTGTATTTCCTTACCTCTTTGTCAAATATCAGTTGTCCATAGAACTGTGGGTTTGTTTCTGGGTTCTCTGTTCTATTCCATTGATCTATATGCCTGTTCTTATGCCAGTACCAGGCTGTTTTGAGTACAATGGCCTTGTAGTATAACTTGATATCAGGAAGTGTGATACCTCCCACTTTATTCTTCTTTTTTAAGATTGCTGAGGCTATTCGTGTCCTTTTTTGGTTCCATATAAATTTTTGGAATATGTGTTCTATATCTTTGAAGTATGTCATTGGTATTTTAATTGGTATTGCATTGAATTTATAAATTGCTTTGGGTAATATAGACATTTTAATGATGTTTATTCTTCCTAACCATGAGCACGGTATATGCTTCTACTTGTTAGTATCTTCCTTGATTTCTTTTATCAATGTTTTGTAATTTTCCGAGTACAAGTCTTTAGTCTCCTTGGTTAAGTTTACTCCTAGGTACTTTATTTTTTTGGTTGTAATTGTGAAGGGGATTGTTTCCTTAATTTCTCTTTCTGACTGTTCATTGTTGGTGTATAAAAATGCTTCTGATTTCTGAGTATTGATTTTATATCCTGCCACTTTGCTGAATTTATTTATCAGGTCCAGTAGTTTTTTGACTGAGACTTTAGGGTTTTCTATATACAATATCATATCATCTGCAAATAATGATAGTTTTACTTCTTCTTTTCCAACTTGAATGCCTTTTATTTCTTCTTCTTGTCTGATTGCTGTGGCTAGGACTTCCAGGACTATGTTAAATAAGAGTGGTGAAAGGGGGCACCCCTGCCTTGTTCCTGATCTTAAGGGGATTGCTTTTAATTTTTGCCCATTGAGTATGATGTTGGCTGTGGGTTTCTCATAGATGGCTTTTATCATGTTGAGGTATGTTCCCTGTATTCCCACTTTGCTGAGAGTTTTGATCATGAATGGGTGCTGGATTTTATCAAATGCTTTTTCTGCATCTATTGAAATTATCATATGGTTTTTCTCCTTCTTTTTGTTTATGTGATGAATCACATTGATTGATTTACGAATATTGTACCAGCCTTGCCTCCCCAGAATAAATCCCACTTGATCATGGTGTATGATTTTTTCCATATATTGTTGGATCCGGTTTGCTAATATTTTGTTGAGGATTTTAGCATCTATATTCATCAGAGATATTGGCCTATAATTTTCTTTCTTTGTGTGGTCTTTTCCTGGTTTTGGAATCAGAATTATGCTCACCTCATAAAAGGAGTTTGGAAGTCTTCCTTCCTCTTGAATTTTTTGAAATAGTTTGAGAAGGATAGGAGTTAGTTCTTCTTTGAATATTTGGTAGAATTCCGTTGTGAAGCCATCGGGCCCCGGGCTTTTCTTTGTTGGGAGTTTTTTGATAACTGTTTCGATCTCCTTTGGTGTAATTGGTCTGTTTAAGTTTTCTGATTCTTCCAGATTGATTTTTGGAAGATTGTACGTTTCAAGGAATTTGTCCATTTCATCTAGGTTGTCTAGTTTTTTGGCATACAGTTCTTCATAGTATTTTCTTACAATATTTTGTATTTCTGTTGTGTCAGTTGTTATTTCTCCCCTCTCATTTCTAATTTTATTTATTTGAGTCCTCTCTCTCTTTTTCTTGGTGAGTCTAAAGGTTCATCAATCTTGTTTACCTTTTCAAAGAACCAGCTCCTAGTTTCATTGATCCTCTGTATTGTTTCTTTAGTCTCTATGTCATTTATTTCTGCTCTGATCTTTATTATTTCCTTCCTTCTACTACATTTGGGCTTTACTTGCTGTTCTTTTTCTAATTCTTTTAGATGCAGGGTTAAGTTGTTTATTTGAGCTTTTTCTAGCTTCTGAAAGTGTGCCTGTAGTGCTATGAACTTCCCTCTCAGCACTGCTTTCGCTGTGTCCCATAAATTTTGAGTTGTTGTATGCTCATTGTCATTCGTTTCTAGGAATTTCTTTATTTCTTCTTTGATCTCATTCTTAATCCATTCATTATTTAACACCCTGCTATTTAGTTTCCATGTGTTTGAGAATTTTTGAGCTTTTCTGCTGTGATTCATTTCTAGTTTCATGCCGTTGTGATCGGAGAAAGTGCTTGATATGATTTCAGTCTTCTTAAATTTGTTGAGAGCACTTTTGTGCCCTAACATGTGGTCTATCCTAGAGAATGTACCATGAGCACTTGAAAAGAATGTATATTCTGCTGCTTTAGGGTGAAAGGTTCTGAAGATATCTATTAAATCGAGTTGATCTAGTGTTTCCAATAAGTCTGCTGTTTCTTTGTTAATTTTCTTTCTTGAGGATCTATCTAGTGATGTTAGTGGGGTATTGAAATCCCCTACTATTATAGTATTGCTGTTGATCTCGCCCTTTAAATCCATCAAAATCTGTTTTATATATTTGGGTGCTCCTATATTAGGTGCATAGATATTTATAATAGTTATATCTTCCTGTTGGATTACTCCCTTTATCATTATGTAGTGGCCTTCTTTATCTCTTACTATATCCTTTGTTTTAAAGTCCAATTTGTCTGATATAAGTATTGCTACCCCAGCTTTTTTTTCATTTCCGTTTGCATGAAACATTTTTTTCCATCCTTTTACCTTCAATCTGTGTGTGTCTTTTGTTCTAAGGTGTGTCTCTTGTAGACAACATATGTATGGGTCCTGTTTTCTTATCCACGCAGCTACCCTATGTCTTTTGATTGGATCATTTAATCCATTTACATTTAAGGTTATTATTGATATGTAGTTGTTTATTGCCATTTTCTTCTTTAAAGGTGTATTCCTTTTTCTTTTTTTTTTTTTCTGTATTCTTTTCCCACTTTATCTGTTTACACCAGGCCCCTTAATATTTCCTGCAGCATTGGTTTGGTTGTAATGAATTCCTTGAGTTGTTTTTTGTCTGGGAAGCTTTTTATTTCTCCTTCAATTTTAAACGATAGCCTTGCTGGATAAAGTAGTCTTGGTTGTAGGTTCTTGTTCTGCATTACTTTGAATATTTCTTGCCATTCCCTTCTGGCCTCAAGTGTTTCTGTTGAGAAGTCGGATGTCATCCTTATGGGGGCTCCTTTGTAGGTGATAACTTTTTTTTCTCTTGCAGCTTTTAATATTTTCTCTTTATCGCTTAGCTTTGGTATTTTAATTATGATGTGTCTTGGTGTAGGTTTCTTTGGGTTTCTCTTTAATGGAGTCCTCTGTGCTTCTTGGATTTGTGAGAGTTTCTCTTGCATTAATTTAGGGAAGTTTTCAGCTATGATATGATTGAACAAAGTCTCTATCCCTTGTTCTTTTTCTTCTTCTTCAGGAACCCCTATGATGCGGATGTTATTTCTCTTCATGTTGTCACAGAGCTCTCTAAGAGTTTCCTCTGACTTTTTGAGTCTTTTTTCTCTTTTCTTCTCTGCTTTCATGCCTTCATTCCAGTTGTCTTCTAACTCGCTGATTCGATCCTCTGCTCTATCTATCCTGTTTTTAATTCCTTCCATTGTGGTCTTTATTTCTGATATTGTATTTGTCGTCTCCAACTGATTCTTTTTTATACTTGCTATATTTCTTTATTTAGGTTTTCAAACTCCCCCTCCATTGTTGTTCTAAGATCCCTAAGCATCCTTACAATCATTATTTTGAACTCCGCATCTGGAAGTTTGATTATTTCCATATCACTCAGTTCATCTCTCGAAAGTGTCTCTTGTGGTTTCATTTGGATTGCACTCCTTTGTTTTCTCATCTTCTTCTTCTTTTTTTTTTTATTTGTAGAGTTGATTGAGTCTAGGCTTGGTGTTGTCTGCCTCCAGTTTTCAGTTGTGTTATTTTTAGGTCTTCGTGGGTTGGTATCAGCTATTATTTGTAATCCACTTTCGGATTTGGGCAGCTTTGAAGTCTTGATTTGTTTTTCTTAACAGGTGATAGTCTTGTTAACTGATCTCAGCAGGGGGCTTCCTTGAAACTGTATCCAGGAATGCTGTGGGTGTAACCTGAGACGCTGAAGGTCTCTTCCTCCAACTAATCTCACTGGGGGCAGGGTTTTTTCTCTCAGCTTCAGTAGGGGGAGGTGTATCTCAGATCTCCATGGAGACCTGAGTTACTGCCCCTCCTCCCCACTTCTTGTTTTCAGCTGTGTCTTGTTGTGCTGATTGGAGCTGGATAGATGTCCGGAGATCTCTGATCCGGAAGCACTTCAGCTCTGTTTTGTGAAAGGTTCAGTCCCTCCCCCAGCTATGGCCGCCTCCAGCACGAATGAGTCAGCTTGTTTATTTCGTTTCTTGCATACCTTAGCCCCTCACAGTCTGTCCCTCTCCCTGTCTTTTCCACTTGGGAGATAAGCTGGTCTTTTCAACCCACCTTGTTCCCTGGTCGCCAGGTAAGTGGCTGTGAGCAGTAGTTTCTGCTCTTTTTCCTCTGTGAAATCCTCTCTGGGCTCTCAGCCTCACCCCCCTCCTTCCCTTCCTGTAAGCAGAGGAGATTCAGGCACTCCTTACCAGGATTATTGTGGCTTCCTCTTTGCTCTTTGGTTTTTGAGAGCTGTTCTTGCAGTTCAGTGTTGGTTTTTCATGCTGATTTTTTCTAAATTGATTTGTATTCCAGTTTGGTGTTGAGAGCTGGGTGTCTGTGCATCTGCCTACTCCGCTGCCATCTTCCACCCGTAGTTAGATTTCTGGGATGTCTTCTGAATCAATTATGTCCTGTTCCCATTAACCTGATCGCTGTTGGTTGGAGCATCATCCCGAAGCACAGAGGTTGCTGGTTCGATCCCTGGTCGGGGCACATACAGGAACAGATCAATGTTCCCCTCCTTCTTTCCCTTCCTCTCTCTGCGCTGGTCACTCTCTGTCCCTCGGCCTCACTGGGCATCAACTTCCTTGCGGAAAAATGAGGCGGATGGCGACCAGTTCTAATGCTTCCACCAGTGGTTCTAATGAGCATGTATTATTTTTTACTAAATAATTAAGTAGTTATTTTTGAAAAATTGTTGAAGCAAAGATGGTGGTTGATAACAGTACTTGCTTCTTTATGTATGACCATTATTTTCTTTATTATTAGGACATTTCATTAAAAAAAGAAGAAAAATATCTGAAAGTAAAAAGTGTGAAATATTTCTTGAAGAGTACTTTTTCCGTATTTCCTAGAGAGTAGGAAACAGCAGAGTTAGGTCAAGTAGACTTGCTTTGTCTAAGGCAGGGGTCCCCAAACTATGGCCCATGGGCCGCATGCAGCCCCCTGAGGCCATTTGTCCGGCCCCCAGAAGGGGCACCTCTTTCATTGGTGGTCAGTGAGAGGAACATAGTTTCCATTGAAATACTGGTCAGTTTGTTGATTTAAATTTACTTGTTCTTTATTTTAAATATTGTATTTGTTCCCATTTTGTTTTGTTTTTTACTTTAAAATATGTGCAGTGTGCCTAGGGATTTGTTCATAGTTGGGGTTTTTTTATAGTTCAGCCGTCCAACGGCCTGAGGGACAGTGAACTGACCACCTGTGTAAAAAGTTTGGGGACCCCTGGTCTAAGGTAAGGATTTTGAATTTGAACCTAGGTAAATTGGAAAGTTATTCAAAGCAGAGGAGTTACATGTTTAAATTTGTCCTTTAGGTAGATCACTGTGGCTGATGTATACCTGATAAACATGATGCAAACTGTAAAGGTAGAGATAATAGGACCAGTTAGAGATGATTGTGTGGGTAACATGCTTTTCATTTGAAGGATTTAAGCTATTTTTGAAGGTAGAGCCAACTAGATATGGTGTGAGAAGTAAAAAACAATGAATGAATAAAAATTGAATTCTATATTTTTGGCCTGAGAAACTGATAATGTCATTAACTTTGCAAGGAGAGCTTTGTGGTATGTGTATTGGATGGGAAGGATGTTTGAACATGTTTTAAATTTGAAAGTATTTTTAGACATACTTGGGTATGTGTCTAGATTGTAAGGAAGAGGTAAGGGTAACAGGTATAAATTGAGATTCATAAACCTAGAGAATGGTCTTTGAAACTATAAAACTAGATAAATTTCCTAAACAGTGGGTGTAAAATGAGAAGAGGATTCAGAACAGAGACCAGGATCACTGCAGGATTTAGAGATCTGGTGGAGGAATAGGAGCCTGAAAGAAATACTTGGAAGACGTGCTCAGCAAGGCAGGAGGCAAACAGGAATGTGTAAAGTCATGGAAAGGTAGAGGACTACATGTAAGTGTAGAAGGGGAGTGTTCAATAGTATAACATCTTGCAGAGAGTTCTCTGTGATGAAGAAAATTTTAGTTTTCACAAGCTTTTATTCTTTATTCCTCATGACATCGATCCCTTCCTATGGTGCTGTGGAATAAAAGCCCAGTTGGAGAGAGCTGAGAAAGAATGGGAGAGAGAAAGTAGTGAAAGCCAGCCAGCATAGACACCTCATGGGGAGAGTTCTTATGCTAAATGGGAAGCCAATAGTTTCTGTGGATGACAAAAGAGAAACAGAGAGTCAAAATATAATGACAAAGGTAAATGTGATCAACTTTTAAAGTCATATTCTCACAGCAGAGAGGGAGAATATGTTGAAGCAGGAGGTATAGGAGCTAATGTCAGGAACAATGGTCTTGAAAATTTGCAAGAAGATGGTAAACAGAGCAGCACAAGGGGAGGACTGCATCCAGAAGGACAAAAGGATATATCCACTGTAGCAAGAGAGAAGTCAAAATATATGGTGAAGTTTTATAATGTTGGCAAAATTCTGCTTGTTCTCATAGGGTTTATCGCAATAGATGCTGCAATGCCTTCAGCTCAAATTTATGACAGAGGGTTGGGACAGAATGAGAGAGACTTGACGGAAGTTGTAAGAGAGCCCTCTTTGACAATAAGAAAATGAATTTACTAGGCAAGTAGTATAGGATTGTCCAACAGTGTTGAGTGTCCCTTTGAGATCTGTGGTTATAAATTTGAAATAGATTCAGTTATCAGAGTATTTTTTTTCCAGCAATGTTCTGACGCTATATCTGGTTGCAACATATGTGTGTCCTGTAAAATATTTCTTGGGAAAGAAGAGAGAAAAACAGTAAATTTTTCAAGCAAGTGTATCTAGTACTAAAATATGGAATCTGATCTCAATAAGGAAATAAAGAATTGGGGGGCAGAGGGGAAAGGGCCTGATAGATAACAGGTCTTCAGGTTAACATACTGAATGTCTCAATGAAGCCCATGTCTCATAGACAGTTTGTGATACAGTCAGTGGAATAAGAAGAAATATTTAAAGAGTGGAGTGTTTAAACCAATTTTGTAGGCTTTGTTGGCCTAGTGATGACTTAGGATAGAATCTCTGTATGTAACTGTAGTTGTGCGTAAAGAATATTACTAAATCAAAATAAAATTCAAGAAATGAAGAAGCCAGGTTATAAAAAGCCACATATGTAATAAAGTTATTTGATATGAAAAAAAAAAACTGGTGAATTTTAAATCAATGGCTGTGTAACTATTTTCTACCACAACTCAACCAAGGAGTATATAACACATCATCAACAATCATATTGTACTGATTCTCAAGGAAAGAATACATTTAAAGCTATGCTCTTTTGGAAGATTACTTTGATAATATTGTGAGAATCATGTAAGACATTTAACATTTGGACAAGTACTCTCACTCAACAGGCCTTTCTCTGAATCGTGCCCAGGAAAACATTACTAACACCTGCTTTTATTATCTCGTTTCCTTAATGTTAATATAAAATGATATTCCTCTCTAGTGGACAATTAAAATTCTAAGATCTCAGCACAGTTCAGCATAATACAAGATTTGATGACATAGTTACTATCTTTCAAATAGGCAGTGATCAAGGTAAATATTACTCCAAGCATGGGCAAGGATGTTAGTGAAGTTTCCATATGATACCTGGATTATCTCCATGGCTGATTTCTCACTGAAATCATATAGAAGATCTGTGTAAGAATGGATCAGTCACTATCTACATCAGTGTGTGAGCCTGAGCTCATTTGTCTGAAGTTTAGATTAGATTCGATGCAGAAAGGAGACAAGTGGTTTGCTTTGAATAAATGATGGTTTTTGAGGCCGGATTATCATGCCATTTGCTCCTCATGCTCTGAGACATTTTCATATATTATTGCCAATCTTAGAGCTGAAGAATCTGAGACTTACAATAGATAAGTGATTGCTTGAGATGACAGTGATTAAGGGATAGACCCGGAATTTGGATTCATGCTTTGTAACTCCCAAACTCACTGAGCTCACCACTATATGACAAATGCCTTGCTGGTCACAAAGGCTATGGTTTCACTCTTCCAGAGTTTGGTTTAGAGACTTGTAACACTAACTGAGAATACTTTATGATAGACTAGGAATTTCATTTTTTGTAACAGCAGAACTTTCTGATATCTCAGTAAAGGCTACTGATGAATTGGTAAGTGTGAGGTCGGCTGGCAATGGAGGAAGGTCACATGAGGAACCACCCATGCCCATGACCACCAAAAGAAACGGCCCAGGAGCATTTTGAAAAAAGACAATTGTCTGTCAGCCAATGAAATTTTGCCATGAACTGTCACCCCACCACCATCCTAGCAACTTCCCTGGTCCATGTCTTGCGGACCAATGAACCTCGCCCAGGAGCGCTCTAAATAAAGCTTTTGCTTGTCTACGCTTGGTGGTACGTCCTTCTTTCTTCCTCGATGGAAAATACCTTACAGTAAGCAGGGAAAACAATGCAATACTAAAATTAGGCCTTAATATTAACCGAAATGCATTCTTATTTCTACTAAGAAAGAAAACTTCCAGATTTTTTTTTCTTTACCCACATAATATTAATATAATGCTCTTATATGCTACTCGGTCCCTTCATACAGTTTCTTCTTTTCACTCCCCAGGGAATTTTATTCTCTAACTTAAGATGCTATAATATTCCTCAGGCATTATGGCCTTATAATTTCAGTGTTATTATATTAATTAACCAGCTTAATTAATATAATGCATAAAGATATAATTATATATACAAAATATAAAACATTAAGTATATGTTTTATAGCTTTCAGCTCTCTATAGAATATTATAAGTTAGACATATATATTTTCTAATATATGTGTTTAACTTGATGAATTTTATATGCAAATATCATCACTGGTTAAACTTTTTTAAGTGTACAAAAAACACACTTAAAGTCTTTTTAAATACCACAAAGTATATTTGAGTCTTTTTAAATAGAACAAAGAAGGAAACACTTTTTAATAAATAGTAGGACAGTAACGATATTTAATTAAATGAAGGTATGCCTTTATGTATATCACATCATACACTGCCATAAACTATGCTTAATTAGAATTAAACATAAAACACCATCATGATTGCAAAAAGCCAAAAAAGAATAGGATTGCTCTGTACAAGATGGTGATAGTAGGGAGGTTGTGTGTGTGTGTGGAGGGGGAGGGGACAGAGGATATATGGAAATTCTGTACTTTCTGTTCAACTTTGCTGTGAACCTAACACTTCATAAAAGACTAAGTTTATTAATTTAATAAATAGCAGTTAGACTTTAAAATCAGAAAAAAATCCTGATTCACTAATGAGGGTGCATAACTGCTCATCAACTCCTTATCATAAATGCAAAGTCAGAGAAGCAGCACCCCAAATGTATGATTAACTCCAATATCATTTATAAAGTAACCTTATTATTGTGTGATCTGTTATATGTTCACTTGTTATTATGAAATTGGGTATGACACCATGATGAGAACATGTGTCCAGCAGACGATTCTGAGCCTCACTGGACACTTACATGAGAACAGTGCCATATGTACTACCTGGTAAAATTATACATAAGCAGATGTCCATGAGCTTTAATTAAAAAAGAAAAAGTCAGCACAGAACTACACTTTTTTTCCTAATCAAAGATGTATTTAAAGGCTGACCAGGTGGTGGCACAGTGGACAGAGCCTTCTCCTGGGATGCAGAAAACCCAGTTTTAAAACCCCAAGATCATGGGCTTGAACACAGGTCCACCAGCTTGAGTGCGGGCTCACCAGCTTGAGTGTGGGACTATAGACATGACCGCATGGTCACTAGCTTGAGCCCAAACGTCACTGGATTGAAGTCCAAGGTTGCTGACTTGGCTGGAGCCCCCCAGCCAAGGCACATATGAAAGAGCAATCAATGAACAACTAAGGTGCTGCAACAAAGAATTGATGTTTCTCCTCTCTCTCCATTCCTATCTGTCCCTTTCTCTGTCACTGTCTCTCTCTCTCTCACACAGCAAAAAAAAAAAAAAGGTTAAAAAAATGGTATATTTAAAGAAGATAAAATAAAAGCAAAGAGATGGCAGGAAAAGATATATTCTGAGGACTATTGAAAAGGCAGGAACCTCAACAACATATGGTGACCTCAAAAGTGTCCAAAATCAAAAAGTGACAAGTTTGCATGTGTCTGTTATCTTACTAAATATTAAAAGTTGTTTAGAATACATAGTAAATAAACCCAAATCAAATACTTGAGAAACCTCCATTTGGAAGCAGTTTGATTTTTGTTTGATAAGACTATAGTATGAAAGAGTTTCATACAATATGAATATATGTTTTACATGTCTCTTTGAATTCTGATACCATTGTTCATGCTCTCTTCCATGGCTGGAACAAATGAGTTTATAATGGCACCATCCCTAAAAATAATAAAAACTGAAATATTACCAAAAGATTTTATTTATGAATACGTCTCAAGGTTAATTTAATCTAGTCACTTGGTTATGTTGTTCTATTGATGTTATTAACTTTATTAAAAGATAAACTAATAAGATACTCATATGCATGCATTATATGTTAGTTATCTTTTTAATTATTATTGTTAGGTGGTGGTCATCTTTTTAACTGTGCTCTCTGTAGCTACTTTGATATAACCCTCTTCAAGACAAAAATTGTGTGATACTCTATGGAATACTACTCAGCCATAAGAAATGATGACATCGGAACATTTACAGCAAAATGGTGGGATCTTGATAACATGATACGAAGCGAAATAAGTAAATCAGAAAAAAACAGGAACTGTATTATTCCATACGTAGGTGGGACATAATAGTGAAACTAAGAGACATTGATAAGAGTGTGGTGGTTACGGGGGGGAGGAGGGAATGGGAGAGGGATAGGGAGTGGGAGGGGCACAAAGAAAACAAGATAGAAGGTGACAGAGGACAATCTGACATTGGGTGGTGGGTATGCAACATAATTGAATGACAAGATAACCTGGACTTGTTATCTTTGAATATATGTATCCTGATTTATTGATGTCACCCCATTAAAAAAATAAAATTATAAAAAAAAAAAAAAAAAAAAAAAATTGTGTGATACTGAATTTATATTTTTCACCCCAAGTCTACACCCTGGTTGAGGTGGGCATCACAGAAAATTAACATATAAGTAACTACTCTATATCCCAGATATTGTATATACAAACTTATTTAATATCCACAGCAGTCCTAGAAAAGGAAAACACACCACTCCCATTTTACAGATAAAAAATAGAAAACCTATGGATAAATAGTTACTAGTACTGAAGTCAAGTTTCAGTAACCCTTCTCCCTACCCCTGATGACCAAATCCACACATATTGTGACATATCAAGACTCTTTAGATCTCTCCATCAGTGGACAATTCATGTACCCTGATACCAACAAATCCCAAATTTCTCTAATTTCCTCTCCATGGTTTATTTCCAGGGTGTGTACTCATTTAGTCTGTAAATTCCCACATATAAGAGGCTGTGTCTTTTGCTTCCTATAAAATTCTTGACACCTTACAGTGGACCGATCAATACAGGCGGCTAACAGCCATAAAATAACATGAGTATTAACACAAATATTCTCTTTCAGAACACACAGATCAAACTTTCTGCAGCCTCATTTTCACATTCTGTCTGAGTCTACAGCATTAGAAACAGCCTATCAGCATAACGTGGAATATCTGTTTACCTGTGTAGAAAGATGAGGGCCCCATCCAGACAACTGTGTAAACATTAAAAAGTTTCATAAAATCAACTCAACATTATATATGAACATTGATATCAGTATATTTTATCAAGTGGTGAGAGAAAGGGAAGTTCAAGAAGATGAAAATTGAGGTATTTAGGCAGAGGAATAAAGGGATGGTATAGATATGGGACATTGCTCTGTGTTTTAATTAATCACTGACTAGTGGAGGGATGGGATGGGACTGTAGAAGCTGGCTGTGTGAAAGGAGAGGGACCTTAGTGTGGTATGGTTTGGGGAGAAGACTAACGAAGGGGGAAAGAGAATGATAGTTTAATAACAACTATCACAGCATTTTCTTCATCAGTGAAGTGGGGACATCAATAGCATTGTCATGCTGAATTATAATTCAGCAGTATGTGTAAACCACTTATCACAGAATCAGGTACATATAAGTCTCACTAAGTGGTTGGCTTTGTTATCATTTTTATCATAATCACTATCATACATTTTTTTTGTCTACAAAATTGAGCAAATCAATACGAGAAGATAAGAAAATGACTGGACTTAATGAAAGGCCCTGGGGATCTATTTCACGAGATTCATAGGTTTTAGGAGAGGTGGTTCCTTCTTCCAGGTCTCTCCGAACAGATCAACCCACAGCATGCAACGATCCTGCAGAACTCCCCGACCAGCCTCAGCGGCACACGCTGGCGCTGTATACGTCATATTAATTGGAAATGTCAGCTCAGTCAAGCACTCTGCTTCGAGCTTTTACACTGTAAGTTACCTACTGCTTCAAATTCTGAGCTCTGACTCTCACTCACTTTTATTCTATTCTACATTCCATCTCCTTGGAGCCAGATTATATTATCTTTAAAAAAATAAATACATTTATCCCTTAGCAGAGAGGTAAATTCACTTAAAACTTATTATGACAAAAAAATATTTCGTGTTGACTTCATGGCAAATTGGGAATGTAGCTTTTTCAAAATATTTTGTATAAGATGATGAATAGCTTTAGGCTTAGTAATCATCATCATTGACTACAACTACATATGACACCCACAGTAAAAATGTGTCAACAGCAACATAAGACATCACACGTCTGCATGCTATTCAACATTCTCTCCTTCACTTTCTCATAATCAAACCCTTCGGGCCTAGAAGTGTTTGCAGCTCCTCTGATGATAGTCACGGCTCCTGCAACATGTTTGTCCTCTTAGCTAGTTTGTTTTATTCTTATTATTACAAATGAGAATTTCTTTTCACCTGCTCTTTTTCTTCTAAACAATCAACATTCTGATTATAATTGTCATATTTTCTTTCATTTTCAATGAACAGCTCCCTAATTTTCCCAGCGGTTCAGGATCTGAGCTTTTGTATCAGTCAGACATGGAGGGAGGTACAAACGTTTCCAGCTCCCTTTTCTTACTGCAGTCTGGTTGCTGAGTTACACCTGTGGCAGCCAGATTGTACATATAGGTAGTGGAGGTTCCTCAAATATTCTAGAATCCATTTATCTGGAGAGGGTTGTTTTCAGTTTTCACATGTGTTTTAGTGGGGAACAAAAGAAATCTTAGTAAAGACTTCAGCCAAATACTATTTTTAAACAGAAGACTTGCTAGGATTTCAATACTCACTTTGAAATTAGATTTAAAAAATTTTACCTAATAATAACTATAATACTAATGGTGTAATTTTTTTTTTTTTGTATTTTTCTGAAGCTGGAAACGGGGAGAGACAGTCAGACAGACTCCCGCATGCGCCCGACAAGGATCCACCTGGCACGCCCACCAGGGGCGACGCTCTGCCCACCAGTGGGCGTTGCTCTGCCGCGACCAAAGCCACTCTAGCGCCTGGGGCAGAGGCCAAGGAGCCGTCCCCAGCGCCCGGGCCATCTTTGCTCCAATGGAGGCTTGGCTGCGGGAGGGGAAGAGAGAGATAGAGAGGAAGGGGGGGGGGTGGAGAAGCAAATGGGCACTTCTCCTATGTGCCCTGGCCGGGAATCAAACCCGGGACTTCTGCACGCCAGGCCGACGCTCTACCGCTGAGCCAACCGGCCAGGGCAAATGGTATAATTTTAATTTTGTACAGAGAATAGAGAAGAAAAGAAAAACATTATATTAGTTATAAAATTAAGAGGATGGGAATAAATAGAAAAGTATGTAATATCAAGAAAAAAAGATGTCAGATTCAACAATTAATGTGTTAATTAGAAACAATAAATGTGAACGGGCTAGATTTTACTATTAGAAGTCAGATTGAATCAACTCAAAGTTCAAATACTTGATACTTTCAAGAGATTGTCTAAAACAGATGACTCAGAGGAACTAAAATGAAATCATGATCAGGATATGCTAGAAAAGCACATAAATCAATAAAACAATATTAATTTTAAAATGTATGTAGAAGCAAAAAGCATAAATGAGAGAGATACTCTCAATCAATTATATTCAATAGAAGCCAAAAAACTGGTTGGTTTTTGGCAATCAATAAGACAAATGAAATATCATCTAAAAGATGTATCTGAAAGAAGAATTTCAAAAAGGAAAGCTATTAACTGGGGAATTTTAAAAATAGAAAATATCATTAACCAATAAAAAATAAATATTTAATTTCACTACCAATAAAACACATTCTACTTAATCATGGGGCCTTATAATGCTTACCAAACAGTCTTTCCCAAGCTGAGAGATGGTAATAAAAATTTTATAACTGTTCTAGAAGGCAATTTTGTAGTATATGTCAAAATCACAAATCATATGACCATGATAGTCTTAGAAGTATTTATATTCAAATTTGTTAAGCCTAGCATTATTGAAATGTCCAGAAAATTGAAAATGGTTCAAATGTCTAACAATGAGGGATTTTAAAAATAAATATTTAAAAAATAATAGTAATATAGAATATGTATACAGTATGTACCGTATTCTAGTCATTGTGTTATTTGCTCTACACACATAAAACCATCTGATTTGAAGAACAACCCTATGAAGTAGGTATGTTTTTCTTATTCCTAGTTTTCATATGTGAAAACTGAGACAGTGAAAGGTTCAGGAACTTGCTCAAGGTGACACACCAAAAGTGGTCAAGTGGCAATTAAAGCTCAGGCAGTCTGGGTCTGGAGGTCAGTTTCACAACCTCTATGCCATCAAGTTTTTCAAGTGAAAACATCATTGTTAGAGAGTAATTTGCATCCATAAAACATTATACTTCTATAAGATTTTTTTTAATAAAATCAGAAAATTTTTGTTATTTATAAGCAAAATAAAATTTTACTTTGCAAGATATATAAATACATAAAACCAAGATAGAAATGATTTATACAAAAGGTCTTTCCAGAGGTATAGGAGTAGATTAATCATAATGTTTTTATGTCCTATAAATTTCCCAACATAAATGTACTTTAATAATAAAAAATAAATGTAATAATCATGGCAGTAAATGATCAGTAGTTTGGAGTGTAAACTCTCCAGTATATTGTACCTTTATCATCTAATAATTATACTGATATTAAACAGCAAAATTATCAGCACCGGAGTTTTCTGAAACAGTGCCTTATAATTTATACATTTGTTTTTATTGGTGACATTCTTTATCCAAAACTTTTGTAAAAAAATTTTTTGTCAGATTTATGGCAACAAGTCAAGGTCTAGATCTAAATAAAAGCTAGCTAGAGCTGAAGTGAAGGGAACAGAATGAGGGAGTGGACAAAAAGGATCAAAATAATTATGTATTCTTTCTAAAAGAAAGAGAAACTTTAAAAAAAAATCTTACCGAATTTACATGTAACAAAGAAAAAAATCTCCAAGTCTTGTAAGCATACCACAAGATTAGCCTACCTAAGGAATAGCTCAGTTTTGATTCGTCCATACACTTTGTCACATTTCACAGGTCAAGTTAGTCTTTTAAAATGTTGAGTTATCAATCTCTGCTTTTTCTCCTCTCCTCTTCTCTCCTCCCCCGGTCTCCTTGCCTATGTGTCCTTCTCTCCTTTCCTTTTGGCTCCTTTTTCTCCTATTTTGTCTTCCCTTGTCTATTTTTTAATGCAGAAATTAGAAGAAGAGAAATAAAACCATATGCTAGATATCCTCAAATTTCTAACATTTTCCTTCGAATCTTCAGAATATGCTGGTTTTGTAAAATAACCACAGGAACTAAATTTTTTATTAAATTTCAAAATCAATATACAAATTTTAAGTAATTGAGTACTAGCAGAAACAAGCCCATAATAGAAGAACAGAGAAGTACACATAACTGGAGCTAGGGTGGGTTGGTAAATAAATAATTAGAATTTGGGATGTGTCCGTGAGAAATGACTAGATTTCCAAAACCACATTTTTTAAAGGAATGTGTTAATAACTACTCGAGGTGAGTGGGGAAATAATAGGAAAACAGTCTTTTTCTCTACAAATGAAATGCAGTTTTATTACTTGGCAATCTTCCCATATTTGTTAATTCTCAGCCTAGAAAGGGTTCGCTGCCAACACTGTTGTTCAAAATGCAAAGCAGATTGTGTCATTCTCTATAACTATAAATCTGAGGTACTTCCTCCATTTTCTCCTAGTGAAGTTTTGATCCACGATTATGGCATCTAAAAAAAAATGTATAACCCACTCTCAAGTGCATTAGCTACTCCCCTTTCCTGACTTTCTTCTGAGTATCTATTCCTAGAAAAAAATTTTCAACATTCCATAAAAAGCCAAACTCTTTCAAACTTCTGTTTTTGCACATGCTGCTCTATCTTCCTACTCCCTTCTCCTTAGCTGGTTCTCAGATTTTTCTGTTTTATTTCCCCCCTTCTTTTTCCAATCTTTACTCCATTTATTGTACATGAAAAATATTTATGTCTAGGAGTTTCCTCTAAAACAGGGGTCCCCAAACTACGGGCCACATGCGGCCCCCTGAGGCCTTTTATCCGGCCCCCGCCACACTTCTGGAAGGGGCATCTCTTTCATTGGTGGTCAGTGAGAGGAGCATAGTTCCCATTGAAATGCTGGTCAGTTTGTTGATTTAAACTTACTTGTTCTTTATTTTAAATATTGTATTTATTTCAGTTTTGTCTTTTTACTTTAAAATAAGATATGTGCAGTGTGCATAGGGATTTGTTCATAGTTTTTTTTATAGTCTGGCCCTCCAACGGTCTGAGGCACAGTGAACTGGCCCCCTGTGAAAAAAGTTTGGGGACTCCTGCTCTAAAATAAGACTAAACATTTTCATAGCCATATTCTTAGCATTCAGCACAATGTCAGGCCCAAACAATTAAATGATGTTGATGGAATTAAAGATTCAATGATGCATGCATTGTTTGCGGAAATGAAGCAGGTGCATTTGTGCAAAATCAACATTTCTTTTTTAAGTTGCTCAGAAATGAATACATTATTTTTCCTAAATTTCTAGAAAAGAAAGTTCTTTTTTTTAAAAAAAAAAAACCCTCATCATCAAATATGTCAATTTCTGCAAAGTTCTAAGGACTATTATTGCTAGTCTGGCTGTAGGTGAATCACCAATTTAACCGAGATGATTCACAGCCTAAAAGGATTTTAGAAAGAGCGTGCAAACATCCTGGAACGCCTTGCTCTTACAGCCGTAGATTATCAGTTTGGATGACGGCTGCAGTTAATCAAGTAAGGTGAGTTGTGGTTTTTTTGTCTCAGTTGTGTCTTTTGTTGTTGCTTTCAGAAAAAATGTGCCCTCCATGGCATTGCAACAGCATTATGTACGTAATAACAACTCCCTACCTGTCTCTTGTACAGGCTCTGGTATTGAGCATTTCCATGTGGTCAGCCTTCAAAGCTTCTCATGATAACATTGCTAGCACCCATACTCTGTCCACATCCCCCCTTATAAGAAAGAGCCTTTGAGTAATTTACTAATTGCTAGAATAAGACAGAATAAATCCTTTGTGTTTATATATATTTATTAATGGTTCTGAAGTACATAAGTCTGACTTATTATCCATCTGTAGTTAATAAAACGCTGTCTTCACTGGCTTGCATTAGGCCCCTCTCATTTCAGTTATTCATTTACTCTTTTCTAAAAAAAACTTACCCTTACTCCAATTCTCTCCTCTAGGTGATCAGTCTAATGTTTGTAGTGTTCTTGATTTTATTTACATGTGTTCTGGTAAATGCATATTAAATAATCGGTATTTTTTTTCTATAAATTCATTGTTTTTGTTTTTTTGTTTCATTCAGTACTATCCCTTTCCTAATTAGTGAACATTTGATCCTAAAACATCCATGGAGACATTTGTTCCACACCAAAAGGACCTTAAAATTTGGTTCTATCTAAAAGGTCACATGCTTGGAAAAATGTCCTTGGATTCAATTAGACCATAAAATTTATTTGCCCTTTTGCAGGATTAATATATAAAATAATACTATCATGTTTTCTCCATTTGATAAATGTGTTATGGCTGTACTTACAATGATAACCCTTCTTGCTTTGGTACTACATAGGCTAAGGGAGATAGGTTGGGGTCCGAATTTGCAGAACTGGATTTCTATTCAATCTGGACTAAATGTTCTGTGGATATTAAAACAAACAAGATACTCTATATCTCCAAGAAAAGCTATAGGCAAAAGGTGTTATGATCTACCATTGCCAAAAAGTGGGTGTGAGAATAGTGGAGACCTACTAGAAAATGTCTTTGGAATAACACATTCAAAATTATTTGTTCAGAAGTAAAATATGTTATTTGATCATATAATTCTCATGAGTTTATCATTTTATCTAGTCATGAAACTTCTATCACAGGTTTAAAAAAAACACTTGGTAAATTATGCCAGCCAAAGTATAAAAGCCCAGATTTAACTTCATTCTCTGTTACTCAGCCAGGCAGAGTGAGGTTGAGATGGTGATCTTTACTATGAGAAAGAAGCTACTATTAGTATTTAAAGTAACAAGTAACCCATTATTAAGAGCTTCCTATATCCTTAAACTTGTTCTATATAAACACTATTAACATCCTTAATAGATATATAATGAATGATCCTAGTTTATTAATAAAGACATAGATAACAAGCTAAACTGTATATCCAATTTTTAGAACTTTATGTTTTTTACACATAATGTTTTTAGATTATTTTTAAAATGTAAAAATGGGATCTTTTTGTGAACTCATCATAGGCATTTATATAAATAATGTTTATTAGGGACAATTTACCTAGAATTCCCAAAATATACAATGTAATAACTGAAAATGGGAGTCCCTTGTTTAAAAGCCATATCATAATTTGTCACAACTCAATACACATTTGTCAATTGATTTTTTAGATGGATATCATATATCATTTGTTTTAAAGTTTTTCTTTCCTAAAAATACCGAGGCATCAATTCACTTTATAAACTAATGGCAACAATTTTGTCCTTAAATTCCTCAGGGAAAATAAAAAATGTTGTCAGCATGTTGGCCGGGATTCACTTTTTAAAAAAACTACATGGGTACTATTTGAAAAACGGTTCTAATGCCATAGTTGTCATTCTTGTAATATGAAGTTAAATTTACTGTCCTTTGAAAGGCAAGGCTTTATTTGTACTCTGAACATTCAAAAGCATTTGGAAATCTCTTGCTGGACTTGGGCATATATTTGACTCTGCATCAAACAAATAACCAATCGAAAACAACCAGGCATTCCAGGCTGCCAATCTTCACCTCTAAGATGAAATCTCAGTCAATAAAAGGCATGTGTTAGAAAATGTGAGTGACATTTAACTAAAGGGTATGAAGACTATGGCTGCGTTTTTGACACCATTCCTCCCACACAATTGTCAGCCAGTGTAAATTAACACTGGAAGTCTATAGGTTTCAATGATAGATGAAGACATTTTAGCCACATCACAGAACCGCAGAGAGGATGAGCTTTGTAGTTTGTTTAGATGCCTATATATTTGTGTTATCTCATTTAAGATTTTTTAACCGTATTCCTAGGTCACTATCGACACTGAGTCATAAGATTCATATGCATTTCTCATATTTAATATGCTACACATCTCACTAAGAAAATATTTCAAGCTGTTGCTGTCATAAAACATATAGCCTTAGTGCTAAATCAGCATTTTTTTTTTTTTGTAAATAAAAAGCAAAACCAAAAAACCACATGAAATGCACTGACCTTTTCACATTCTTAGGTAATATGATGTTTGTATTTTTTCTGACTCATTATATGTATACTTTAAGTTTTTACTTTCTTTCACATCCACTGCCCCCTTGCTTTTCCTCTGGGATTCAGAAATTGAAGATGTAAGAAACTACTTACCAGGTTAATGTTGGTATGACTCAGCAAGAAACAGTTATGTAAAATGCAAACTCATTCTTAACCATATCTTCTGAATGACACAGTGCCATGAACAATACACTAAAGAAAACATATTTCACTGAACCCTGCCCCCCCCGAATGCAAAATGTTCCAATCCAATTTCCAATTTGCTCTAGATGAGAAGTAAACACACTTTTTTTCAGAAAGGGTCAAATAGTAAATATTTTAGATGCAACTCTGTCATTCTTATGCGAAAGGAACCATAGATGATACATAAATGAATGAAAAAGCTTTACAGAAAGACACCAAAACTTAAATTTCAAGTAATTCTTATGATTCTCAAAATATTATTTTTAATAATAAAAATAGAAAAAAACCATTTTTAGCTAATGGGATATATAAAAGCAAGTCAGTAACTAGAGTTAGTTTCTGAACTATAGTTTGATGAACTTTATTTTAGATAGTTATATAAACTGTCCAATTGCCCCTCATTTCTATTCAGTAATTGGTAAAGCCCGATACTGTATTACTTGTTGGCTAGTGCAAAAAGTGATGATAATAATAATGATAGGATGTTAAAATTTTCTTAATATTATTTGAAGACTGTGAAATTCATATAACAGGTGAAATCATTAGTTTTCTGATTTAATTTTTATAGATATAATGTGGAAGAATGATGCCTAGAACTTTTCTGTGCTTTTATGATGACTTAGAAAATAAGAAAGGCAAACATGACCTTCAGTTTTAGTCCATTCTAGTCGCCTTTCAATTGTCAGTAACAATGTTCTTGGGCAGCTCTCAAGGGGTTTGTATTATTTCAGTAATGAATGTTCTGCTATAAAATAATTTCTGTTCAGGATGAAACATTTTCTGTTCCTCTAGGATGAAATAGGCCAAGTAAAATTTGCACATACATTTGTGTCATAACTGGTACTCCTGTAGCCTGCTGTCACTTGCCTATTTATTTTTTAATCCTTCACAGTTTTTCAGAGGTTAGAGATGAAGATTTAAATGTTGTCTTTTTATATTTCACTTTCATTGAAATGTACTTTGAGATAAATATTCCTACCTACAGAAATCACAGCAAGCTGATGTAAATTCATTTAAGATCAGAAAATTGTAAAAAAAAGAATTATAAAAGAGCCTTAGTAGAGGATTGGGAAATTAAGCCCAGTGTTTTCTTTTGGTTGCTCATTATTATCTTCTGCTGGGAAGGTATGACTACAAGAGAAAATCTATTCAATTCTCAGGTTCAACTAGCAGATGTTTAGTCAACCCATATTTACCCTGGTCAGTTATCACACATTGAGAAAAATCAAAACCCCAGATGTTGTAGAAGCTTACTTCAGTAATTTTGAGTCAAATTTCTTAAAACCTCTCTGAGTCCTGATCCATTTTCAGATCCTAAACCCAAATTATAAATATTAATGCTAGACTATTTGCTGCTGGATCATTTTCTTTTCTAGGCATATTTGAAATTTTCATTTTGTCAAAAAACCTAAATCATTACTACTAATTTTATATGGAAAATATCTAGTATATCTTTAAAAATTAATTAAATCTTGTAAGATAAATAGTTGCAGATTCTTAATTATAATTTTTAAATCTGATGCTTTTCTGACATGATAAAAAAAAGTATGTTTGTATTGTTATTGAAATGAAAGTGTATTTAATGAGGCTGTGTTATTTCACTAATCATTTATACTAATTCTAGCAAGTTGATGCATTCATTAAAGGGAATTCTTAACTTTTTTAATACTTAAAAAGAATTAAATCATTAGGCTGAGGGCAGGGTATAAGTAAGAAAACTTTCTCATAACTTTAATTAAAAATTACAAACCAGAGATAAACTTGGCAATGATACTAGTTATTATTACACCTTATAGGATTTGAATATGGCAGCAAGTACAAGACCTATATTGTAAGTGAGGGTCCTCCCCAAAATATAAAGTAGCCATAGAGATTCTTGAAGGCCCCAATTCTAGTACAGTCCTATAGACCTAGCCCAGTGCTGTGATACATCGGGATTACATGTTGATGTAATTCCCAGTTTGCTGGGAAAGTTAACGATCACTGGAAGGATGAGAGTCTATTTTGTTTTAATTTAGTAAATAACTCCCAACTTGTTATGGCAGAGACTAGTTAGTTATCCAACACGCCCTTTTCATTTTTCTATTGGGCATACCTACATTCATGTTTCAGCCTTTTTTTTTTATTTAGATGTGACCAAATGACTGAATTTGGGCCAAGAGAATGTGAAAGCATTTGACATGTATCACCCAGACCTGGCCCAGCAAACCTTTCAACTAGATGATATCTCTATCATCTCTTTCTCTATTTCACGTTCTCTCTCTCCTTCTCTCATCCCCTTCTGCCAACTGATATTAATGTCCTGGTTGGCCTTGTAGCCATGTATTTTGGAATCTTGTAAGATTTCATGGAGCAGGTGTTCTCTTTCTCTATCCCCACCAGAACTGTACTCACAGTATATATGTAGTGTCAAGACATCAGAATTTGGGAGTTATTGTTACAATAGCTAGTAATGTAGTAATGATGTCTTTACTAATACACTTACAGTTTGAGATTCAAGTTCCAAACTGCCCTACACTGACTGTCTTGAAAATACAAAATCTCGTAGAGCTATGGTGTCTTCAACAACAAAATAAAATAGCCATACCTTCTCACAGGATGGTTGTGAAGATTAAATAAAATATTACATGTGAAAATAACAATGTCTAGTAAAATGTGCTCAATTAATATTAATTTCATTCCATTAAAGAAACAAATCTAATTAGTTCTTTCTATGGCCTAAAATTAATTGTTCCCATTTTTTAAATTATATTTTTTGCTAATTTATAATATTGTTAATATTAACGTGATTAATCCACATTGCAACATCATCAATAAGATAAATTACAAACTCAGTTTTTCTCACCTAGAACTTTCAGAAACAACAAAAGCTCTTTGGCTAAAGTTACTTGTATAACTATAGTTCGACTAAGAAGTAATGTAAGTAAGAAATTTCCTTCTCCATTGCTATATCAATCATTCTCATCAAAGATTAGCAGTTTTTGATCATTAACAGAAGTGTTGACTTCAAATAAATTGCTTTCAGAATCTTGATATTGAGTTAAAATAGGAAATTCAGAATTCTAAGAAACAGAGGAATCTCATCAATATAGCCAATAATGCAAAGTAGATGGGGAAAAGGCTTTTAATGAATAAATTGATGGGTAACTGATTCTGCACTCATACATACATAAGGACCTGAGTTTTGGGAGGGTGAAGAAGAGAGTGAGTACAGTCACAGGGCAGGGACTAACAAAAAGTGAGGGGAAAGATCATGTGGTTTCTCCTTAAGTTGCCCTTTGTATGTCAGAATATAAGAGTAACACTTTTTCACAATGCTGTCCTCAGAGAAATGTGAATTGCCTTACAAAATCGTTCTTACAAAGTCTCTTATACAAAATAAATAATCGAGGATTTACTCTCAATTTTGAACAACAGAGAACTGTTTGAAGAAACACGCTAGTAATTTAACACAGCTTAGTAATGCCTCTGAATATGAACTCACAGTCATTAATTTGGAATAAAACGGCCTATCAGTAGGGTCCTGGCAGAAAATAAATGGCTCCATTAAAATGAGTCATTTCAGGAAAGTTTAATGAAGAGATAATTAGAAATTTGGGAAGGGTTTAGGAAAATCACAATGACGTGTATATAAGTAGATAATAAATGTTAGTTCCTTTCTAGAAATGAAATGATGGCTCTATGCTATGAGTTCCTAGTGTGATCTTAGTACTATTTCATTAGTCAAACTCTTAAATGGTAATCTAGTAGAGAAACAGACATGAAGAGGGTTACTTATTGTTTGTATAAGTATAGTACTAGAATCGCCTATGGGAATATGCAAATATGTGGTCTGACAGCTGCTAAAGAACACATACCTATGCTGTATACCAGGGGTCCCCAAACTTTTTACACAGGCGGCCAGTTCACTGTCTCTCAGACCGTTGGAGGGCTGGACTATAAAAAAAACTATGAACAAATTCCTATGCACACTGCACATATCTTATTTTAAAGTAAAAAAACAAAACAGGAACAAATACAATATTTAAAATAAAGAACAAGTAAATTTAAATCAACAAACTGACCAATATTTCAATGGGAACTATGCTCCTCTCACTGACCACCAATGAAAGAGATGCCCCTTCCAGAAGTGCCGCGGAGGCCGGATAAATGGCCTCAGGGGGCCGCATGTGGCCCGCGGGCCTTAGTTTGGGGACCCCTGCTGTATACTAAGGTAGAAAAAGGTGTTTTCTAGGGGGGGGAAATAGGGTAGAGGGTAATTTAGCCAGAAGAGAGAGTGTCTCAAGGCATAGAGGCGTGAAATAACATGCTGCAAGTGGAGTCAAAGCATTTTCCACATGTTTATATATTATTTATGTTTTGTTTCCTTGGAACTACATTCGCATGTCCCTTTCCTATTTTCAATTGGGCTTTTGGCCTTGTTTCTTCGTGTTTCATAAAATGCCTTGCAATATTTAAATCTTACAAATATTTTTTTCTTGTTTTATAAATTAAAGCTCTCTGCAAAGTTAATTAAAAAAAAATACCACCCACAGACTTTTCCTTCATGATTTCTACAGTTCTGTGTTTTGCGTAAAAAGGAGTTTCCCACTTCAATAGAATAACAAAATTTCCCAAGTATCCTTTTAGCTCTACAGACAGCTGTAATTAAAGGCTCACAAGAAGCCTAGAAGGTTTTTATTAACACTCCAATTTTGCAGTCAAGAACCTGAGAGGGAGAGAGGGCCCGAAGCTTGCTTTTGGTCACAGAGCTATTAAGTTATTGAGCCCAGTATGAAAGCAAACTTACTCAGAGCACTGGGAATTTAACTTGAGCCTGAAGAAAACCCAAAATTATCCCTGTTGATGATTCCTCCTTTCCCATCCGAAAAGGCTATGCTGTGGAGGTCCCTCATTTGGCAAGGGTTGGTTTTAATGAAGAAATGTCATTCGTTAAAAAAAAAAAAGCTACAAAAGTTCCAACCAAGTAACCAAAGGAGGCTATTCACCTATTGTTTTGATAAAAAAAAAAAATTTATTTTGTTGAATTAAAAAAGAGCCTAGGATGCCTGACCAGGCGGTGGCGCATGGGTAGAGTGTCAAACTGGGATGTAGAGCAGTAGGCCCCAACCTTTTTTGGGCCACAGACCGGTTTAATGTCAGAAAATATTTTCATGGATCGGCCTTTAGGGTGGGATGGATAAATGCACAAAATAAAATTATGCAACCGGCATAAAAACTGGTAGTTTTAAATATAATTGTCGAACTTACAATATTTATTGGGCTAAGTTAAAGGAGGAACAAGCATGTCCTCATTATTCAGGCTGTATTTAAATTTGTTATTCTGACAACGTTTCATGTCTGACATCAATATGTAACATGATAGGTTCAGTCTCACTACCAATCATGATCCTACGACAATAAAAATAAACATGAATCCACTGTGTACTCATATGCAACTTTATTAGAAGTGTCCTCTTAACATCGCACCAACAACATAGCATGAGTAACATCCTCTCTGCCTCCAAACACTTTGCAGTTGCTATAGTAACATTTAAACATGCCTTAAAAATAAGATACAACACAAAAACAAATATAAAGTGCATAAAAAATACAACTCACCATTGTTATGAATATTGTAAGTTAAAGGTTATTTATTATAATGTTTATATAGAATGAGAGATAGTAGCCTATCTCTCAACAACCATAACGCTAAATCAGTGGGAGCCCTGAGCTTGTTTCTCTGCAACAAGACGGTCCCATCTAGGGGTAATGGGAGACAATGACACCCAAAGTGTGTTGCTTATGTCCAGTCAATTCAGTAATTTTGTTTTGGTTGCTGTCACTGCAGAAAATCCTGCTTCACACAAATAAGATGTTGGAAATGGCAACAGGGTTTTTAGTGCTTTTGTGGCAATCTCGGGGTATTCTGCCATGACTTTAATCCAGAACACCAGCAGAGTTGTAGTCTCAAACATATTTTTAAGGCCGCCTCATTTGCGATCTCCAGTAGTTAATCCTCTTCTTGATAGACACGCTGGATTCACCTGGTTTGATGACAAATGGATCGTGGATCTATTCCTTGGCAATCCGTGGGTCTTTTGTGGTTGGGAAGAAGCATTCAAACTCTTTTAAAAGCAAATACAGGTGATCGTGCACCAGCTGGGACAATGAAGGCTTGGGCTCAGTCTCTTCCAAAATTCCCGCGAATGTTTGAAACATGTCAAATATACCCCTGTTCACACGTGGTCCCCACAAATCCAGTTTGGCTTTAAATGCAGCTACTTTATCTGCCAACTTGAAGATAATTGTCATTTTGCCCTGAAGTGACCGATTGAGTTCATTGCAGATCTTAATTATGTCGCACAAGTGAGTTTTGCGACCCATTCCTCGTCACTGAAATGTGTTGCTAGCGGCGACTTTTTTTCTGAGAGAAATCTCTGCAGTGGCTCCCATAATTCAAACACTCTGGCCAGGGACCTCCCTTGAGATAACCATCTTATTTCTGTGTATATGAGAAGGTGTCTGTGCTCCACGTTCATTTACTCACAAAGCTGCTAGAACAGGCAGGAGTGAAGGGCATGTGCTTTGATGTGGTTAATAACTTTAACGACATCATTCAATACGCTGTTAAGTTCTGGTGGTATATTTCGGCTAGCCAGCATTTCCCTGTGAATGACACAATGTGCAGACTCGCATTCAGGTGCAACCTCCTTAATCCAAGGAGTTAAACCAGACATCCTTTTGGTCATGGCAGCAGCTCCATCTGTGCATATGCCGACACAAAAAGACCATTTCAGTTTTTCTGATATATAGTCATCTAGAGATTTAAACAGTTCTGCGGCTGTGGTTTTGGTTGGCAATGATAGTGCACATAACATATCCTCATGCACATCCTCTTTATAAAGATAACGCATGAAAACAAGTAGCATTGCCTTGTTGTCAATATCTGTAGATTCCTCAACCTGGAGAGCATACCATGGTGATTTATTAATCCTTTCCAAGAGTTGTGATTCAATGTCCTCTGCTATTTCCTCAATGTGCCGTGTGACGGTGGCAGCCAAAAAAAGCATCTGTGCTATCTTTTTTACCACAGCCTCTCCTAGAAGTTCACGATATATGTCTTTAGTGGCTGGAAGATTGAAATTATATCGAGCACTTTCTCTGATCACAATAGCATGAAAGTAGAAATCAACCAGAACAGAAAAACTAAAAAATATTCAAACACTTAAAAACTAAATAGCATGTTATTAAATAACGAATGGGTTAACAATGAGATCAAAGAAGAAATTAAAAAATTCTAGAAACGAACAATAATGAGCATACATCAACTCAAAATTTATGAGACACAGCAAAAGCAATCATGAGAGGAAAGTTCATAGCATTACAGGCATACCTCAAGAAGCTAGAAAAAGCTCATGTAAACAATTTGACCCTGCATCTAAAATAATTAGAAAAAGAACAGCAAGTAAAGCCCAGAGGTAGTAGAAGAAAGGAAATAATAAAGATCAGAGCACAAATAAAGGACATAGAGGTTAAAGAAACAATACAGAAGATCAATGAAACTAGGAGCTGATTCTTTGAAAAGGCAAACAAGATTGATGAACCTTTAACCAGACTGACCAAGAAAAAAAGAGAGAGGACTCAAATAAATAAAATTAGAAATGAGAGTGGAGAAATAACAACTGACACAACAGAAGTACAAAATATTGTAAGAAAATACTATGAAGAACTGTACGCCAAAAACTAGACAACCTAGAAGAAATGGACAAATTCCTTGAAACATATAATCTTCCAAAAATTAATCTGGAACAATCAGAAAACCTAAACAGACGAATTACAACAAATGAGATTGAAACAGTTATCAAAAAACGCCCAACAAAGAAAAGTCCTGGGCCTGATGGCTTCACAAGTGAATTCTTTCAAATATTCAAAGAAAAACTAACTCCTATCTTTCTCAAGCTATTTCAAAAAATTCAAGAGGAAGAAAGGCTTCCAAGCTCCTTTTATGAGGCGAGTATAATTCTGATTCCAAAACCAGGCAAAGACAACACAAAGAAAGAAAATTATAGGCCAATATCCCTGATGAATTTAACTGCTAAAATCCCCAACAAAATATTAGCAAACCAGGTCCAGCAATGGGTGAAAAAAATCATACACCATGATCAAGTGGGATTTATTCTGGGGAGGCAAGGCTGGTACAATATTCGCAAATCAATCGATATGATTCATCACATAGACAAAAGGAAGGAGAAAAACGATATGATAATTTCAATAGATGCAGAAAAAGCATTTGATAAAATCCAGCACCCATTCATGGTCAAAACTCTCAGCAAAGTGGGAATACAGGGAACATACCTCAACATGATAAAGGCCATCTATGACAAACCCACAGCCAACATCATACTCAATGGGCAAAAATTTAAAGCAATCCCCTTAAGATCAAGAACAAGGCAGAGGTGCCCCCTTTCACCACTCTTATTCAACATAGTCCTGGAAGTCCTAGCCACAGCAATCAGATAAGAAGAAGAAATAAAAGGCATTCAAGTTGGAAAAGAAGAAGTAAAACTATCATTATTTGCAGATGATATGATATTGTATATAAAAAACCCTAAAGTCTCAGTCAAAAAATTACTAGACCTGATAAACAAATTCAGCAAGGTGACAGGATATATAATTAATACTCAGAAATCAGAGGCATTTTTATACACTAACAAGAACTGTCAGAAAGAGAAATTAAGGAAACAATCCCCTTCACCATTGCAACCAAAAAAATAAAGTACCTAGGAATAAATTTAACCAGGGAGATTAAAGACTTGTACTTGGAAAATTATAAAACATTGATAAAAGAAATCAGGGAAGATAGAAACAAGTGGAAGCATATACTGTGCTCATGGTTAGGAAGAATAAACATCATTAAAATGTCTATATTACCCAAAGCAATTTATAAAGTCAATGTAATACTGATTAAAATACCAATGACTTACTTCAAAAATATAGAACATATATTCCAAAAATGTATATAGAACCAAAAGAGAACATGAATAGCCTCAGCAATCTTAAAAAAGAAGAATAAAGGATGAGGTATCACACTTCTGGACATCAAGTTATACTACAAGGCCATTGTACTCAAAACAGCCTGGTACTGGCATAAGAACAGGCATATAGATCAATGGAACAGAATTGAGAACCCAGAAATAAACCCACATTTTTATGGAAAACTGATATTTGACCAAGGAGGTGAGAGCATACATTGAAGTAAAGACAGCCTCTTCAACAAATGGTGTTGGGAAAATTGTACAGCTACCTGTAAGAAAATGAAACTAGACCACCAACTTACACCATTCACAAAACTAAACTCAAAATGGATAAAAGACTTAAATGTAAGGCGTGAAACCATAAGCATCTTAGAAGAAAACATAGGCAGTAAGCTCTCTGACATCTCTCACAGCAATATATTTGCTGATTTATCTCCACGGGTAAGTGAAATAAATAGCAGGATAAACAAATGGGACTATATCAAACTAAAAAGCTTTTGCACAGCTAAAGACAATAAGAACAGAATAAAAAGACAAACTACACAATGGGAGAATATATTTGACAATACATCTGATAAGGGGTTAATAACCAAAATTTATAAAGAACTTTACAATCTCAATACCAGGAAGACAAACAATCCAATCAAAAAATGGGCGAAAGAAATGAATAGACACTTCTCCAAAGAGGACATACAGATGGCCAATAGGCATATGAAAAAATGCTCAATATCACTAATCATTAGAGAAATGCAAATTAAAATCACAATGAGATATCACCTCATACCAGTCAGAATGGTGCTCATCAACAAAACAGCACAGAGTAAGTGCTGGCGAGGATGTGGAGAAAAGGGAACCCTCCTGCACTGCTGGTGGGAATGCAGACTGCTGCAGCCACTGTGGAAAACAGTATGGAGATTCCTCAAAAAATTAAAAATCGAACTGCCTTTTGACCCAGCTATCCCACTTTTAGGAATATACCCCAAGAACACCACAGCACTGTGTGAAAAGAAGAAATGCATCCCCCTCCATGTTTGTGGCAGCATTGTTCACAGATAGTGAAGATCTGGAAACAGCCCAAGAGTCTGTCAGTGGACAAGTGGATTAAAAAGCTTTGGTATAGGCCCTGGCCGGTTGGCTCAGTGGTAGAGCGTCAGCCTGGCGTGCAAGAGTCCCGGGTTCGATTCCCGGCCAGGGCACACAGGAGAAGCGCCCATCTGCTTCGCCACCCTCCCCCTCTCCTTCCTCTCTGTCTCTCTCTTCCCCTCTCGCAGCTGAGGCTCCTTCAGAGCAGAGTTGGCCTGGGCATTGAGAATGGCTCAATGGCCTCTGCCTCGGGTGCTAGAATGGCTCTGATCACAACAGAGCAACGCCCCAGATGGGCAGAGCATCGCCCCCTGGTGGTCATGCCAGTGGATCCCGGTTGGGTGCATGCCTGACTGCCTCCCTGTTTCCAACTTCAGGAAAAAAAAGCTTTGAGATATATATATATATATATATATATATATATATATATATATATATATATACACATACATACACATACATACACACACACACACATACATACACACATACACACACACACACACTATGGAATACTACTTAGCCATAAGAAATGATAACATTGGATCATTTATAACAACATGGATGGACCTTGATAACATTATACTGAGCGAAATATGTAAATCAGAAAAAAACTAAGAACTATATGATTCCATACATAGGTGGGACATAAAAATGAGACTCAGAGAGATAGCCAAGAGTGTGGGGGTTACGGGGTGGGAGGGAGTAGAGGGAGGGGCACAAAGAAAACCAGTTAGAAGGTGACAGAAGACAATTGGACTTTGGGTGACGGGAATGCAGCATAATCAAATGTCAAAATAACCTAGAGATGTTTTCTCTGAACATATGTACCCTGATTTATCAATGTCATCCCATTAAAATTAATTTTAAAAAAAGAATTGATGCTTCTCATCTCTCTCCCTTCCTGGCAGTTCCTATCTGTCCCTCTCTCTGTCTCTATCTCTCTCTGTAACACACACACACACACACACACACACACACACACACACACACACATACACACATGCCTAGGAAAGCAATTACTAGTAGTAGATGCTTTCTGTTTCTTCGCACTGTTTCTCATTCTCCCTCACTCTCCACCGCCCCAAAAATCAATAAATAAAATAGAAAAAAAATCCTAAAAAAAAGTTTAGGAATAACTAATGCATTAATTATGACAAACAGTAAGTTTTGAACAGTTGTGTGTCAGGCTCTTTCGAACATTCTTAATTGATAAAGTAGATAGGCAGTTCTTTATTACAAGGAGCTGACATTGTGACAAGTTTTTTCTGATGTCATGCAGCTTTTTCTTTTATTTCCTCATCTTTTTTTTTTTTTAAAAAAAAAAGGCAATGTGTCCTTTTTTTGTGGGTTGTAACTGTAGTGTGTGTACTAGAGTTTTCTGAATAAAGTTAAAGGAAGGATTTTGTAAATATTTTCATTTTCCAATAACACAAAATTCTGCATTGTTGATACTGTGATGGATGGTCCAGATTCTCTTCCCAAATTGAATTGTTTATTTCCTCAAGTTTCACAGGCCTTCTCTTCTGCCAAACCCACCGTGATTTCCCCTTGCTGAAGCAGCGCTGATATCGCATCCGCTTCATCCAGCGCAGTCAGGGCCTGCACCTGTGCCTTCAAACTCACACAAATTCTGAAGGGTCATTCTAGGTCCACAACTCCCCTTGGGGTTGTCTAAGCTGTCTTTTTCAACAGTTCTGCACTTCAACTTCCTTTGTCCGATCCTGCTTTCTTCAGCCCTCATCATTTTCTAAACACCTTCCCAATACACCTGCTGCACACAACTCTTAGATGGATGTTTCCCGGACCTGACCTATGACTTTTATTGCTGATCCTACTGGAGAGGTGTTCCCATTTCCTTCAATTTCCTTTATCTTCTGTTTTCAGTCTTTGCCCAAACAACCCTATATCTGCCATTTTTAATCTCTGTTTTTGAAAACAAAGTCATATGTATTGACCTTCGGAAGTTTTATTGGAAGAAGGAAAGTCACTTTTTCTTTTAAAAAAAATCATTTCTCTTTTTTTTTCTCACTGACTCTTTTCTAGGAAAACCTAATTCAAACTGTCCACAACTCCTAACTCTCACAGACTGTCAATAAAACTTATAATATTGGACCTTCCTATAAAATTTCAGTTGTAAATGTTGAGATTTTTGTCTAGAGTTTAAAACTGGCCATTAAAAATGAGGGAAATATACACAATAATCTAAAAAATTAAGTCACTCCAAAGGTGTTTAAGCAAATAGACCTTAAGTGTTTTATCTCTAACTAATTTTTCTAATGGTGGCAGACTAAAAGTCAGGTCAAACCTAACTGACTAAACTTAACACCTCAATTCCATAATACTTTTAATATTTATCTTTATAATTCTATTTTAATAGCAAATAGATTTCACAGTTTCAAGGTATACAGAATATTATATAATTGTTTAATTGGCTCTTTTTCTCTAAACTACCATGAGGTTCTTTTTGCAGAACCAAATTTGTCAAAATACCAATGTTTTTATTAATTTGAAAAATATTCAGTCCATCATGTGTCAGATAATCTTTTAAGCACAGTGAAACAGTGGTCGATAAGACTGGCAATGTCCCTTCATATAAATGGGTGGTCCAGAGGGGACAGTATAAATTCAATGTGGTAGGTAGGGCCTGTAATGAATCTTGAGGTCCTATATTTGCACATGTTACAGACTGTTTGTGAATGCTAGAAGAGTCAAACCAACTGGTAATTGTAAGGCACTCTATAATCCCTGAAATTAGATATGGTACAACTCCTTAAGCATTTTCTTTTTTAATTTTTATTAATTTTAATTTATTGTGTTAACATAGATTCAAGTGTCTCGCTCAACATAACACCCTCACCCCCCACCCATGGGTCCCCTATTACACACTCTGTGTCCCCCTCCCCCTCTCTCCCCATCCCTTCCCTCTGGGATTTGCTGTCCTGTTACCTGTATCTATGTGTTATGTATATATACTTTTACTAATCCCTTCACTTCTGATCCCCAAAAACACCTACTATGGGTCAAATCACATTTTATCTCCCCTTTCATGATATATTACTATCATTATGAAGCCTCCTTTTATAAATCAGAGATGATGTGTTTATCCTCCATTTACTTTTCTATATTGTTTTAATGGCAAAGAACCATCAATATGTTGTTTCTTCTAATTCAGCTGTTATCAATACAGTCTTTCTAAAAGAAGGGACCTAGAAAATGCATAGAGTTATTAATTCAACAAATATTTATGAAGCACCTACCATGTGTCAAACACTATTCTAGCTACAATTACCAAGGTAATCAAATTCTCTGCCTTTATGGAGTTTTATTTGACTTTGAAAGAAAGACAGTATATTAAACTATTTCTCAGTATTATTGCCATGACAAAATAGCTCAGGGAGACATGCTAGAGAAGGGTGTAGGTGATGGTGGGTGTCACGAGGTGTGGTTAAGGGTTAATATTTTATATTGGGGATCAGGAAAAGCTTCCTAAAGGCCTAAACAATGAAATACGGGGATGAGAACTACTCCCTAGTTTATCTTGTTAATAGTCGCCAATATTAAATACACATGCTCATGTGTATTTTATAGCAAACCCAGCCTTCTAAATATGCCTTATGAGACCTGGGTGTTCTCCTCTTGATACATATATACCTAGACTTAAATTTAATTTGTGCAATTGTATCTGCAACATTTAATCCCCAGTATCAAATATCTGCACTTGTAATCCAATTCCTTTTCAATTTCTTGAGCAGCACTGACTACAATGACTTCTGGTATTGAAAGCAAACCCAGAGGCAAAATAAACTCCCTTCCCCCCAACCAAAAAAAAAAAAAAACACACAAAAAAAAACCTGATCTGTAGAATTTGTTCAACCTACTAGGTCTCAGGAAAGTTGGAGGCTCAGAGCAACAAATTTACCATATTCCAATGGCTCATTCACTATATATCAAGGATAAAGTAGTTTTGGGACATTACTGGTCCTTCTCATGCTTTTAGTCATTAGTAACTACCTGTATTCAATTAATTAAATGAACACGCATCTAATAAATGCAATTGGGTAATGTCTCTAGCCAGTTTTATTAACTGTTTAAAGACCAACTTTTCTTCTAATCCTTCCGTATTTCAGGAAGGGCTTCAGGAGTTAAAAACAGACTTGAGATATCAAAGTTGCCCCAATTTAACCATTACTGAATTCCATGACCTCTTCGCCTTTCTCATTCTGCCCTCCTCTCCGCCCTCTACTTCAGGCTTCCTATGATCCGGTCTTTCCACACTTCTTGCTATCTAAAATGATATGTTGGCCGGACCTGGCCTAGCCTCCACATCAGGTACTCTCACACTTCGTCAAAAGGTTGAGATGAGTAAACCCTCAATGAGATATCAAGGAAGCAACGATTCAAATACCGGAGTTCTATATTTGTGATTTTGACTAATGAAGACTTTGTAAAAATGTTTAAGTATATATATAGGAGTTCTAGGAGGAAAAAGAAAACAATTTTTGGAGACAGATGCTTATTTTATCTCCCCTCGATTCAGTGGAGTTCCTTGCTCTCAGTACCAATCCAGAGTTAACAGTTTGCTGCAGTTGTTGCACAATTCTTCCTTTTCGAGGAAAATTGTGGAAGCTCCTAGCAAAACAGTCAACTCTGCATCTTAAATATATTAAGGTAATGTAAGAAAAGAAGAAACCAACAACATGAAAATTGAATCTGGCCTGACCTGTGGTGGCGCAGTGGATAAAGCGTCAACCTGGAAATGCTGAGGCCGCCGGTTCGAAACCCTGAGCTTGCCTGGTCAAGGCACATATGGGAGTTGATGCTTCCTGCTCCTCCCCTCCCCCTTCTCTCTCTGTCCCTCTCTGTCTCTCTCTCCTCTCTAAAAATGAATAAAAAAATAATAATAAAAAAAAAGAAAATTGAATCAAAGAAATGAGTGGTCTCTGCCCACAGTCTGGTATAAGGGCTGTCTTATTGCATTTAGTTTTTCAAGGGATTTCGGTATTTTGCTTATCCTTCTAACTCATCACTCTTCTCAGAGGAGCTTCTGATATCTTCCTTCTCTCTTACTTAACATTCTGATGCCTCTACAATGTGGATTGTTTCTTTTCTTTTACATTTTTTTTAGCTTGACTGAGTGAACATTCAGTGAGAAAATACATAGAGTAATCAATCAATGGAAAGGTGATTGATTAAGTGAATCTGCTAGGGGCTGAGCATAGGCAGAGAAGGATCCTTTGAAGAATTCAAGAGTCTGATCCTGGTTGATTTCCAATTTTTCCTTCTTCACAATGAAATCCTTATGCTTCTGAAATAAGGGAATAAAATACCCTCACAAGTAACAGCTTAATGGCGGAACAATAAGAAATGTCATCATCCTCCCTGGCAATATTCTGGGTGGGAAACTTCATCACCTAATGAAAAAAGCACTTTGGTGGATTAATGTAGTGGGGTTTCAGAGAAATATTCTGATCATTGCAAAAGCAGTGAAGATGAAAAATGTGAGCAGGTAATTGAATAGGAAACATTTATATGGTATTGAAGCTGTACTGGCAAAAGAAAATTATTATTAAAGTAACCTTTTATTTAATATATCATTACCTGTAAGATGTGCTTTGTAAAATTTCAGCTTGGAAGGACTTCCTTTTGAATTGTGTAAAGTTTTGGCAACTCTTTTTATAAAAAAATTTTGTAACTGACACTGAGCACAGTTTACGTTATATAAATTAAAATGAGCTTCAGAGACCATATAGGCAAGTATTTCATATTATGAAGACTTCTCAATTAATCACAGATATGGTCCTTGCATAACCTTCCTTATGACAGGACTTACCTTTATAATTTTTATATCTTGTGTTTTATTAGGTATCATTGCAAAAACAATGCTGAAATCTCAACAGAACATGTAATATAAAATTATATGGACTCATACTAGGAACCTTTTATCCTTTAAAATGGAAAAATTTAATATTTATTTTATTTCTACTCCTGCCAGGAAATAAGTAGGATTATCTTATCACCACCACTCTGTTCCAGAATTTTCTCCTTCATCCCAATCACTAGTTTTAGAAGTTGATTTTATTGTCAAGCCCCTTACAGTGGTACCTTGAGATACGAACAGACCAACATACAAATTTTTTAAAATACAAACTGCGACTCGGTCCGTATTTTTGTTTGAGATCCGAGCAAAATTCCGAGATATGAGTTGTGATTCGGCAAGCTGCCGCTAGTTGGCATGTTGGTGCATGGGTCCAGTATTGGCAGTTTGATATATGAGTTGACTGACTTACAAGCTCAGTTACAGAACGAATTAAATTTGTATCTCAAGGTACCACTGTATTTAGCTGCCAATGATGATTGTTTTTTTTGTTGTTGCTGTTGTTTTTTAGTGAGAGAGACAGGAAGGGAGGTGAGAATCATCATCTCATTGTTGCATCATTTCAGTTGTTCATTGACTGCTTTCTCATATGTGACTTGACTGGGGGGCTTCAGCTGAACCAGGGGCCCCTTGCTCAAGCCAGTGACCTTGGATTTAAGCCAGTGTCCTTGGGGTCATGTCTCTGATCCCACATCCAAGCTGGTGACCCACACTCAAGCTGGTGAGCCTGCATTCAAGCTGAATGAGTCCACATTCAAACAAGCAACCCTGGGGTTTTGAACATGGGTCCTTGGCCTCCCAGGTGGATACTTTCTACACTGCCACCACTTAGTCAGGCAGTGGTTATTATTTTTATATTTACTATTGATTCTTAAAATTAGTATTAGTGATTTGAGGGTATAGAAATTCTGCATTACAATCTCAATTTGTCACCTTATTCAGATCTTAAGTTATTTTTTAATCATTCTGATTGTCATAAAGAAAAGAAGCTCAGTTTTCTGATGTTCTTCAGTAACTCCACTCCATTTTGTGATAATCTCCATTATTATCAAACAGAGAACAGTTCTCAGCCAGCAACAATAACTGACGACATGATTTTCCTCTTCACCGAATTTCATTCTGCAGTTACTCTTTTTAAGGAGCAAGATATTTCTTTTCCACATAGGAGAGGAATTTTAGGTTTGCTTTGCAAACCAAATGAGTTTTAAGACATAAGTAAAAAATAATGTGAGTTCATTTCATTGAAGAAATAGAGTACCGTAGAGATAACAATATAAATAGAACTCAAATGGCAAAAATCAGAATAGTTTTTGAGGATCTAATTTGAGAAGCATTTTTTTTTCTTGATAGCATTTAAGAACAAGAAACTCAAGTGCAGAGAAAACAATAGAGGAAATGACTCTCCTGGACAGTATTCCAAATCAGAAAGATCATCAGGGAGGTGACAGCAGGCAAGACTAGACTAGAAACATAATTGAAGAAATGCTGAACCCAAGGGAGTTGGGCTTCTATAGCTAATCCCTCCAATTCAAGGTCAATATGAGAGAGGGGAGCTCTGAGTCAGCTGGTGAGGTCAAGAGAAGCTGGGATGAGGCCCAGAGGATTCTATGTCCTGTAATTAAACAGGTATGAAATCCAAAGGTTAAAACCAAGTACATGACAGGAAGTAGAATCAGCTACCAAACCAAACAAAACAAGCCAAATCACAAAGGTAAATGTCACTGTTTTGTTTTGTTTTTTAAATCAGAGCAATGGCCATTTTAAGAAAATATTTTGGAATCCTTTCTATCTTTTTTTGAAATTCTCATGTAATACTGCCTCATTGTAATGAAGGAAAGAATTAGTTTTAAGAATTATTTTGAAATACCAATTCAAATACAGGTCAAGAATTATCTAAAACCTTATAGGCCCTGGCTGGTTGGCTTAGCGGTAGAGTGTCGGCCCGGCATGCAGGAGTCCCGGGTTCGATTCCCGGCCAGGGCACACAGGAGAGGCGCCTATTTGCTTCTCCACCCCTCCTCCTCTCCTTCCTCTCTGTCTCTCTCTTCCCCTCCCACAGCGAGGCTCCATTGGAGCAAGGACGGCCTGGGCCCTGGAGATGGCTCTGTGGCCTCTGCCTCAGGTGCTAGAATGGCTCTGGATGCAACAGAGTGACGCCCCAGAGGGGCAAAGCATCGCCCCCTGGTGGGCATGCCAGGTGGATTCCGGTCGGGCACATGCGGGAGTCTGTCTGACTGCCTCCCCCGTTTCCAGCTTTGGAAAAATGAAAATAAATAAATAAATAAAACCTTATAAATAATATAACTGTGAAGTGTTTCTGGAAAAAATATATTTATATTAATATCTGTCTACGTAGAATTTCTTTAAGTTTATTAGTCACCCATGGAAGTTAACTTAGATTTCTCTGCATCACTTTTTTTTGTGTGTGACAGAGACAGAGAGAGGGACACATAGGGACAGACAAACAGGAAGGGAGAGAGATGAGAAGCATCAATTCTTTGTTGTGGCACCTTAGTTGTTCATTGATTGCTTTCTAATATGTGCCCTTAACCAGGAGGCTACAGCAGAACAAGTGTCCCCTTGCTCAAGCCAGCGACCTTGGGCTCAAGCTGGTGAGCTTTGCTCAAACTAGATGAGCCCATGCTCAAGCTGGTGAGTTCGGGGTTTTGAGCCTTGGTCCTCCGCGTCCCACTCCGATGCTCTATCCACTGCGCCACTGCCTGGTCAGGCTCTGCAACACTTCTTAAGATAATCATTCTAAGTCTCTGAAGAGATGATTCAGACATCTTTATTTTGTCAAATGTTTAGTATTCTTTATTAATAATGCTATATCTAGTAAGTTGTCTTTGGTTGCTAACATATCTTCAAACACATAATAGCCACCTTAATGCATAGTTAATCATTTGTTGATTCTTATTAATATTATTGAAATTATAAAATATTTAAAAGTTTCCTAATTAAAAGTCTAGTTGCCTGTGTAGAATATAATATGTGACTAGCAAACTATAGATAAAAGGCATGTAGTCTGGTATACATGTCCACCAATCTAATCACATCCTCCCTGAAATATAGTTAGAAATACCAAGTGTCATTTATTTGTAGATGTGTAGCTTTGTGTAAGAGCACAGAGAAAAGCATTTTTTAGACTGACCTTCTGTATTATTCAAAATGTTCTCCTTGGCATGGATTTCTGTCATGGACTTGAAAGGCAAACACATAGAGGCTCTTGTCTATATGAGACGCTCCTTTATACATAAATTCTTTACCATCCTTAGTCTTCTGCATTACTAGTGTGTGTGTGTGTATCACTACAATATGCATTCTGTTCTGCAGAGCTTGTCCATTGATTTAGTCAATAATTACAGGGTTCTATGACGTAAATACAATACTATCATTACTTTTTATTGTCATTGATTCATGCTATTTTATTCAACCTTTTGCCTTTTATTCATAGCACAGGGATTTTGCATATAGTAGTACTATAAATAAATGCATAATAAAAGAATACTCTGTCTTTTAAACTGAAGCTAACTAAACTTAAGGGCTGAGACTTTGATTAACTCACTTGAGAACACACTGCCTAGCTGAGCCCAGACTTACAGCTAGGTCTTTGTTCTTCAACTACCACTGGCGGTTCAGTGTGGCTATGACAGTGTTTTTCAACCAGTGTGCCAGATGACATGGTCAGGTGTGCCATGGGAAAATTAAACATGGGTCCCCAAACTACGGCCCACGTGCCGGATACGGCCCGTGGAGGCTATTTATCTGGCCCGCCGCCAGCCGCCTCCATCCAAACATAAACATTCCCCTCACAATCCTTCCAGCTATCAGCGACAGGAAGAGTGGAGGCACAGGGAACGCTCACTGACCAATCACCTTCTAGAATTCATCCCAACCACTAGCGATGGACCAATAGTAGGCTGCCTCTCATCCACACCCAGGAAGGTCCCCATTTGGGCTGCTGCACACTTGTCATTGTGTGGCCGGGGCGAGTAGTTGAAGCTGCTACTCCTCCCCATGGTCCCGATTTCTAATCCTGGTCAGGACTGGAGGTAAATGTTGCCACCACTAGATGAAGCCTCAGCCTCAGCTGGTTATGTCTATCCTGATGGTGTATATAGATATTTGACCTTTTTCTTTTTAACAGAGGCCCCCACAGAGAGTGATATACAATGCATCACAATGTTATCTAACTTCAAAGCTAAAGTTTGCTGATCTTCCTTTGGACAGTTTTTGGTTATCTGTTGCCAAGGAGTTCCCCATTCTGGCCAACAAAGCTATTTTGACATTGCTCCCGTTTTCAACCACATATCTAAGTGAGCTGAGCTTCTCTTGACTGCGATAAAAACTAAAAACAGAGAGAGACTGAGAACTGTGGAGGAAGAGCTTCGTGTGTGTCTTTCTACCATTCCTGCCAGGATATCCCTTTTGTGTTCATCAAAACAGGCCCAGTTTTCACACTGAGTAAAAATACATTTAGAAACTATATTACTAACTATATGTATAATATGTACTGTGTTAGAGTGTCATTTTCTGTCATTTTGGTAGGTGGTGTGCCCCAAGATTTTGTAAATGTAAAAAATGTGCTGTGGCTCAAAAAAGGTTGAAAATCACTGGGCTATGGCATCTCATGGGCCAGTACTCAAATCCTGACATGTTCACTTTCATCCTATAGAATGCTTTGGTCTACTTACTTGTTTTTTTAAGTCTCTGTTTTATAACCTATAAAATAGAAATAAAAGAAGTACCAAACTTATCTATAATTGTGAGAATTAAGTGAGATAATACATGCTAAGCACTTATTCCAGTGTTAGTACAAGCTAAAAAAAAAAAATCCTCATATGTAGTAGCTACTGTTATCCTACCAGATCAGGTTATCTACTCATAAAATAAACTGCATTTGGGCTGCAAGAAAGAAAAGCAAACAAGAAAAGTTTGAAACAAATTACAAGGATCAGATATCAAAAACAATGTTAAGAATGACAAGCATGTTAACACTTAAGTAAATCTAAGATGCTCCATAGAGGTTGTTTGGGGAACCAGAAAAAGGAAATGCAGAGATAAGGACAGTATCAGTCAGGGGTACTTTGTATATTATGGAATAATGAGAATACTTAGTCAAAACAGGAGAAGACCCTAGAAATGAAGGTGGAATGCCTAATGATGCTGAACAAATTTTCAATGAGACTAACATATTTAGTTCACACTGGAATCACAAATAACATTGCCTGAAAAAGTTTAGTGATTCAGATCCTACACTCTGGAATCAGATGTCCTGGATTTGAATCTTGGCCCCACCACTTACTAGCTGTGTGATTTTAGTAAATTACCTAATCTTTTTGTGTTTCAGTTTCCCATCTGCCAAACGGGGATAATAATATTACCTACTTAACATGTTTGCTATGAAGATATAACACATTTACATTTATAATAGGGGTCAGGAACCTATGGCTCACAAGCCAGATGTGGCTCTTTTGATGGCTGCACCTGGCTCGCAGACAAATCTTTAATAAAAAAATAATAACATTAAAAATATAAAACATTCTTATGTATTACAATCCATTCATTTCCTACCGCTCATGTTCATGGTTGCGGTTGGCTGCAGCCAATCACAGCTGTCCTCCGGGACAACACCAAATTTTTATTAGATAATGCGTAATGTACACAGGTCATTGTATGGCTCTCACAGATTTACATTTTAAAATATGTGGTGTTCATGGCTCTCTCAGTCAAAAAGTTTCCCGACCCCTGATTTAGAAAGTAAAAAATTGTTGCCACTACTTAGCAGAGAGTAAGCAATAATGAACATTTAACAAGTTAGTAAGAACATTTGTTCAATTTTCTTTAAAAACAAAACGGAATTCCAGATCAAGGCTCTCTGATAATTACATAATCACAGCTTTAGTGAAAGTTAGTTCATCAGTCTACTGGGGAAAGCACTTTGGGAAAGTTCTGAAATAGAATGCAAACTCCATGAGAACAGGTGTTAACAGTGTCATAAGTATTGTTTTTTACCAGATGTTTTGCCTATATGGCCAGCACATAACAGTTGCTCAACAATTATGTATTGGATAAGTGACTAATACTAAACAATCTGCTCACTTAAGTGTTAAATTCCTTTGGAATATCTGTCTTCATCCTGCAGATATAAAGAGTTTCAAGATACTTCTCTCCCTTTAATAACATTTGTTCTTAGCTCATTCTTCTATCGGAAATTTGGGATTTATCTTTAAGATATCCATAACTGATAACAACTGATATTTCATATCCCTAGCTGCATCTCCATGGTAATCAGATATAGTCCCTCTAACCAAAAGTTTTTTCAGCACGAACAACTGCTCAATGAGAACATATATTTATCAGTAAAAATGTTCCCCCAATCTCCCTCAGATGTCCTTACAGATATTTGTGTCAAAAGACTAGCCATAGTGTAATAATAATGGCTAAATTTATAATCACTTAACATTTACCAGGAACTGTTCTATGTATAGTTCCTTCATTATCTCACTTCATTCTCTGAAAATTTTATACATAAGACACAATTAAAGCAGGAGACTCATGTCATTTGTCTAAGATCAGGGAGCTAGTCATAAGTGACAATACAGAGATACCAATAACCAGAGCTCCAGAGCTGTGGGTGACATGGCGGAACAAGTGCTTGCCTAATAAAACATAGTATTAAAGAGGTTATCTTTAATGTTACGGTAACTTACTAAAACATTCTAAGAATGAATCAACCCAAACTTTAAGAAGGCTCTGATATAAATGTCAGCAGAGCTAAATACCTAATATACTCCTATAATTAACACTGAATATATATTTAGTATTTATTTCCCTTGAATTAAATATGTTATTTCTGGTTGGTATATGCATTTTCAAAAAGCATGATAATAGATATACTGCCATGTAAGAGCACATCTCCCACTGAGACATGTCATTATACACCATCTAAACACAGGTTGACTGGACCATTCCAGCTGGTCTCATAAATTCCTGCTTCAGGGGCTGTGCCATAGGTCATGATACACATACAGTCTTTTGATGTCTCAAGGGAAGATGTCAAATGCCAATAACTGCCACTGATACTGTCACTTTTTTTTCTTTTTCTTTTTTAAAGCAAAGCTATGAAAATGTTTAATCTCGGTCATAAGAGTAAGCTGTAGTAATTCTCTTAAAACCTGAAATTATCCCCTGGCCATGACTTTGCCTCATTTTCAGGGCAAGTACCTAATGTGGCATTACATTCAAAGTAAAAAGCATGAAGATGTAGTAGGTAAAATGTATATAATTAAAATGCCTGAATTAGAAAATTGTAACTTTCTACTACTCTGAGAATATTTGTCCAATACAAGTTTCACAGTTGTGAACACTATTTTCCTTTTCATGAATTGGCCCTCCTGTGATAAGGTGACAAGGAACTGTAAAATTTAGCATTAGCAACGGCATTTTAAAGAGGAAAAGGCCTCTTACGCCCTTCTTTCTGTGGAGAAAGGAAAGAGAAGAATGCAGAAGCTTCCTGGCTTACAAGGGCAGCTGGGTCATCCACTCATAGTTCAGTTAATTCCTAGAATTCTCTGAAAGGGTGCCTGGGGCCAGTTGCCACACAGAGCCAAGAAGATAGAACTTACCAGAAAACCTTAGAAAACAATGTTTATGTACCTTAATCAGGAATTCCTATACCCGGACTCACCCTAAAGTCATGAGAGTAACGTATACCAGACAAAGGGATCACAAGCCCTTCCTTACCCACTGCAACCAGTACTTGATTTTGTATAAAAGCAGGCTCAGAACTGTATTAGGCCCTACATGATTTGGAATTGTGCCCTGTGTGGCTAGCCAGCTAATTAATAAAGCTCCTCCTAAAATTACTTCTGTAACCTGCCTTGGTGTCGCTATGTAACTTTCAGATTAAAGTACAGTACTTTATAACACTCCTAGACCATGGAGTATGTCATTATATGTAATATTTTAAAAGGCAAATAATATTCTTAGCAATGCCACAACTTAAAACAGGTGGGCTTTAATCAGAAAGAGCAAACAATTTTACTTCATTTCTATAAGTAACTATCTCCTTATCTTCTAAAGCATATAGTATTATTTAGCAATTATAATTGACATTATTTTCTGCAGTGAATGAAGATTACACTAAAAATATGCATCGATATCTGTTTTACATCATTAAAAAGTATTATGAGTGTTATGTGTCATTGTAGAGGTAACTGGTATTGATTGCTGACCCACCCTTTCCATCACCACATCCTGATTTGACAGAATAATGACAGAAAAATTTCCCTTTGATCCAGAGGATAGAATGGGTGACACTGTGGGCTCCTTTCCGAGAAAGTGACGTGATGCTAAAAGGTTTAGTAAGTAGTCTTGCAGTAAAAACAGAGAACTGTAAGGCCAAGGGCCACCACCATCCTGGCCATTCACATGCAGGTTCTCACTGAATTCGGGCAGACAGTAAAGAAACAGTGGAGTCAGAGGATGGTGGGCCATTCTGTTTATTAGTGTCTCACCAAGACAGGCAAACCACAAGAAAGCGCTGGAGGGCAAGGGATCAGAGAGAAAAAGAAATCCTATCTCACCTCTCAGTGATGGGGGCAGAATTTCTCTTTACCTTCTGATCTTTCCTTTCAAAACTTTCTGGGGAGAAAACCTCTCCTCCAGCAAACATTAGCAAAACAATGACCCCTCCCAAGCTGGAAGGTAATTTTCAATCAACTGGCCTGCTCTGAGGGCAAGCATTTATGTGTGCAGGCAAGCGCACACACACACACACACACACAGAGCTGCCATTTTTAACAATAAAAGTGAGCAAACTGAATAAACACAAATTTTACAAACACATTTGCCTAACAAGAACTTATCTACCATCTTACATGTAAAGTACCCACTCTTTCGAGTGACGACCTTGCAGGTCTGATATAGGTCTGTAAATGTGAATTTCCTACACTCTGAATGAAGCAGTTCTGTTTTATAAGACAATGAGATGACAAAAATTCAGGAGTAAAAGAGTATTGTGCTGTGCCTTTCTGTGGTCAAATGACTCTCCCATTTTGTGATGTCTAGAATCCTGCATTAAACCATGAAGTTTAATAGCCTTCCATGACAAGTGGATCACTTAAAAGTGTTAAGTGTCAGTGATAAACTAAGCATCTGAGGACTGAAATAAGCTCACCTAGGACAGAAAGCACTCTCTGTCGCAGGCCAGTCAGCCAGTAGATGTGTAGCTCTTTTGGGATTAGCAATGTTAGTTCCTTCACATGTTCACTAGAGCTGCCTCAGGGAAGAAAAAACACAAAAGCCAGCAATCAGAATACTTATTCAAAGTGCTTGCCACTTCATTAGAGATATAAAGACAAGTGAAATAGCTTTATTGCAGGAATCAAAGGAGGACAAAAATGCCCAGACAACTTGATGAAGGAAGTAGGATTTATTTAGCTGGAAGAGCAGCGTGACTCCAGGAGACAACCAAACACATGCTCCCTGAAGTTAAATTTTTTTTCTATCTTACATACCTTTCACAGAATACAGGTTTTCACGCAAGGATCTCATGACTCCTTTGTCTAGAGGTATAGTCACTCATATGATTCTAGGATGGCAGGGTGAGTTTAGGTGAGGTCAGAGAATAAGCGTTGGAATTTGTAAATTAAAGTCTTAAAAACTTTTAAGAAAGGAAAGAGGAAGGGGTTTTCAGATGTGGTCTTTCTTTCTCTGTGTAGCAAGTTGCCCCATGCAGCTTTACAGAGAAATATAGGAAGCAATTAATCTCTAATAGGTTGACTCGGTTACCCCTGTTGGCCCCTATCCCTTGCATTCTTCTTGTTTCTTCCTCCTCAGTGGAGAAGGAGTAAAGGGGTCTGACTTCTCCTACCATTGTGAGGAGCCCTGAGGAGCCACTGCGAGACCTCACCCGCAGGTGTTGTAAAGTACCTAAAGCTACAGAATCGATATTAATATTTTAAAAGGCTTAAAGAGCATTCTATTAATTTGGGTTAAGGTGTGCAGAAAAATTTTGTGAATAATCTCTGTACTTTGTGATTGGCATAAAGCCAGGATGGCTCTTGGCATTGTATTGTAAATGCAAAGGGAAGGAAAACATGGATTCCCTGACATTCCACCACACCTGGGGGGAAAGGGGTGAATGGCTAGCCAGGTGCAGGAAGAGAAAAGCCAAAATAAACCTTTTCTTATAGCAATGAGTCATTTTCAGGCATTTGTCCCCAAGGAAACTACCTCTCCCATATGAATGCATATAGTTAATGTGTGTGACTCTGGACAGAGAGATGGTGGATAAACATTGGAAAATATAGGAATGTCTTTTAATATGTAAAGAGACATCTTTCTATCATTGTGTTGACTTGTAAATTTTGTTTTCTCCAAAATGATGTATGGCTTGCAAATTGAACATGGTCCTATCATGTTAAAGGACATATGACTATAACCAATAGTGGTAAAGGGCACCTAATTGCAATTTTTGCTTCTATACTTCCCCCGCTTGCAAAACTATAAAAACTAAGTAGAACAAAGGGCCAGCGCGCTCTCCCTCAGATTTCTGTCGGAGTTGCTGCTGCTTGGCCAAGCTAGACAATAAAGCTTTGGTGTGGAATCGATGGATTTTGTTTGTGTCTTCAATGTTTTGAGTCCTCCAATTAGGCTTAACAATAGCTTTAAAAATTATTGTTGCATGGAGGAAACTATGACTTGTATAAAGTTCCTTTAAAAGCGGCTTAGAAAAATGAACTTGAAAAACTATTATCTTTTTTATCGTCGCCCTTCTTGGCCATTCTTAAAGAATTGAGCTCTGGTTTTTCAAGTAGCAGCAGTAACAACATAAAAATGCATGTATCAGAACCCACGCAAATCTACAGAACTTAAAAACACTCTGTGTGTGGGGGGGATGAGTAGGAGGTCTCAGCAATCTGTACTTTAACAGTCCTCTAGATGATTCTGAAACATACTAAAATTTAGAATCCATTGTTCAAGCGTAGGTTTGATCCACCAGTGGAAATCAACATCCAGTCTAACATCCATTTCATTGGTAAACTCTAATCTGAAATTACACAGGGAAAGTGATTCTTGAAAACATAGCCTTTCCTTTAGACAGGAACACTTGTGAGTCAAGATTACAACAGAGGAGCCAGACCTTAGTGCAAAATGAAATATACAGGGGTGAGGTAAAAGTAAGTGTATGGCCAGTAGCCACAGCTACATTACAGCTGCTTGGCCCATGTAGGTTTGCATTAGATTCAGACAGACGGTAATGAAACAACGGAGCCAAGAACTGGTGGGCCATTACCTTTAATCTTAGCTTGTACCTGGTGGGCAAGTAAAAATACACACTGGGCTCCAAAACCCACTCATTCAGTGCTCACAAAGCTACTGACTTATCCAAGGTTCCTGAATCAAAGGTTTCTAGCTCACTAGCCTTATTCACCTCTGTTTCCCATCTCCTTCTCTTTGCACAAACTCTGCACAAACTGGCTTCTCCTTCAGCATTCTGCCATCTTGGCTGCTTCTCCTGGCCTCCTCCATGTGGCCTTTCTCTGCTCTCCTATGGCATGGACTCCTCCTAGAACGTAATCACTCTTCTCTCAGAACAACATGATCTTTCTTCCTTTTAAAACCTTTTGGTGAGAAAGCCCTCCCCCAACACACATTAATACAATCACACCCATCCCAAGCAATCTTCTGGGTGAAGGGCTTCCACATGGGCAGCACCATCTTTAACAAAGTTAGGGTAATATATTTTATCTGCCCAACAGTAAGTTTACAGCTGTGAGTACGCAAAACATAGAATCTATTTTTGTATTGTTATTGATGTGTATGACAACTGTAAACCTACTTGTGCCCACCCCTGTATGTACTGATGGGCTGGATGACTGCATTAGTAACTAACAATTCAGCTGTTCCTATAAGAGTTTCCCAATGATAATGTCATTTCAATAGTAAAGAATGCCCCTTTTAGTAATCATCAAAGGTAAATGTTCCATCTCGTGGCGTTTCAGTCACCCAAGTTACTTATATATTGTGGATATAAACTTGCCCTGAAAGAAACCTGGGGCATCTCACTTATATTTTGTTGGCAAGAACTCAAATGACCACACTTAGCTAAAGAGGAGGGGATGGGGATCATTGTCTCTGAATGACCCGTCAATGGATCACAACTTCATTACAATAAAAAAAAAAAAAAGTTCGTTGTTATCATGGAGGGGGTGAGGGTTATGGGTTTAGGCAGATAAAAAGCAGTCCCAACTAAGTTTTGAAAACCCAAATGTTTTATACTAGGAAACTGTCTGACTCCAGTAAATAGACTTAGTTGAATAATAGTTGATACACCCCTATGAGGGAACCATATACAGATATTAAACATAATGTTTATAAACATGTTTTCAAGATATAAGACATACAAATATATTGAGCAAAAGATGTTGGCTGGGCATACGTCCATGAATATAGAACTATCCAAACTATACAAAAAATATGCATAAAGGAACAAGTGAATGAATTACATTATTTTCTGCTCAAAATATATTTTTGAGCTCCTACTATGCACCAAAAACTGTAGATATGTTTACATCCATAATCATCAACAGAAAAAAATGTCTAGATGCACAAGAAGTAAGACGTCAATTGATATGGGGAGAAACAAAAGCATTTGAAACTGCTAGCCCAGATGGAGCTTAAAGGTGATTCTGTATTCCTTTTATAATCTTTTGTATTTTTCATGTTTTCTATTATAAGCATGCCTTACTTTTATAGTCAATAATATAGTAATTTTTTCCCCTTACAAAAGAAAAATGCAAATAGAGTTCCATAAAATTAAATTACTGCACTAAGAAATGGGAGAGAGAAAATAAAGATTATATTAGAAAATCTTTTAAACAAACACCTAAAATAACTTCTAAGATGTGGCTTTGTGCCAATATAGATTTACTAAAGGCTTTTTCACCTTATACATTGACAATCTTAAATTATCATAACTGAGCATTTTGTCAGAGCTCTCACAATTCGCTCTGAAAATCAAATAAAGATGTGCTCATGTTCCTAACATTTTCTTTATTCAAAGGGAGAGAAATATATAAAATACTTCTTCAAAAGAAATCTTTAAACATTAGTGAGCTTAGCATAGTAGGACCCTCACCTGGAAGTCAAATATCTGGGTCGTATTTTTATTTCCTAGTTATCTAAGTCAATTGTTTTCTACATCATTTGTTGTTGTTAATTTGTGTGAACCTTAATGATTTTGAGTTGAAATATTCCTATCTAAAAATTCAAAATAATAAAAGAGAAATTCTCAGACTCGTGAATGCTCTAAAATCAACGAAGATAGTGTGTAAAGATTTAAGTCTGTTACTCAGAAAATAATTGAATTACCTGTTCTTTAATAATTTAATAATTATTTTAATATTTGCATTCATAAAATGAATAATTACAAGAAAAGCTGCATTATATTAACTTAAATCAACGTTGAATCAGTTCTTTGTCCCATTTAATAAATTTAAAGGGTCCCTTACCCTAACTTTTGAATACATTCCTAAAGAATATAATTCTGTTATTCAAATAAATATCAAAGATTGCATCTAAATTACAAATCTACACAGTCAAATCAGAAAATAATAACTGGAAAAAGGAAATCATATAAATACTTAAGTAGCAGTGACAATAGGTAGTGTGTTAGGCAAATAAGTTTGTAAAATTTGTGTTATTTGATTTTGCTCACTTTTATTGTTAAAAATGGCTGCCCAGCCTGACCTGTGGTGGTGCAGTGAATAAAGCATTGACCTGGAATGGTGAGGTCGCCGGTTCAAAACCCTGGACTTGCCCGGTCAAGGCACATATGAGAGTTGATGCTTCCTGCTCCTCTCCCCTTTTCTCTCTTTCTCTTCTCTCACTGTCTATCCTCTCTCTAAAATAAATAAAATCTAAAAAAAAGAAAAGAAATGTTTAAAAAAATGGCTGCCCAGGTATGTGATCTGTGATTACCTTCCTGCTTGGGAAGGGGCTTTGTTATGCTAATGTGTGTTGGAGGAGGGGTTTTCATGCCAAAAAGTTTTAAGAAGAAGAAAGAGGAAAAGGAAGGAGGCCATGTTTTTGCAGAGTTTGTGCAGAATGAAGGAGATGGGGAACCAGAGATGACTTAGTCTGGTGGAGGGTCTTTGATTCTAGGAAAAACCGGAAAAGATTCTCCAGGTTGTGGAACCGGGTGCCCTGTGTGTTTTTACTCACCAGCCAGTTGCGAGTCTAGAATAAAGGCATGGCCCACCAGTTTTCGGCTTCCCTGTTTCTTTACCTTCAGTCCAAAACTAATGGAAATGTGCAGCTGCCTGGAGCTACGACTACTGGCCATACAGTAGTGTTTCTACTGAGAAACAGTTTTGGGGTCCATTTTGCTATTGATTAAAGACAAGTTTTTGTTGGACCTTCAACTGTCTTGGTAGTAATGTTCCGACCTATTTAAATGATTGTTCTCACCTTTCTTTCTATTCCTTCCCTGAGGCATGGTGGCATACTAGAAACCGTAAGGCTCTCTAGTATTACATTTGAATTCTGATTTAATTTTTTTCTTGCCAGATTGTTTTTGATAGGGGTAAATCAAGAGTTTGAATTTTGGCTTGAGTAATGGTGCCCTTGGTTATGGTCAGTGTCATAATGATTAATGTGATTGAAAGCTTTGTTCCTGGTACTGGGATACTTGAGCAAGTCTGCATAACTTAACAAAATCTGTGAGATCTGGGAGAAATCCACTTTTGTGACCCAGCGGACTGCAAGCAAAGCCTTTGTACTCCAAGGATGGAAACCTCCCACCCACCAACCCCCTCTATGATCCAGTTAACTTTGACTATGACCTGATTAACCTTCCCTTTAAATTTCAAACTCCCTACTTATCCTTATCTTCTTATAAAAAGGTTAGCTGAGGATATAGGGGTTGAGATGATTTGGGAATGTTACCCCCATCTCCCCAGATTGTCAGCCATCTGAATAAAGTGCTCATAATGATTCAATCCTGGTCTCTACTCATTTGGCTGCATTGGTGACAGGCAGCATAAACTCTGATATATTTCCAGTTTTACTTTTACAAAGTTAAGAAGTAACATATAGCCTGACCAGGCGGTGGCACAGTGGATAGAGCATTGGACTGGGATGCTGAGGACCCAGGTTCGAGACCCCAAGGTCGCCAGCTAGAGCATGGGCTCATCTGGTTTGAGCAAAGCTGACCAGCTTGGACCCAAGGTCACTGGCTCAAGCAAGAGGTTACTCGATCTGCTGAAGGCCCATGGTCAAGGCACATATGAGAAAGCAATCAATGAACAACTAAGGTGTCTCAATGCGCAACGAAAAACTAATGATTGATGCTTCTCATCTCTCTCCATTCCTGTCTGTCTGTCCCTGTCTATCCCTCTCTCTGACTCTCTCTGTTTCTGCAAAAAAAAAAAAAAAAAGAAGTAACATATATAAAAATACCAAACTTTAGCAGCAATTTAATGAATGCTAGCTAATATTATTCAGCTTTCAGTCACTAGAGATTTTGTTCTCAAGTTGTTTGTTCCTTGTAGAATTCCTAGCCATATCTGTCTTAAACAGTGTTGGGCAGATAAAATATATTATGCTCACTTTGTTAAAGATGGCACTGCCCAGTGGAGGCCTTCGCCCAGGTGATATTAATGTGTGTTGGGGGCAGGCTGTGGGCAGGCAGGATCCTTGTAGCCTGGGGCTTGGTTTTGGGATTAAGCCTTTCCCACCCTTTTTGATGTGGGGTGGTACAATCCAATCATGCCTCAGAGAAGTGACTTTGTATTAGAGACTTCCCTATTTTGTATATTGGATTAAAGCAGGGGTCCCCAAACTATGGCCCACGGGCCACATGCGGCCCCCTGAGGCCATTTATCCGGCCTCCACCACACTTCCGGAAAGGGTACCTCTTTCATTGGTGGTCAGTGAAAGGAGCACATTGACCATCTCATTAGCCAAAAGCAAGCAAGCCCATAGTTCCCATTGAAATATTGGTCAGTTTGTTGATTTAAATTTACTCATTCTTTATTTTAAATATTGTATTTGTTCCCATTTTGTTTTTTACTTTAAAATAAGATATGTGCAGTGTGCATAGGGATTTGTTTATAGTTTTGTTTTTTATAGTCTGGCCCTCCAACAGTCTGAGGGACAGTGAACTGGCCCCCTGTGTAAAATGTTTGGGGACCCCTGGATTAAAGGTTTTGAATCTACACTATAAAATAGGGGCAGAATGGGAGCTTGCTGTTAGCATTAGAGAGCAGAGAGGAGAGCAGAAAGAGGCCATGTGGCCAGGAGAAGCAGCCAAGATGGCGGAGTGTTGAGTGAGAAGCCAGTTAGTGCAGAGTTTGTGCAGGGAAAAGGAAGGAGATGGGGAACAGAGGTGAATAAGTCTGGTGAGCTAGAAACCTTTGATTCTAGGAAACTCGGATAAGTCAGTAGCTTTGTGAGCACTGAATGTGAGTGGGTTTTGAAGCCCAGTGTGTGTTTTTACTTGCCCGCCGGGTGCAAGTTAGGATTAAATATGATGGCCCATCAGTTTTTTGGCTCCATTGTTTCTTTACCAACTGTCCGAATCCAATGTGAACCTGCATAGGCCAGGCAGCTGTAATGGTGGCCCTGGCTCCTGGCTTTACAAACAGCAATTAGATAATGTCTACATCCTGCACAAAACCCAACTCAAATGACACTTTTCTAAACAACTTGTTCCTGTTTTCTTCCCACATATATGGTAATTATTATATATTTCTCATATATCACTCACCATAACATCCTTATATTTACATTTTAATGCATTTTTTTGAGTCCTATACCAGACAGTGGGGTCACAGGGGTAGAAAATATACCTACATGATCTTTATTGCTCAGGCCTAACCATTTGGTTATCTATTCCTATACAACAAACCATACAAAAAACTAACGGCTAAGTTAACAAACTATTATTTCCCTCATGATTCTATAGGTTGACTCAGTTTGTCTGTGCACTTTCTCACTTGGAGTTTTATTTAGCTCAGAGAGATGCTATTGTTTGGGTCACCCGGAGTAAATGATCAGGATGACATCCTTCCCTAACAGACCACTGATGCTGACTATAGATTGGACTCTCATTTTGTTGGGCAGATAAAATATATTATGCTCACTTTGTTAAAGATGGTGCTGCCCACGTGGAAGCCATCACCCAGGTGATATTAATGTGTGTTGGGGGCTGGCTGTGGGCAGGCAGGATCCTTGTAGCCTGAGGCTTGGTTTTGGGATTAAGCCTTTCCCACCCTTTTTGATGTGGGGTGGTGCAATCCCATCATGCCTCAGATAAGTGACTTTGTATTAGAGACTTCCCTATTTTGTATATTGGATTAAAGGTTTTTATCTCTACACTATAAAGTGGGGCAGACTGGGAGCTTGCTCTCTGGGTTCCTGAGATTAGCATTAGAGCAGACAGCAGGTTGGAGAGCAGAGAGAAGCCACGTGGAGGAGGCCAGGAAAAGCAGCCAAGATGGTGGAGTGCTGAGTGAGAAGCCAGTTTGTGCAGAGTTTGTGCAGGGAGAAGGAAGGAGATGGGGAACAGAGGTGAATAAGTCTGGTGAGCTAGAAACCTTTGATTCTAGGAAACTCAGATAAGTTAGTAGCTTTTTGAGCACTGAATGAGTGGGTTTTGGAGCCCAGTGTGTGTTTTTACTTGCCTGCCATGTGCAAGCTAGGATTAAAGATAATGGCCCACCAGTTTTTGGCTCTGTTGTCTCTTTACCGACTGTCCAAATCTAATGTGAACCTACATGGGCCAGACATTGTTGTAGCTACTTAGGAAATGTAATGTGTCACCATCTACATGGGACTAGTCACACAGGAAATACTTTCTCAGTTTTGGTAGGATCGACTATATCTACACTTTTATTATGTCCTTCAGATTATAATTTCCTGGAGTTCAGTTAATCATTTTCATGATATCTGAAACCTCAGGTTCAGGGATGAGTACATACACATGTTTCTTTATGGTATTTATTTGAAGAATGATATCACATCATCAACTAGAATGAAGTTGATTAATGCTTTTGTTTGAAGTAAACAAATCATCTGGTTTTGTGACCATAATGACCCTAAAAGGTAACTAGAAAGAAAATGGAAATCTCTCTGATCTGTAAAATGTTATTAGACTGGTATTGAGTCTACTCTTTTATACCAAAGAAACATTGGTTGTCCTTCGGGACATTATATAAAGTTTATCAGAAATAAAATATCTTTAGGTCAACCTGAGGTAAATACTGCTCAGATGCTTAATTAATTTGGAAAACAAATATATATGTCTATACTCTTAACATCCTTAAATGTGTTTTTAGGAGTATTGGAGAGAGTGGATAGTTCTAAGTAAGCTGTAAGGATAGGAGGTGTTATCCTTATTTTCTTAATTACAAGGTCTAGAGTAAAACCACAGGATTAGGTAGCTAGATAGGATGCAGGCAAATATCATTAGAGGCCATGAGGTGATGGAACTGAATTCTCCTCACTTTGATAAAAGAAAGAACAAATGGAAATATTGCAAAAATGAGGGGAGGCACTCTGACTTTGTTATGCCCAGTTGGATTTAAAGTGTGACCAGACGCATTTATCTTCATCCTGCTTGTGAGGCTCCTATCCCAGAGCCATTGCCATCACAAGACATTTTTAATTTGGGGATTCAGAAGGAAAAAAATGATTGACTCATTGTTCAAAGCTGCTTAATTGGAATTTTGGTCCCATTGTTCTTAATGATTTTGCTGAAAAGATCTAAACTATCAGATCGTAACAGGAATGCACAACAATGTAGTCAGACATCGCTATTTTACTTTGCCTGGAAAATAAAACTTTTATTTCACATTTGCATTTTCCCCAGTTTTTTGTTTGCTGTTTGCTGTAAAAATCTGAAGCTAAACACAAACCCAGCCTGTTACTTCTTCTTGAGAACATTAATTGTCTCCAATCATTGTTAGAGCACCTGTTTCGCATTTTGACAAGTGCACTTATCTTCTATTTTCTCTTCATATTTCTCTGGTAAAAATAATGAATAAATTACAGGGGGATGACAAATGTGTTGATAATCAAGATGAAACTCAAATGAAGTGGAAGAGGCTGTATTTCTTTGCAGAGTTGTAAATTGCTTTTCTTCCTGGTGTACTGACATGCCTGACTTAGAAACTAAAAATACCACCACATGGGAAAATTAACAGAATTGCTCAAACAGAAATTATTTGTCACTGATGAGGCATATAAACAGATTTTTTTTTGACACCATGTATCATATTTGCTGGCAATCAGGATACCGCAGGAAAGAGTATCTAAATTCTTATAGTTCTAAGGAGCTTAGGCGGTAGTGCATCTAATACAGTAGCCGTCCCTCACCGGTGGATTTACTTTCTGAAGTTACAGCTACTCACAGTAAAGTGTGGTGTAAATATTAAATGGAAAACTCCTGAAATAAACAATTCACAAGTTTACATTATGTGCCATTATGGATAGCATGATAAAATCTCATGCCATCTGCCAGAGACATGAGCCATCCCTTCTTCCAGAATATCCACACTACGCTACCCACCCATTAATCACATAGTAACCATCTAGGTTATCAGATTGACTGTCAAAGTATCACATTGCTGACTGTCAGGTAACATTTATTTTACTTAATAATGCATGGTCACATAACTTCTTTTACAGTATATTGATATAAGTGTTCCATTTTATTGTTAGTTATTATTATCAAGTGCTTACTGTACCTAATTCATAAATTAAACTTTATCATAGGTATGTATATATACGAAAAACATAGTTATGCCTTCGGTACTATGCACAGTTTCAGGTATACACTGGGGATCTTGGAACGTATCCCCCATAAATACGGGAAGACTACTGTACATCAGAGTTGCATTGGAAAATACTTGGTAAACCTCAAGTGGAATTTGCTAATGTCCAGTTGAAGAAAGAAAACTTTATTTAATCCTAAAGATATCAACCCATGAGAAAAAGACCTCTCTACACTGGGTATCAGAAAACTCCATCCCAGAACATCCCCTTCAAATTCCCTATGAAGATATCCATTTTCAATATTGTAGGCTCTGCAATCACTATACTCAGGAATCTCGTCAGTAATAAAGGAAGTTTGGATAGACTAGCAGGGGTCATCAATGGTAGCCAGCTGACTAACACCTGCGTTATTTTCATTGCACAGAAAAGGACAAACTCTGCCCAGTTTTTTACAATGCTTAACACATCTTATTTTCTAACACCTGGATACTGCTGTTTATCTGGATATTAGAGGTATTTGGCTTATAGAGACCGGAACTAGATGAGCTCTTCATGACATCAGAGCTTAAAATTCCATGTGCATGATTTGTATTGGTATTTGGATTGTTAATATCCTGATTGTTTTCATTTCACCCCTACAACAACTCTAAGTATGGAACCAGAGCAAGAAGTTCAGAACCTACAGAGTCAACATGATTTATTTGAGCAAGTTCAAATATGCTAGGAATTTGTTAATTATGAAAAATAAATAAAACAATACATATGACAAATCCCAAAAGGGGCAATTCTATTTACATATTAAGCATAACAAAACTGTGGCATATGCCTTACTTTGTATGGACTCTATATAGTAACATTAGCTAAGTATCTTACAAATCTTCATAGCAACCCTAAAGAAAAATAAACTCTCGCCATGGACCTGCAATTTCACATTAATGTACATGAAAACTTGATTTATCAATGAATTTGCATAAGATTACCAAGCTAACAAAAAAAAGCATTGCATGCAAACAATTTCTAATTTACATATGCAAATATATGTTAAAGCTTAGAGTTGCCTTGCATGGAAAAACTATGTCCCAGTAGACTTGAGTTGAGAAAGAAGTTTCTACAGTAGTAAATAAGAGCAAACATAGTAGTAATTAAGAAATTTCTCTTTTCACAGAAAATTGACACATCTTGTATATCAAAAAATGACACTTCATAAATACATTATGCAGTCACCACCGTATGGGCTGTTTTGTTACAACTATTAAGATACAATTAAGTAATTATTTGACATGAAGCAATAAATAAAATCATTGACCCAAAACAAATTGAATCTTATCTTTGAATTTACATGAAAATTTGGCTAATTTTACTATTTTTAATATAATGTTATCTTTCTTTGGAAATAATATATGAAAACATTAGATTGACACAAATGTGAACATATGTTTCTTTTTTTTTCTTATTCAGTGAGAGCAGGGGAGGCAAAGACAGACTCACCCATGTGCCCTGACCAGGATTACCCAGCAAGCTCACTAGGGGGTGATGCTCTGCTCATCTGGGGCATTGCTCTATTGTTCAACAACCTAGCTCTTCTTAGCACCTGAGGCAGAAGCCATGGAGCCATCCCCAGCACCTGGGGCCAACTCACTCCAATCGAGCCTTGGCTACAGGAAGGGCAGGGAAAGAGAAGAGGGGAGCATGGGGGGAACAGACGGGCACCTGTCCTGTGTGCCCTGACTGGGAATCAAACCCACACATCCACACACCAGGCCAACACTCTACCACTGAGTCAACTGGCCAGGACCCATATGTTTTATACACTTTGTATTAGCTTACTTAAAAGTTCCAAATTAAATTATTTCAAAAATGAATGTTTTGGAATGTTTTCTCAAATAAATTTTCTGTTTCTTCATTTAATATTTAAGAATTTATTATTTTATTAGATGCAAGTTTTATAATATATTATAAAGTCTAGTAATAACATTACAATAAAAATATAAGAAAGTTGTTATTTTGAATTTGTTTTTTTTTTTAGAAAAATGTTTAATCTGGTTATTTTATATGAAGCATTGGTTATGGAATCTTAAAATAATTACTGCAAAGTATATGGACCACATGACAATTTGTATCATATCACTGATGCCACTCATAGTGTGTCACAATTTGTATTCTCCTGGAAGCACATGCCAAAAGATTTTACTGCTCAGGAAGTTCATTAGGCAGTGATATTGAGATCATTACTAAGGAAGGGAGGGGAGGATGCAGGATACAGGAGAAAGAGAAAACCCAGTGATAGAGACCCAGTGGCTTCCCCCAACCCAATGGGAAGATCAGGAGCGGAAATATTTCTTCACAGGCATCCTGCATTGATTCATATTGACCAGGTCTTTTTAGTTATGTCTCTAGCATATATGAAGTATAGGCATCTGGCTGAAGACGGTGCCCTTCCTATTGGCAAGTTTGTGCAGTCTGGGCAATCCCTAATGAGCTAACAGTTAAGAATTATTTGCTGACTCTACTCCTAGCAGCTGAGGAAACAAGAGTTGACGAGTGACTTTCGATGTTTACTGCAGTCCACCTCTAGTTCTGCTCAAATCTACTTGTACACCAGGCTCAAGACATCATCATAAAGTCACAATAATTGATAAATAAATGAACGATAACTAACATAAGATGTGAATGATAGAATTTGAATCACATGTTCAACCAGTGCTTCTTGAGAATGTTACACATGCACATGGAATATGAAAAATAAATAAGACAAGCTCTTAACCTAAGTATACCAACAATCTAGTAGTTTACAGGTATGGAAAGACAAAATATAATTACAGTGTGAAAATTCATCAAAAAGATGTGCTGTTTGTGGAAAGAATTACTAATGCTCAAGAGGTTGGAGGGCTGAATTTGCTTAATAGAATTCATGGAAAGTTGGATTTACTGGAGAGATTTTATTTAACTAGTGTCTATAAGGAATAGAAAAATGTAGCTTGGCCCTCTTTATTGTCAGCCAGAAGCAGCAGCCAACGCAAACGGAAAATGGGAAAGGTTAAGAAGAATAGGCTAAAAGAGTTAACCTCAGAAATAAAACCCGGCTTACAATATGAGCGAAATGAGCCTGCTGAGGTTTTTGTTTTATACACTGTTGTATCTCAAACACTGGAAAAGATTCCTAGAACCTCATGCATAGGTCAGTAACTATTTGTATAATAAAGAGCTCCCTGCCTGTCATGGCACTTCTAACAGTCCTCCAAGATACTATCTACCTGACTTACAGAATTAGGTAATGGGTTAACTACTGTAACAAAGATACATGAAACCATCAAGATTTCAAAAACATAGGATTTTTCTTCTATAGAACAGTCCAATACTCGGCAGTCTAAACCTGCTGCTGTGCCTCTTCCACATGAAGACTTCACACCTGAGTTCAGGGCAGCTGCACCAGTGGTTGCCATTGCCCTGCAAGTGAAGAAAGAGAGTGCAAAGCAGGCACTGCCCTCCTCAAGTGTTTGAGCCAGACATTGCCCACATCAGCCCTGCCTCTGGGCACAGCTCACTGGACAGGACTTAGTTCCATGGCTTCCTTTAGGAAGAAGAAAGACTGGGAAATGGGTTTTCTGGCTGGCTGGCCATGGTCTCAGCTAACACTGTGTGAGTAGGACACTATTCGCCAAAACTGTGAAGGACTGATACTGGGGAAGATATCAACTTCTGAAATTCAAGGTAATCTCATACATTAGATGATTGCTTCTTTTTATGTTAGTCCGAGTTGTCACTTTTTTGGTATTAGCCTCCCCACTCACCAGTGTCCCACCTTCTTGATCCCCTTTTATTTCTATATTTAAAGGTTGGAGTCTCCCAGGATCAGGTCCATAGCCCCCCACCCCTTTCTCCATCGTATCAACATATACCCTGTGCTGAAAAAGGGTAGGATAATTCCCACAGTGTCAAACACCATCTTATTTATTAGTTTCTGATAGATATTGTCTATGGATATAGTCTCTATATTCAAGAACTAGTCTCTGTCTCCGATGCTTGGGTTTATCCTTAAAATCCCAACCACTAACACTAATTCAATGTCTCCAATTAGATGTCTAATAGGTTTTTCAAACCTAACTAAAATGGTTAAAATCTAACTATGGATTCCTATCTGTTTCAAAATGTGCTTCACTCTCCACACTTTTTTTTCACGCTCACTAAAATGCATCACTACACATCCAGTTGCTCAGATTAATAAATTGTCATCATTCTGGATTCTTGTCTTTCCAATCCAATATCCCCAACATTAATTTAAAAAATAAACAGCTTTATCTCTAAATTATTCCCTGAATCTGACCATTTGTTATTTCTATTGCTTCAACTCTAATCCAAGACTCCATCAGTTCTCCTCTATAAATAACCCACCTTAGCTGGTCTCCCATTTCTGGTTCCTCCTACTGGCTGTATACCCTTCATATAGCAGCCAAAGTAATCTTTTTAAAGTTTAAATCAGGTCGTTGTTCTCTTTTATTTGAAAAACTCAAATAGCTTCCCATTGCTCTTTGAATAAAATCTACATATATCTCTCTCCTTAGCCCAAATCAGCAGTGATATTCAAAATATTTATCATCAGGGCTCCACATGAATACAAATGAGTAGATTATGCACAGGTCAGAGCTGGAGCAAGGCCCTAGGGGCTGCCTCTGGTGGATCTCACTTATCCTTTAAGGGGCTGAATCTTGAGAACTATGGGGTCCCAGCAAGGGGCTGAGGTCACTAAAGTGGGCATTCTGAGGGCTTTGGTCAGTGCCTACTTACCAAGCAATACAGAAATAGCTCATTGTTTTAACAACCAGTACCTCTCCTTAAGTACCAGTGAACAGTAGGCCCAGGTGTGACATTCTCTAAGACCTGCTGCATATCTCCCTCTTCAACTTGATTTCTACCCATTCTGCCCCTTGTTTAACAAACACATCCATATGGGCATTTTTTTCCTGTCTTTTTAACATGTGAGGCTTCTTCCAATATCAAAACTTTCACTTGCCATTTTCGTTTCAAAAACTCTAGCACTCTTCAGGCCTCGGTAGCTCGAGGTCTCCATGCCACGTGCCTTCATTTGTCCTCTTTGTAGCATTTGTCAGCATCTAATTTCCTTGAGTATCTATGTACTGAAAAGAATTTGATGATTTATACTCCCTCTATAGAAGGCATGTGCTTTAATAATTGCCTACTTCAATACTTTTTTTCTACTCTATAAATGCCCTATGAAAATTTCCTAATCTCAAATATTTGGTGTCACACATTAATTAGAAATAAATGCCTGCATTCTTAGACATTGATGTCAAAACACCTCTTTAGCTTTAACATTGCCTCTGATGTCTCACTATTAGTCTCATCTCTTCAATGTTCTTGATTTTATTCACCAAAAAGTTTATGAAAATCTGCATTGAAAATCAGATATTCCTCAGCTAATTAGAAGAGATGAGACAACATACTGTAGTCTACTCTTAACTTAAAAAAAATCAGCTTTTTAAATAATTTATTTATTTAGGAAAACTTTATTGAACTCCACTTGGAGTCAATACTTTGCTAGGTACAGAGCTGAATAAAGAAATACAGTCCTTGCCTTTGAGAAACTCACAGTACAGTGGGAGTAAATGTAGTCAGTTCCATGTGGAAATGAGAATGTCCACTTCCATGGCCCAAGTATTCATATAAGACCCTGGGAAAGTCACAGGGAGCTGCCAAGGGTAAATGTATTCAATCAAGATTCATTGATTCTGACAGGTCAGGGGTCACCCGAAACTTTGGGGAATGCCAAAGCACCAGGTAAACACGCCTCTTCACACATCTCCTAAAACTGGACAAAATTATAAGTAGACCCTTATAATATTTTCTGACAAGCTCTTAAAAATTCTGTTATATTTTTTTAAAAAAAAATAAAACAAAAAGCTTTGCAAATTGAAACTTCACACATTTCCCAGGGTGGCTGACTTAAACTCTAAAGTTATTCCTCTCTACGCTCAACTCTGTGAGAGAAGTTCTTCGCTGTCATTTGGGACTTTCCCCTTAAAATATGTCTATCTCTTCCTTCTATTATAAATGTATTTACTGCTTCTTGTTACTACCATCACATTCCATAGTATTATTTGAAAGACATATGTCCTTTAAAACTATTGCAAAGGCAGGGCATAAGAATGAACTCAATTCCCCTGATTCCAATTTTCTCTTCGCGATCAGAGTTCCACCGTGAGGCAGCGAGGGCTCTGCCCCAGAGGGGAAACAGGTAACTAAGAACGGGGTCCCCTAGAACTATCTGCTCAGATCATTTATTATTCTACCCTCTCAGAATCGGGATAGCCCTTCGGCCTGTCACTGCCATCTTGTTTCCTTTGTTTTACAAGTCTTTGCAGATTTCAGATTATCACAACCCTATTGTGACCTTCAGATATGCCAATTAGGAAAAATATCAAAATCTGCATGGAAATGGACATCATAAATTAAATTGGGGGGGGGGACACCTGTTTGACATGTTATACTGATTCTATTTAAGTTCAGAGCAATCATTTTTTGTAAAGCTTGCTTTTTGTTAGTCTGTTTCCGTTCTCCTCTCAGGTGAGTGTAAGGCACTTGAAAAGCGCCACACTATCAGCACAGATTTAATGCTTTGTTTAGGTCCTGGAGCGGATACAGCATCAGGAGCAACTGGGAAGTGTATCAGTCACTTAAATAAATGTTGATTGACTGGCGTCCCTACTAAGAACAGAGCGTGACCCTTCACACATATTCTGATTGCTGCATCTATAATACACTACAAACTAAATATCAGATCCATAAACAAGCTAAATCTGAAAAAAAGAAAAGATCAATGAGAGAAAGAAGAGTGAGAGAGGACAGATATATATTGAGCATCACTAATTACATCAATAAAGAGTTTCTGTATTCTGTTTGCTAATTAACAAACCTATTTGGACTTATCAGAAATAAAGTTAATGTGTGTGTATATATATATATATATATACACACACACACACACACATACACATTGTATATATACATACATGTATCCCATCATAGTAATGAACAGTACCATCTTGGAAATATATGTATATATTATTAAAGTAAATCATATTTTTCCATGTCCCTTAAAAATAACTGGCAACAACAAAGAATAACTTCTTCCCATAAAGGTGATTCTACTGGGCCTCAATGTATTGATAAAATCTACCAAAGAAAGAAAATGTATAATAGATTTTAAATGGTTTTGAGCTTTAATTTAGACTGAGTAAAAGGAGTTATTCCTGTGTTAAATTTTCTATGGACAGTCAATTCGCATTCAACAAGCTTATCTCCCTCTTTTCTGATAAGTCCCTTAGGAGCTGTAAAGAAAGCAACGTGTAAATCTGCATTGTTAAGCAAAGCCTGAGAGAAAGGACAGTCCCTTGTCCCCCTTGTAAAACCAGCAAGGCTAGTGTAGTTAGTGCCAGCCCTTGTGTGGGGAACGCAGGTATTCTGGCTCTAAGAAACAGAAATATGTCTATCCACAGGTCCAGGCTGGGTTTATGAATAGAAAGATTTCAAATGCCTTGACAAATGTGAGATTTTCAAGTGAACTAACCAGTTTAAAAGAAACCAGTCATGGCCCTGGCCGGTTGGCTCAGTGGTAGAGCGTTGGCCTGGCGTGCGGGGGACCCGGGTTCGATTCCCGGCGAGGGCACACAGGGGAAGCGCCCATCTGCTTCTCCACCCCTCCCCCCTCCTTCCTCTCTGTCTCTCTCTTCCCCTCCCGCAGCCAAGGCTCCATTGGAGCAAAGATGGCCCGGGCGCTGGGGATGGCTCCTTGGCCTCTGCCCCAGGCGCTAGAGTGGCTCTGGTCGCAACAGAGCAATCCCCCGGAGGGGCAGAGCATCGCCCCCTGGTGGGCAGAGCGTCGCCCCCTGGTGGGCGTGCCGGGTGGATCCCGGTCGGGCGCATGCGGGAGTCTGTCTGACTGTCTCTCCTCGTTTCCAGCTTCAGAAAAATACAAAAAAAAAAAAAAAAAAAAAAGAAAAAGAATTATAAGAAACCAGTCAGATGTCCAACAATTGTGTCAATAATAAAAATTAGAAAAAAGCCCCATTCCTAGGCCATAAACTGAACATTTTTAGCAATAATTTCAGCATGGGCATATGTTAAAGAGAAAAGTGTTATACAGAGGTACGATTATTTACTAGTTTTCTGGAAGTGATGATCAATATAATAAGAAAGAAAACTAAAATATAGAAATCTTGGAAAAGTAAACATAAAAATTATGATAATTATTAGAAATAAGATTCCCTAATGGGAACAAATATGAAACATATAAATGAACAAACAAAACAAATACATGTATCTGTTCAAAATTATTATTTTTTGAAAATGCAATAACTAACCTAGACAGAAACAGTATAATGGACCATAAAAAAGCAGAAAGCTTGCCAATTCTAAGCAAAAGGCCTAGTGATCAAAACAGATAAGATGGTTCAATTGTATGACTCTTTTCAAAATCTTAAAATAATAGATTTAAATATGCTAAAATAAGCTAATAGGCCTGACCTGTGGTGGCAGTGGATAAAGCGTCGACCTGGAAATGCTGAGGTCGCTGGTTCAAAACCCTGGGCTTGCCTGGTCAAGGCACATATGGGAGTTGATGCTTCCAGCTCCTCCCCCTTCTCTCTCTCTGTCTCTCCTCTCTCTCCCTCTATCTCTCTCTCTCTCCTCTCTAAAATGAATAAATAAATTTTAAAAAAAAGGCAAAAAAAAAAAAGCTAATAGGTAACATAGGATCTGAATAGTCAGATAAATAATTATTTTACTTTTAGAGTATTTAATAATTGGTATAAAGTAATTTGAATTCTGCTCTTCATAATGCCATCACATGTGGCTGTTAGTTTGTAGAAATAAAATTTTTCTATTACTACATTATATGTACCTTGTCCACAATAAGAAAAAAAATTTAGATATGTTCATGTTTCTATGAGAAAAGTTTATAGAAATACTAGGAGTGTAAGGGATTTATTTTTAATAAAGGTAATATTATTTTAAATCAACACATCTCTTCCATATTAACAACTGAGCAAAGAAAAATCAAGCAGACTATAAAACTCTTCAAAAATGTGAAACTATAAGATATCATTCTTTCTATAGTTCTCCTTTGCTAGCTGTAGCACAATCAAGTGTATAGTGAAACAGTCGAGTCCGCAGAAACAAGCGATCACGTGTACCAAATCTTTATATTTCAGTATTATTTAACTAGATATCAGCCAATGTAAAAACATAATAAGGGTTCATCATACAAAGGGGAAGACAAAAGCTGCCAAGAGTCTAAATTGTATGTAAATATATATAAGATGATCAATTAATCTCATTTCAGCATCTTTGAAAAGCAAGTGAAATCGTATCCTCAATAATTACAAGAAAAATTTAGTCAAATATGTATCATATCCAGAATATGATAAGTGCTCAATCTATATTTGTTGTTAAAAGTTGTACTTGTTTTTTTATAATATTATCATTAAACCCTGATGTAATCAACAATACAGCATTAGGCATATAGTACACAATTTGTAATTGTTTGTTAAACTTGCATTTGAAGCTGTATTTAGGTTAATGATCTGTAACTGCCTGGCAACAAGCATTTTATTTTATTTTTTTTAATTTCCATGACCCCTAAAGTTTTCTGGATGATTGGAGATGAGATAGAGACAACATAAACATTTTCCTTTGAGCAAGGCTTTCTCAACATTCCAGTTTGGGGTTAATAAAGCATGCGTTGTAATTTTACCATCTGTAAGTATCTGGAGTTTCATTCTGTTAATGCTAAAGCAAGAGCACCAATCCCAGCTCTCCCGAAAGTATAGAACATGCAGAATAGACAGCAGGTTAATGACCAGCAGTTCTTTTTTCCCCTTAAACTCACTATAAATTGCATAGAAAGTTCTTAAGTATATTTTTTGATTTTTTCCTTTTAATACCATGCCAAATTTAAGATTCCTCTATTCTTAATCAAATATGTTTAAAATACAATTTGTTGAGATCATTATTTACCTAATTAATAAGTCAAAAACATGTGTTTTACTTATAGAAGGAGAATCATACTTAAGCTCTGACTATAAAAAAAGTAATTCTATGGTTTGGTACTTTGAAAAAAGAAAGTTTAGGGAACAAAGAGGGCTGTTTATATGAACATTTTCAAACTGAGAGAATGTTTTGACCAAATAAAGCAGTGACTAATGTTTTTAAGGTAACCAGAAAATCACAATGTCAACAGAAACATCATATCAATTGTTTTTAAATCATCCAAAGTCTGGTTTTTAAACTATGGTATAAAAACGCCATTGTTAAAATGTAATTTAATTATCAGTGATATTTGCCATGTGGGGTTGAATATGTATTGAATTTTGGCTTTGTTATAATTATTGTGAAAAATATTGATCATATGTCTTGCATTTCTAAAAATGACAACAATGTAATATTGTTGAAAAACATAATCGCTAGACCTAAGCCTAGCCCCAAAGTAAGTTCAATGGATTGCTTGTAGCACTCTGTTAAAAACATTTCCTAGCAGCTTATATAGTAGGAGACTTCTGTCAGTTAAAAGAGCAATTTACATTTTAAAAAGATCATAAATCTCTTTCTTGAGCTTAAAAAAATGCTTTTTATTAAAACTATAGTATATGTTTTAGTTATTTATTGCTATGTATTAAACTACCTCCTACTCCAAAACTTGGCTTAAACCAACAGCTATTTTTTTTTCATATATCATAATTTTGAGGGACAGAATTTTGCTTAGGAATTAGCTAAATGATTCTTCTTTATGTGACATTAATGCCATCGCAGGGTGATAATCAGCTGATAGATGGTGTGCTCTGGATGACCTAAAACAGCTTCACTCACAAGTATTTAGCCTTGGCGGTGATGCCTGGAAAACAGAAAGCCAAACGACCTACCCAAAGCTTCTTGTAGTGGGTTGGGCTCCCTCACAGCATGGCAGCCTCAGGGTAAGCGGAGATGTGCTGTGACTCAGGACTCCAACAGGTTGTTTTCCAGAAGTCTCAAGAAAAGCTGCAGGGCTTTTTATTATCAATCCTTAAAGTCTCAGAATTTCACATATTTTTTTCATTTTGTTGATTAGATAAAGCACTAAGGCCCTGTCAGGGCAACTCAGTTGGTTATAGCATTGTCCTGATATGTCAAGGTTGTGGGTATGATTCCAAGACAGGGCACATAACAATCAACCAATGTATGCATAAATAAGTAGAACAATGAATCAATGTTTCTCTCTCTCCCTTCTTCTCCATAAAATCTATAAATTAAAAATAAATCACTAAGACTAGCCCAAATTCAAGAGTAGATATAGACACTCTCCCTAAACAGGAAAAGTAACAAAGTATTTGCATCTATTTTTAATGTAGCCTAACATATAGAAAAAAAGTGTACATCACATGAGTGTACAAATTGGCACACTTCCACACACTGAATATACCTGAATAACCCATACCCAGATTAATAATCAGACCCTTACCAGCACTCCAGAGGTGCCCTTCATTTTCCCCCTTTTAAGTTATAAGCCATTCCTCAACAATAATCTTATCCTAACTTCTAAAAGCACAATTTTGTCATTGCGGTTTATATAAATGGGGTCACAAATATATCTTCTTTGGGATTTAGCTTTTTTGTTCAACTTTATATCTGCGAAAATCTTTCTATATTTTGGAGTATAGTTTGTGTTTATTTTCATTGCTATATATTATTCTATCATGAGAACATAACAGAAAGTTTACATATCCATTCTACTGTTGGGTAAATATATAGTGGAAAAATAAAGAAATTTGCCCTTGAGGAGTCTTAGAATAATGTGTTGCAAGACCAGATTCTAATAAGCATGACTTCAAAACTTTTGGGAAAAGTATAATCCTTGAAAAATAAATGTAAGAAAGAGACACTCAGCAGCTGTGGAAAAAAAGATGAACTTACTCACTCCACAAAACAGAGCATCCACAATTTATTTCAGTCTGAGGTCAACAACACCTGAAAGCTAGTGACTGGGTTTTATACGCCTTTCTATGGGCTCTCTTCATTGCTGGTGGAAATAATTCAAGAAAAAAAAAAAGGCAAAACATAAACTTGTTTTAAATTTGAAGGTTCAGATTAAGCATGAGAGTAGACTGATCGTTTCAGGATCAGCTATCAATAACTAAATTGTTCTAAATGGTGTGACATGTTCCTTAGATGGACTTTATAGAAATATACGGTATACAAACTTGACTCATTGTTTTGACACCTGATAGTTGTTCCCCTGAATTCTGCACTTTATTGTTTTATCATTTATACATTTTCATTGCAAAAACGTTGATATTGACTTCCCTCTTTCTCTTCTATCAGCTATGCACTCGTGATCATTTATATTACATCTAAGGTTGGCCCTTTTATTCACATTACATCCTCACCGACATTTTCTCTGACCACATGCCAAGAACAAAAGAAGAAAGAATTGGTTTTAAGACTCTTCCAGAAAACATTTTGATGCCTTTTAAATAAATAATGGCTAGATGAAAAAAGAAATTATAAAGGAGGAATGAATTTTTCAAAAACTTTTATAGCCTCATCAGGTGGTGGCACAGTAGATAGAGCGTAGGATTGGGATGTGGAGGACCCAGGTTCAAGACCCCAAGGTTGCCAGCTTGAGTGCGGGCTCATCAGGTTTGAGCAAAGCTCACCAGCTTGGACCTAAGGTTGCTGGCTTGAGCAAGGTGTTACTCAGTCTGCTGTAGCCCCATGGTCAAGGCACATATGAGAAAGCAATCAATGAACAACTAAGGTGTCACAACAAAAAACTAATGATTGACGGTTCTCATCTCTCTCTGTTCCTATCTGTCTGTCCCTATCTATGCCTCTCTCTGACTCTCTCTGTCTCTGAAAAAAAACAACACTTTTTTATATTACAGTGCATTGACAAACAGATGAAAGTTAAAATTTTCTAAGAACCACAGTTATTATGTTTATTTTCTAAATTAAATTTATTGGGGTTACACTGTTTATTTTTTTAGTTGTTTCTGAAACACAAAGTTGTATTTATTACAATAATTGTGGTTGACTTTATCATTTCATTAATTAAATATCAGGGGTTGAAGAGTCCCTGGTTTGCTATTCTTGGTTGGAAACTGAGCCAATAGTCCCTGTGAGTGTGAGTACTATGTGAAAAAAAATGTGTCAGTGCTGGTCATATTTACTCAATCCTCTCCTGCAATCAGAAGATCTCTGCCTATAGTTTCTGTTGACTCTACTTTTTAGTACCTCTATTTTTCAGTTAAATCTGAAGAGTAAATTACAAGGATCACAAATGATGTAGAAAGAGACAAATCATGGGAGAAAGGTTTCATAGAGCAAAATGGCTGGATTTCAGCCAGGCCAATCCTCAAGTTCTTCAGCGTACACACAAGTGACAGAAGTTAAGAAGGAAAATTGTTATGATGGTTCATTTCCCTCATATGGACATGTCATTCTTTAGGACAAGTTGCTGTGGCAAGGTTAGAATTTCCAAAATGTCAGGAACAAAAGGCTATTGCAATAGATCTCATTAAAATAAAACAACTTCATTATTAAAAAGATGTTTTCATATAATAAATGCTATCTCATAAATCTTAAAGCAACCAATGGTAGCAAACTCATATTAGAGCTCAGTGATCCTCTGATAAACGTATGAGTTTTGACTCTAAACCTGATGGCTGTTTATTTGATTGTGCTATATTTCTGAGAACAGGATCACAGACAGTATTACTAAAAATATGTGTGCATACATGTGTTTATAATATTTTCAGACATATTTCAGAGGCCCTGGCAAATCAAAAAATTTGTTAAATATTTATCCTATATTAAAAAAATAAATATTGGGCAAACCAAGATTTTCTTTTCTCTTAACATGATAATTTGGACCCCTTACCCATGTCCTCAAGTTTTTTTGGGTTTTTTTTTACAGTTTAGCAACCTATTCCAATGGCTCTGCAAAGTTGGAAGTCAGCACTGCTAAAGCAAAGAAGCAATTTACAATGACAGATTATTTTTACAAGATAAATTACAATTCAATATGTCAATTTCTGTAACTTGTTACTTTTTTGCCATTTATTAAACAAACGATAGCCTATGTCCCACTCTTTCTATCCACATAATAAACTTATATATTATTAGAGATGTCTATATGCATGGAGAAAAGGACAAAATTTCTGGAAAGACAGAAAATAGGGATACAATCTATCTCTGACACTTAATAGCTATTTGCCCTTGAGCAGTTTTCTTAATCTCTTTGTGTCATAGTGTTCCTCACTGAGCAACAAGAATACTAAATTCTTACAGATAGAGCTCAGAAAGTTACTAAAAGAACTTATGAGTAGAAAAAGGATTAGTAGCACCCATTTGTGGTCGACACTTCATGCCAGGTAAAAATTTACCTTGAATCACTTCTTCATTTATTAGCCTAGAAAATACTGTATTCTTTTTAAAAAACTCCCCTCCAGCGTCACTGCCTCTTGAAAGTTCCTTGACCTCATTCTATTCTTGTAGCATTGACAGCTCTCTATTCTGCATTTGTATCTATGAGAGCATCTTAAAATTTCATCACACCCCCATCTCTTTATTCTCACAACCTGTCTTCCCTCTAACTTCTTAGATGAATACAAAAATGTTCCTATTCTTAAGGGGTTTCAATGACAGTGCACAACTACAGATTCTTAATAAATACTTGAAAGAATGAAGGATGGAATGAATGCCTAAAATCACAGAGCAAGCTGCAAAACAAAAGCTGGTAGGGATATGTGACTAAGGGAGGCACAGGAGAGACAGAGCTGGCTTATCAACCATTCTACAGACCATTCATCAGTCAAATGTGGCTACACTTACATGATCTCAGAAAAAAAAAAGGCATTATTGATAAATGCATTTCCATTTTGTTGGCCATGCTTAAGTGTATGTGTGCATGTACATGCATGCAAAAAAATGCAATATTAACCAAATACAATAACCTTTCCATTCTCAGGAAACAAATAAGAGAGAAAACATTAATAGGAATTTCCAATAGGATTACATTAATGGCTTCTCTCAATGAATAGACATTAGATTTGTGTTGAATAAAATGCTGTGAGCAGTTTAGGTTTCTCTTACACATTTCCTTGGAGGAAATTATGGTCCTACATTCGCACACACACACAAAAAGGAATTGTGGTGGTAACTTACAACATGAACAAGAGTTTTCTGAAGGTAAAAATGGATGAAAATGTTGAAGTGCAATTACATGTGGCCATAGGACTAAGTTATAGCCAATGGAATATTGGATGGAGTGATGGGCCAAAGTTCCAAAGCAGACCCCTGAAAAACTTCCTGTATGATCCTTGGTGTCTCCTGTCCCCTCTACCAGCTGTAAAGATCCTAGGGCATGGTGGGGCTACAAGGAATACAGGGCCCTGTGGTATCACTTGCAGGTCACCTGCCCAAGAGATCTTTCAGACCAGAAACTTAGTTTAAATTGTTACATGATTATAAAATAAAAGCTTCCTCCTATTAAAGATATGGTTCAATGAATATAATTTAATCTTTCTTTGATAGAAAGGATCTCATAAACTGTGGGGTCATCTATTGAACATTAATTTTCTTTGAACTCCAACAGAGTTACAAAGAAAATTCAGATTGTTTAAGAGATCCTGTTACAAGAATCCTGTTTCTAGGAGCTGTGAAACAATGACCCTTTCCTATCTCTTACAAGGATTTCAAAAACAACAGTCTTTGGACCAGACCCATGTACAGTAATGACATCATAAGCATACCAAAAGAGATGCTGACCTATTGTCTTTCATTCTTTTCAGTAAGTGGTTATCACGTGTTGAAAGTTGGAGTATTCTGATAGCATGTTTTATGTTGGATGTAATGAAATTGCTTGATGTGGAAGGTTTGCTTAGTGTTTATCAGACTCTTTTCCAAGGAAACTGTTATGGCCAGATGGAGCTCTCATTGTGAGAATGTGGTCGTGATCCCCTTTCCATTTGAATCTCATTCTTGAAAGATTATAATCACTTTGCCATCAGGGAACTGATCAAAATTTCCCTGGGAATTTTATTTGACTGAGATCTGATGTCATTTTTCTATAGTGACCATCCTCCACACCTCCCAAAAAGGCTGATGAGTAAATAACTCTGTTGACAAAAGTTAAGTCACAAGGCCTAGGGCAATCGCATAGAAGATGTTGACCAGTTGTTCCTTTTCTCCACTAAGTCCTAACTGGAAAGATGGAGGGAAAATTTGTTAAGATCAGGGCTTTAGATTAGAATGGATTAACTCCCTGTTTGCAATGTATAACCAAGGCAAGCTCTATGATTTTCTTTCCTGACTATAGTTATGAGAAAGTGATAGCCAGATCTTCAAATACATCAAAATAAGATGAAAGAAAAGATAGATCCTTTTGAGTTCTAATTTTCAGGTTACTTTTTTTTTTTCTACAAGAAAATTACCCCACACACCAGAGAATGTCAATTAATATTTAATTTTGTTTGGTTTTGGTTTTTGTCTTCTTTTCCTACACAAAGACCAGCTACTTAACTGTATAGAACTGACAGGGGAAAAGAGTATCATCTGGAAACCCCTCAAACGAGCTGAAGAGGAGGTTTTCCAGAGAAAGAGTAGCAATATTACAAGATATTTGGGTTTATGGTCATTCTGTCTCAGAAGGAGGAGGATCATTGTGGACACAGGACCGGTAGTGTTTGTGCATCCTCAGTGTACCAGATGCTGTAATAAATAAATCCTGACCCAAAGCCCTTGGTACCAGCAGGAGCCCTGCTGCTAGCCGTGTACCTATATGAAAAACAAAACAAACAAAACTAAACAAAAAACTCACCCTCTGAAGCTCTTCCTCTCTGGGCTCATCTTGGAAAGCCTTGAGAATCTGGTGAGGACCTGTGATGGTAATGAATGATTTCTCCATGGGGAAGTTCTAGGGCCATGATGGCAAACCTTTTTATAAAAACCGCCCACTTTTGCAGTGCTGGTCAACCTGGTCCTTCCCACCCACTAGTGGGTGTTCCAGCTTTCATGGTGGACCAATCGCAGCACCACTTGGTTGCTCTGCTACCTTCCACCATGAAAGCTGGACCGCCCACTAGTGGGCGGGAGGGACCAGGTTGACCAGCACTGCAAAAGTGGGTGGTTTTTATAAAAAGGTTTGCCATCACCGTTCTAGGGAGTTGTTTAGCATGTGGTGGGGTTAGAAGCAGAGGACCCTACCTCTGGCATTGGGCTCAGATCCCCAAGGCCTGTGAGGGTAGAGGGACAGCAACACTTCACTGCCCAGTGGTCCTCAAACTCAGCCCTCCTCAATATCACCTGGGTGAGCTTGTTCACATGCACTGCTGGACCACAGAGTCATGCAGATTTGCATTTTCTAACACATTTCTAGGTGACACGTCTGCTGCCAGCACAGAGGCTGCACTTTCCCATCCCCAATCCATCCTCCGTCTATCAAAGCGACTCAGCATTGGCTCTGTCAGCGGATATACTTTTATTTTCCCAACAGACAAGAGCGTGTATCCCCTCCTAAGCAGGGCTTGTACCAGCTGTACTGCCCGCACCCAGCCAGGAGGGTCTCTGTACTTCCCTCCCTGTGATGACAGAAGAGGGAACACGTCACAACTCAGAGCCCTAGCAAATTACAAACCTTTCCAGTTGGTGTAGCAGGAGGCTGGGACACAATTTGTTTCTGAAGAATTAGTCACCATGCAGGATGGCTCTGATCCCCAAGCACTGGTGCACAGCCCTGGCACCAGTGGTCAGTTCACGGGTCAGGGAACACACTTCCTTGTCTCAGACTTGACTCCTAAGGCAGCATCTACACACTGGGTATTCAGCTTCTGCTCAGTCCTTAGTTACCTATCATCACGAGTCTGGACAGCAAAACAGGTCCAAGCCAGACCCATCTCCCCCGCTGAGGCACTAAATGCCTCAGAAAAAAAACATAGTATGACATATAGGTAGGATTAGAGCTCCAGAAGAAGGATGATTTACACATGTATGTGTCCTGCAAGTCTCCAATCTGGCTTAGGTATTTCTGTAGCACAAAAATTAGCTGCTCTCAAAATTGTATACAGTGATACATGATTCATAAGAATATGCTATCCCTTCATTTTTTGTTAATTCATTGGGTCAGCATATTCGTACAATTCATAAAGAGGTAGGAAATGGTATCAAGAAGAAAGAGATGACTATTTGTTGTCACAGTTACATGCAATTAGTTGAAGGAGGCAGATAGTAAGCATTACTAACACAAGTAATTTCTAATTACACTCTATAAATGATATAGGGAAACAGAGTAGGCAAAAAGAGTATATTCCTTAGGCATGGTTCCAGTCTGATCGCTGAGGAGGTGAAGTTTGAGCTGTACACTTCACATTTATTCAACACCCAGGCAACAGATCCATCAGTCGCTTGCTCTGTGAATGGCCCATTCATCCATCTTCCAGGCCTTGCAGAATGGTGCCATCCAAAAGGTCTTTCTGCAGGGGGAGAAGGTGTCTACGGTTTCTGCCTGAGTCCACTATGCAGCTTCTAACCACATGTGGCTATTGGCTACTGAGCACAAGAAATGCTATTAGCGTGACTCAGAAACTCTTTTTATTTGCTTATAAAAATTTTTAAAAGTCACATGTGGCTAGGAACTACTAAATTGGACAGCCCTTGCATGCTCTACGGTAACCCGAGAAAAATACATACTTCTGTCAGAAAAAGAAGTCAAGACATAGGGTTTATTGAGAACCTGCAGAGTTTGGACAACAGCTAGAAATCTGATAAGGCAGAAAGCCAAAGATTTAGTCAAAATACTCAACACATTTCCAGCTTTGCTTATTGTAGCCTTCTGTTTTCTAACTATGCTGTCCACTTTTTACAAAACCAACCTATTTCAGCCAAGATTTCACTTTTTTTTTTTGCCAATTTGTCTGTCTCTCTGATTCCTTGCCCTAGAATCTTATTTATCATTTTCCCCTTAAATGTTAAGAATTCATCTTTTCTTTTTTTCCTTTGAAACTCACAGTGTTATATTGGTTTTCTTCTGGCTTTGATGAATACACTTAATTTGATATTCCTAAGTTTTCTTTCCAAGTTCATGTACCAGAAAAAGCTACTCATATCAGTTCGTTTGATTCAATAATGACCACACTACCAATATTTTACACCACTATAAATTTTTTATTTTTAAAGCATCTCCATGTTTACTACATAAACCACCCAGTGAAGTTTATAGTGTGAGTTAGCCAACATAGTGTGCCTGGTTTTATTTGCTTGTATCATGTTGTGAGTGTCCTTCCTGAGAATACATGCTTATTAAGGGCAGAATCATTGTCTACTCACTAATATCTTCCCATTGTCTAGCCTAGAGTAGACACTTGGTGAATGTCCATTAAATAAATATATCTCCAAAGGTCTGACCTCTTGTTTTGTAACAGAGATCATCAACAACATATTTTCTAAGTATTTATGAGAGGGGCTGGTATTAACTTATCATGAATTTCATGTACATAGTTGCACAAAGACGCCAGCATTGAATCCCTTTCCCAATAGAGGTACAATGGTGGTGTGTCGGGCACATAATCAGTTATTCATATTTTATGTGATGCATGTGAGAACTTCATATTGCTGGTCACACTGGTACAAGAATGGAGGGAAAACAGAATGCATGATCAGGGCACCAGCTGATTCAAGTGCTACATATGCTGCTTCGGGAAACTGTGTTTGAATTGAAATGCAATTAAAACTTGGTGTGGTTTTTCTGTCATCTTTAGAAATTTTTGGAAGGGGATTCCGTCAGAATAAATTTGGTTGTATTTACTCCAAACTAAGAATATGCTATCCCTTCATTTTTTGTTAATACATTGGGACAGCATATTCTTGCAATTCATAAAGAGGTAGGAAATGGTATCAAGAAGAAAGAGATGACTATTTGTCATGAATATTGATACAACAACAATATAAATAACAACAGTGAGAGCAAACGATGTTTTGCAGGACTGAGGCATGAGCGGTTTTAGTGATATTAGGGTTAAGGCAATTCAGAGTGAACAGGTATGTCTTTCTCCATAAATTAAACCCATAAATTCACATCTGGTCCCTCTTTCTGTGTGTTAGATGTGGTATCACTTTGTGCTAAGGATTCGTTCAAGCGTGTGTGAGCAGGCTCGTGCAAAAATCATGGGCCTCAGAAAACCAAAGCAAAGCGGAGGGAAGGTGGGACGCTTCTCACGTGGTGGCCGGCTATCCATCACCACCACGGACAGAGAGGAGATGGCTCTTTAATAGAAGCTGGCTAATTTCTTTAGAAATTTCTCATTAGGTCGGCCCTTTCCCAAGCTGCTTTTCCATTAAAATGTGATAAATGAATTCTGCCATTGCCAATTCCAGCCTGTCCTTCTTTCCCTTAATGCAATGAAGACGCGTCATGCTGGCAAGCACTTCGGACAGAGATAATTATTCATGGGATGCTACAAGTGCTGCAGTCACCCAACCCCCAACCCACCCTGCGGCCCCACCTATACTAAAGATAGGACCTTCAGAAGCTTGAAGGGTGTTGGAATAGGGATTTCTTTTCATTTCACTCGGGAAAAATATTCTATGACTTCGCACACTCTTATGACTTTCTCTCCTTATATATTTTCCCCTCTCACATAAAGGGGTGTGTGTCAGAGTGAGTGTATAAAAGTTTGATGCTTATACATACTGACTTAAAAGATAAATCGGTTTGAATTTAATACTGTTTTAAAGTATAGACTTTTTCAATTATATGTACTGAGATGTTGCTATCTTTTAAAGGATGGTTTTTCTTTGAAAATCATTTTGAGACCTGGATAGACAATGCATTTGATCCCAAACAACGTAATTTATTATTTAGAAATTTCTGATACTGTTAACTTGCTTCAGCTACTCTTTCACTGACATTTTCCCTTTGATTGAAAATAAAGTTTTCTATTACTTCATACATCTCTGCCATTGGGCAAAGGTAAGTGGTTTGTTTTCGTTGTTTCGAAGTCTTTAGTCTTTTGCCATGTTCCTCTTTTCTCCATTGCTCAGAAAAATATACAACTGAGGCTACTAATGTCAAAGGATCTGCAGTTCACTTATTCTCAAATATAAATGGCCATCACTTTAAAATGCTATCTCTAGAAAAGGAAGTTGCTACTATTTGCCAGAAAGTCAGGCTTTAATTTTTTTGAAAGTTAAAGAATATATAAAAATATGGGTAGGCCTTGGCTGGTTGGCTCAGCAATAGAGCATTGGCCTGGTGTGTGAAAGTCCCAGGTTCGATTCCCAGTCAGGGCACACAGGAAAAGTGTCCATCTGCTTCTTTACCCTTCCCCCTCTCCTTTCTTTCTCTCCTCTCTCTTCCCCTCCCACAGCCAGGGCTCCACTGGAGCAAAGTTGGCTCCAGGCCCTAAGGATGGCTCCATGGCCTCTACCTCAGGCGCTAGGATGGCTGCAATAGAGCAACACCCCAGATGGGCAGAGCATTGCCCCCTGGTGGGCATGCTGGTGGATCCCATTCAGGTGAATGCAGAAGTCTGACTGCCTCCCCACTTCTAACTTTGGAACAATACAAAATATATATAAAATATATATATATTTGTATATATATAGTATATAGTATATATTTATTTAATATATACTATATAATATATATTATATATACTATATAATATATATTATAGTAACTATATGTTATATATACTATATATTATATATACTATAATATATAATATATTTATAATATATATATGGTTGAACACTTTTTCCCCCCTTATTTTGGTTTATTTCTTTGCAGGGCTTCCCAAGCAGCCGTCTTCTCTACAGGAACCACACAGAGGTGTCACGTGTTGTTTTCAGCCCACTGAAGAACATGGGCATTTATATATAGATACCAGAATAGCACTGGGGGGAATTGAACACTCCGAGTGTTAGGGAGCTCGTCACAGAGTACAAGTATCCATTTATAAAGTACTATGTCTGTTGCCTTATATATGCCAGCTATTTACTAAGTTTATCATCTTTGTAGACATTTTGTTTTATTCCTGAAGAAGATAAACTACTCTTTTTTTCTCTTTCTCTCTGAATAGGCAACTAAGCCCAGGGTTAAAATTTTAAATTAATAAGTTTTTAAATTAATAAAATAGTCTATGTATTTGTACAGCAAAATTTCAGACTTGCTGTCATTTTTAATCTTGTGTTGAAAAGCGTTGTTTTTATATCTCCCTCCACTGGAGGTAGGCAGGAAGGGTTATTTCCGAACTATGTATTCAGAAGCTGAGAAACCAGAGGTCCCTTTTTCACCCAGCTGGTTAGTCATATAGTGAGATGAGACCCCAAACCGTTCTCTCAGTTTTTTAGCATTAGCAAGAGGTCTATTGTTAGAGTGAGGGTCTTGATTTCTCTGTGCTTTATTTGCAAATCTAAAATCACTAAGTAGTGTTAGAAAACAAAGCACGTGCGGAAGAGAGATTAAGCGTGTAGATGAGAATTGATAGCACAGTAAACAGATCTGTTTTCTAGATCAGTTCTGATGGTTGTTGTTTGTTTGTTTTTTTTTAAGAAAATTAAACATGTACTCAAAAGTCTTTCCCTATGGAAAATCAAAAAGCCACATGAGGACCTCAAGCCATCATTTTTCTTGTCACTCGGTATTTTAATAACAGTAATCTTTATAATTTATATTAAAGGCAATGTTAGCACAATAAAATGATTAAGTAATCACTACTGACCTGCCAGGATGCTAACAATTGTACGTGCATTATCTCATTTCATTCTTGTAAGAAGGGAGCTACTTATTTTGAAGTAACTTGCCCAAAGTGACACACAGCACAACTCTGGGAGAGCCGGGGTTCCCTGCCTCCCGATTTGAGTTCTGAACCACTTGACACTCTGCTCAAGGGGAGTTGTTGTTGTTTTTTTTCTGATTATTCAATGTTTTATTTACCTTTCATCTCTTAACTTCCTGCCTGAGGATCCTGTCTTTCTCCAGCTACCTTCTGATGAACTAAAGAAAGTCACTCTCCATAGTTCCCAGCACAAAAGTGCAACTTAAGTCAGAGTCTATCTGAGAATCTCCCTGATTCTGCTGGGAGCGCTGTGCTCTTTAAAACCTTGAGTGCCCACTCCTGTTTGCCATGTCACAGCTAGCTTAGCTGGGCACCAGCGACAGCTCGATCTGTAAGACAAACAGCTCTTTCAATTTTGTAAAGGAAGGCAGCATTGTCTTTCTTATCTACAGATCTTCAAAAAATAAAATAGGACACATAAGAAGAAAGGGGAAAAATGACCTTTTTTTAATGATTAGCAAGCCAGATGAGAGAGAAATGACAAGGCGTAAGAACAGAGGGTCTATACCAAGATTACAATGCATAGAGCCATCTGGTAAACTCCCACAGATTATGTAAAAAGTGCTTTGCATAGAAGTGGTCATAATCTACACTCTCTTAGAAAATGGGCACCATTTGGCCCTGGCCGATTGGCTCAGCGGTAGAGCGTCGGCCTGGCGTGCGGGTGACCCGGGTTCGATTCCTGGCCAGGGCACATAGGAGAATAGGAGAGGCGCCCATTTGCTTCTCCACCCCCCCCCCCCCCCTCCTCTCTGTCTCTCTCTTCCCCTCTCGCAGCCAAGGATCCATTGGAGCAAAGATGGCCCGGGCGCTGGGGATGGCTCCTTGGCCTCTGCCCCAGGCGCTAGAGTGGCTCTGGTAGCGGCAGAGTGATCCCCCCCCCCAGGGGCAGAGCACCGCCCCCTGGTGGGCAGAGCATCGCCCCTGGTGGGCGTGCCGAGTGGATCCTGGTCGGGCGCATGCGGGAGTTTGACCGTCTCTCCCCGTTTCCAGCTTCAGAAAAATACAAAAAAAAAAAAAAAAAAAGAAAAGAAAATGGGCACCATTGATTGCAAATGTTTGAGATTTAATAGCACCAAAAGGGCAGAGACTCGAGTCTGTATGATTTCAAGTCGCGATGATGCTATGTCTTCTTTCACATAATATAGAAAAAACATTCTGCCTCTGACTAAAAGTCCAGGGCCCCCAGACTGATGGCACTTCTCAATGAATTTGAGCCACTGACAGTCCAAATGAACCATTCAGGTCTGGAAGTTTCTCCCCTTCCCATCATCCCTCCCTCAGGTTTCTTTTTTGACAGATAGGCCAGGGCCACATTTTGACCTCTGGCCAAAAAATGGTGTGTCCTATTTATCTCTACCGGACTTTTTTCCTTCAATCTTTGCATCGAATCCTGGGGCTTAGTAGTCCCTGAATATGAGTCCCTGTGGGTCAGAGAATGGCTGGCTTTTTTTCTTTTATTGGTTCCCTCCTAGGATTCTGCATTGTGAGTGGTCCAGGTCCTTGATTCCAGTCCATCCTCTACCATTTGTCTCTCCCACGCTACTTCCTTTGTTCTCCACTTCCATCTTGTCTGTCGTTCTTTCATGGGCTTTATCACAATTTGGTGAATTTTTTATAGTCTGTCTTCTCCCCAGATATCACGGCTCTGACATTTCCTGGTCTCTATACTGGTGTATTTCAGAAACTAGAGTATTATTGGATGCATAATAGCCTCCATAAATTTCTGTAGAATAAATCTGCTAATTATTTATTAGTTGACAATGAGTCAGAGATTGCGTCCTCTTGGACATGCATACTCTTTACTGCTATGATATGGTTTTGTGAGAATAAAAGTTAGAAATTTTGCTCATTGTACAGCACAACATAAGCACTTGATAAATAGCAGTTATAAGATAACTATTTTTTAAATAATCTTTATATTTTCTTATACCAATCCTTACTAAACTCAGCTTCTGTTTAGTGAATTCAGAAAACACTCACAGCATGACTGGGGTGGGAGAAGAACTAATGTTAGATGACAACCAACATGTATACACATTAATTTTATAACTGCACTGTAAGGTAACTAATGCTATCAAAGTTTTAAGATGTAATATAAGAAACACCGAGATTCTGAGAATTGATTTTGGTACATCCCACACCCACAGATTAAAATGGCAGACCCTGAGTTTTAACCTCATTGGGACTATGAGACGCTGAAGTGCCCATCCGTTCAGTTGGACTTTATTGCTTTTACAGGGTCAAAAACTCAGACTTCGTTATTTATGAGCTATCAGAGACATTCTGGGTGACAGCTTGAAAGAAAAGTGTTGCCACCTCCATTCAGGGCTAATTTATGCGCTGCCATTTGTGGCCATATTGTTTTTGAGTAAGAACGCAAATTGACTCAATGCATCAGCCAGAAGCTGGTCTTCCTTTAACAGCTCATTCCATGACTTGTCACATTTTCAAAATCCTCTGGGGTGCATGAGCGCTTTATTTAAAAAATATGAAGAAGGTTTCTATTTCTGCAATGTCACAGATTATAGTTTACTGGTAGGTAAAACGAACTATCCCTAATATTATACCAAATAGAACTGACTCCATTTATACATTTAGGAAATTGAAGTATATAAGAATTACACTTAGGGGTGATAATTTGGCTTGTGAGTAGGAATGGTAGTGAATCATTTTGGAGACATCGCAGCTATTAGCCTCATGAGAAATGGCCATCGCCACAATCACAAACACATTTAACCATTAGGATGAGGGGGGGAATGGGACATTTTTCTTCACTAATGCTTTTCACTCTGACTCACAATGCCCACCTTTTTTTTCTTCCAGGTCATCCTCCAAAGAATGTCTGACTGTATTTTATTGCTACTTTTAGAAAGAAAATGGAATCCTCGTTGTTAGAATCTTTTTCTTTAAAGTATGTTTTTTTAAGGAAATAAATTAAATAGCAGTCAAATGTATTAATACTTTTTATTTATAAAAAATATATAGAACTCTTCCAAAGGTGAACATTAAACAAAATAAAACAGAATTTAATTTTAGGAAGAGAGTGGGAAGAAAACAATGGGAACCCTGAACTTACCTCTTTGTTCTCTTTAATATCCTGTACCTTAAAAAACAAACTACACAATAGTTTAGAATTAGGAATAAATCCAAAAATTGAAATTTTGTTTCTTTTCTAACAAGTCCTGTGCTTTGGACGAATCACATACTGTCCTAAGACTTAGCTGTCTCATCTGCATAAGCAGGCAACAATATAAAATAATCAAAGTCCCCTTCTTGCCCTCAAATAATATGTTATCATTTGACAGTTATGAATATAGTTTTACTTTTTAGTCATTGAAAATACAGAACAAATATTCCAATAAGTATATTGAACACAATCTTTTGCCAAATACTGTAAGACAAGAGCAGAGATAAAAATAGTAAAAATTTCTATTTCATCGGAAATTCCCCATCCCAGTCACTAAGCTAAGACACTTGCATGTGGTATCTGAAATTCAAGATGTAGAAATATATAAATTTTTTTCTTTCTTAATACTAGTAGTCCTAGCTACTAAAGCTACAATGCAACCTAGAGCTAATCGCATGGTTACTTTATATTTTTACCCAAAATAAACAGTTAGGGGAAGGGGGTGTTATATAGATGTACATTAGGTTTTAGAAGACTTCTTTAAATGAGAAATAAAGACTAGTTCTTGAGATTTAGAATAACAAGAAGTGAAAGGTTACTGTTGGTGCTAAAGGGATTGGCAATCCAACATTTTTCACCTAAATTGAATTCTCTTTAAAACTTCAAATCCTTTTAAAAAGAAGAAAATGTAGTAATGGCCAATCTTCTGCATTTGCATTTATCAAATCAAATTATCTTGTTTGAGATAACATCATAATAGAACATTGTCAGAGGATTCATGTCTCCTGTCTGAAAAATAAATGGCTCCCCTGTTAGGCAGCAACGGGAAATAGCCTCTAATGAGGCTCTCATCTACTGACATTATGTCTAGAGGTGAAACTACTGAGGGCTGGAGGGACTTCACCATGCTGAAGTTTTCTCCAGCACAGCTGTGGGGAGCTTAGGCGTGTAACCTGCGGTGTACAGTGCTGAATCTCAAAGGGCAAGTCAATGGCTTGTACAAAATGTTACACACACATGGGACAGAGTAAGCAGTGCCATAAAAACCCCATCCAAGCTACAAACACAGACAGATAATAAAGCGAGCAATGAGATGTATGATGCTATCGTCCAAGCCCCTGATAAGGAATTTATCCTTTTCTTTTTTTTTTTTTTTTTTTCCCAGCACAACCAGAACCATTTTGCTCTTAACATCCTCGGCCATGTCTTAATCTGAGCTCCCTAGAAGGTGTTCTGTCCACCTCCATCCTTCATCATAACTAAATTCCTTATAATCTCCCATGAAAAATCCACTGTTCACTTTCCTTGGAGTTGTTCACGCTGCTTCAAAAGACCTTATTATCTCTAACCTTCATTTAGTTATATTGCTCACCTCCATTCAGCCACTTAGTTACTAATTTTATGACCTTTAGAAAGGTAATTTACCTCCATAAGTCTCAGTCTGCTCACAAGTAAATTAAAGATCCATTCTTTTATTAAACTCATAAATCTAAAAAACGTTTGTTGGTCTCCTACAGCTGTGAACAAAATATACTGATACCCTAGCCCTCATAAGTTTTCACCATGTTGGAAGATACAAACAATTAGCAATACAAATAAAACATAAAAATAGGCTGGATGGTGTGAAGCACATCAAAATAAAATAGTGCCATACTGGCTCAAAAGCATCAGGGTGGAGCATTGGGGAAGGTCTTCATTTATTCATTCAAGTCAAGATCTGAAAGAGGTGAGGGTGCTATTATGTATCTGATACCTTGGGAAAAGCATTTCTGGCATGGAAAGAAAAAGCACACAGACCTTAAGGGAAAAAATCTATAGTAGATGCAGAATGAATAAGGCAGGAAAGCAACTGGAGGTGAAGACACAGAAATAACAGGAGTCAGAGCTTGTAGGATGTTATAGATCACAGGGAGGTGTATAGATTCTACTGAGTGAGATAAAAGATTCTATAAGAAGGCTTTGATCCAACTTCAAATCAGAATCACTTTGATTGCTAGGGTGAAAAAGAGTAAGGGGCCAATGCAATAATCAGAAGTGTGGTGATGGTGACCTAGGTCAGGAATACATTAGGAGTAGTGATAAAAGGTGGTCACATTCTGGATACATATGGAAAGTTGAACTCAGCAGATTTATTGAAGGAGCAGATATGGAAAGAGATTAGTCAAGGACGACAAGTGTTTGTTGGTTCTGAGCAACTACAAGAATCAAGTTGCAATGAAATGAAACAGGGGATACTGTGAGAACAGCACAGTTAGGAGGAAATATTTGGATGTCTCTTAGAAATCAAAATTAACATGTCAGGTAGTAGGCCCAATATATGAGTCTGGAGTTCACGGGAAAGGACTGGGCTACATGTATAATTTTGGGGTCATCAGCATATTTGTAGCCACATGACTGCATGAGACCACTAAGAGAATAAGTATGGATTAAAAAGTGAAAATATCCAAGGATTTATGCCTAGGTTCATCCAACATCAAGAAGCAAAGAAGCTGTAACATAGATTAAAAACAAAATATAGAACAACAACAGAGAAAAGGTCAAAACTAGGGTTAAATTAAACTATCGTAAGTCTCTTTTATCATATATAAAGTTTTATTGTAGCAACTGAAAGTAGACTAAGATGAGTAAAGGATGTATGATATATTGCCTAGAAAAATCACAAATATAAAAATACTATAAAAACAATAATAAAGATAAAGTTCAGTGGATGAGATAAAATAGAATGCTAAAAACTACTCAATTCAAATTTACAAAAAAGGGATAAAGAAACAAAGAGATGCAGACATATAAACAACAGCAAGATGGTAGACTTAAAAACCTAGCCAAATTAGTAATTATATTAAATATAAATATATTAAGTACTTCAATAAAGGATTATCAGACAAGATAAAAATATGTTGTTTATAAGAGAGAAACTTTAAATGTAAGACCACGGAAATGTAAGAAGTAAAAGAAAGTTGGTGTGCTTATATAGAGCAGTGGTTTTCAATCTTTTCACACTTGAGTACTGGAAAAAATAGGGGAATTATTTCAGGGACCACAAAGGCTGAAATCACCCTGAGCATTAACAAATTTGATTAAGATCATTGGGTCTATAATCCTCATACAATATCAGGATGTTTGCATGCGAACTAGCACAAAATTTCTGACAGACCAGCATCAGTCCATGCAGTTGAAAAACACTAGGATAGGGGCTACTTCATCACAATAAACAATACCTCTAATACATGCTCATGTGAGTTTAAATATATAGTACATTAATTTTGAAAAACTGTCAACTTCTTATATACTTAAACATTCAGCGATCCAGTAATCCAGCAAACACCTCCTCCATGGTTATTATAATAGAAATCCTCCATGGTTATTATAATAGAAATGAAAACATTTCCATAGAAAGACTTCTCCAGAAATGCTCATAGCTGCTCCCAATGCAGGGAACAATTGAGCCAAATGCAGGAAACAATTCAAATACCTATGTATGAAGAAGAAATAATATGCAATGAAATACTAACAATAAGAGTAAACTACTGTTACATGCATCAACATAAATAGATCTCAATGCATTAAATTGAGCAGAAGAAGTCAAATACTATAAATTATATACCATATATTCCATTTATATAAAGATCAAAAACAGGCAAAAACTGACTATTGTTACAAAAGTCACCACAGTGGTCACTTCAGTAGCATATGGGAAATTCTCAAGGTGACAGAAACATACCTCAATTGGGTGATGGTTATATGATATATATGTTTATCAGAATTCATTCAGCTGTACACTTAGATTCTTTTTATGTCCATGAATTTAAAAAAATACCTAAAAATACATTTAGCATTTAAAAAAAACTTATAAAGATAGAGAAGAATGAACAGAGATTTATAGGAAATAGTCAATTAAGTGATTTTTACAATCAGAAGATTATGATGGGCCAGAAATCAAATAAACAAAGTATTTCAAGGTAGATCTATATTCAGAGTAGATCACAGAAGATAGTGATTTATTGTGAAAAATATTAATGACTGTGAGCTGATCATTGGCAGTAGATAGAAATCATTGATGACTGATAAGAGCACTTTACAATCTTGAGCAAAAGTTCAAAAGAGAAATTGGCAAATAAGTATAGACATTTGAGTTTTCGAAGCCAAGGGGAGACTTGAGTCAAGTACTATAATACATATGAAAAGTTGGCCAAAAGAGAAGTTTCTTTTCCCAGATGGAAAGATTAATCACATATAGCTCTGCTAATGTAAGTAATCTAATAGAAAGAGAAAAACTGATAATAGAACAAAGACTAAAGAGACTTTTGAGTCATGTCCCTGAGTAGGCAAGCAGGACTAAAGTCCAGAACAATGAAAGGTTAATAACATTTACCTCTAAATGTGTGTGTGTGTGTCAAGTTAAATATGACAATGAAGTTTGCTTAGCATGACATCTAAACACAATCTCTCTGAGTATCAGCTATTTCATTACAAATTAATAATCAACTCATGGGCCCTTTCTTTCTTGATATTTGGGTAGCCTCACCTTTGTCATTCAAGACAACAATGTGCTTCTTTTTATTTTTAGAGTCACTTTATATTTTATTGTTTTTTTTCATGGTTTGGGATAAAAACTTACTAGTTTTATCCATGATTCCAGACAAAGAGCTTGGCCACATTAAGTCCCAAGTAAATGTTTAAAAACTGCCCTTTCCCAGGGATATTTGTGCTTACAACTATGCCTCTTAGCATGCCCTAAAAGTCTGTAAGTCCCACTGGAGCCATGCTTGTCCTCATGAGCTAGTCAGAGCCATATCTTACCCCCATACTTCTCAAAGTGTGACTCCAGATCAGCTGCAGTAGCACTTCTTCAGAGACTGCTCGAACTACAAATTCTTGGCTTTGCCCCAACCCTACTGTATCAGAAACTCTGGTGGGTGATCTAGTAAGCTAGGTGAACAAGTCCTTCAAGGGATGCTGATATACACTGACGTTGAAGATCCACTACTATAAGATATATTCTGTACTTTTAATTTCTCAAGCTGGAAAATATATAAAAAAAATACCTGACTATCCTTTGATTATTAACCAGTGATTTTATTAACCCTGTCTTATACAGCTTCCAATGATATATTTTTTTCTGTTATTAAAAACATTAACATCAGCCCTGGCTGGTTGGTTCAGTGGTAGAGCGTTGGCCCAGTGTGTGGATGTCCTAGGTTCAATTCCTGGTCAGGGCACACAGGAGAAGTGACCATCTGCTTCCCCAGCCCTTCCCTCTTCCTCCTTTCTCTCTCTCTTTCTCTCTCTCTCTTCTCCCACAGCAATGGCTCAATTGGTTTGAGCGAGTTGGCCCCAGGCACTTAGGATGGCTTTGTGGCCTAACCTCAGGTGCTAAAAAAATGGCTCGGTTGGTAAGCAATAGATCAGTGGCCCCAGATGGGTAGAGCATTGCCCCCTAGCGGGCTTGCTAGGTAGATCCCAGTTGGGGCACAAGCAGGAGTCTGTCTCTCTGCTTCCCCTCCTCTCTAAAAATAAAAAAAAATTTTTTTTCTCCTGTATTCTTTAAATTTGTTTTTTATTCAAAGTCAAATGTTAGAAGTATTAAATGTATTAAAATGTTAGAAGTCTTTTGTTATTCTTGGGGCATAATTTCTGTTTCCAAAGGCATAGGAAAAATGATATCTAAATAATCCAGAAGCTCTTGGTTTTATGGAGATAAGAAGAGTGATATTGATGCTGATGGATTTTATAAACACCTCTCGGATACACTCAGTTCTGGAAAATCCCTTTTGTCCTGAAGAATTGAGACTGACACCTGAGGTTATAATTGGGGAACCTGAAGAGAAACAGAGATGGGAAAGTATAACATAAAAGAAACGCTTATCCTTAAAATCAGTTCTGTTCCTATAATTGGGGTGCAACTGTGTGCAGGTTATTTAATCTTTCTGGATTTGTTTCCAAATATGAAAAAATAAATAAGGTTGAGTGCTTGGTGTTTATCAAAAGAGGATATGATTTATAAAACTTGAGGTTTAATAGCTTCTTCCCCCCTAATTCTTCACAAAGATACTGATGTGCCCTTATAGAAATGGTTCTCCTCTTCACCCAGACTGAAAATCACTAGGTCGTATATCTTTAAAGTCCCTCAACTCTAAGATCATATAACTATTGCATAGCTGAAAACCTAGTACCAAAAGATGATAATCACGGTTACGATGATCTATAATAATATTTTCAACACCAGCACATTTTTCAATGCCTACCATCTCTATTGGAACAAACGTATACTTCGCAAAACATAGAAAATAAACACAACTTTTAAATAAATGAAGTTATCTGTGTTCAAAACTGAACAGAACATAGTAAAATTACAAATGCCATCAACAGCAAAATTCTAGATAATGTAATGTCTTTAAACAGCTGAGAACTTGGTTTGATAAATCACAGTATTAAATAGCAAACATTTCTACAGATGAAGGAATGAATAAATTGTAATTGTATTAGTTTTCCGTAGTTGCATACAAAACTAGAACAAATTTGGCAACTTGAAAGAACACCCATTTTTTACCTCATAGTTATTATGTAGGTTAAGAGTCCAGGTGGGTTCAAATGGATCCTCTTTTTGTGACTTACAAAGCTGAAACCAAGATTGTTGAATGGACTAAGCTCTTATCCGGTGAATTTGGGGAGAAAGCCACTTAGAAGTTTTTCCAGCTGTTGATGTAATCCAGTTTTTTGTTTGCTTGTTTGTTTTTTTGGGGGGGCATTACAGTTCTAGGATTGAGGACTCTATTTCCTTGCTGGCAGTCAGCCTTGAGCCACTTGCTGCTCTAAAAGGTCACCAGCATTCCTTGTCATGTGCCCCCTTGATCTTCCTCTTCTTCTTATTATTATTATTCTTTTTAGAGAAAGAGGGGGAAGAAGTGGGAAGCACCAACTTGTAGTAGTTGCTTCTTGTATTTGCCTTGCCCAGGCAAATCCAGGGTTTCGAACCAGTGATTTCAGTGCTCTGGGTTGATGCTCTATCCACTGCAGTACCACAGGTCAGCCTTAATTTTTTTTTTTAATTTTTAGAGAGAGGGGAGAGTGAGAGGAAAGAAAAAGGGAAAGAGCAGGAAGCATCAACTCCAACTTGTACCCTGACCAGGCAAGCCCAGGGTTTCAAACCTGCAACCTCAGCCTTTCAGGTTGATGCTGTATCCACTGTGCCACCACAGGTCAGGCCCTACTCTATCTTCAAAGCCAACAACAGTGCATCTTATCCCGACTACTTTGAATCTATGCCTTTACCTTCTGCAACAAGCTAGAGAAACTCTCTGCTTATAAAGGACTTGTGGGATTGCTTTAGGTTCATTCTCTAACCTTACATGATGATATAATCAAGACATATATACATCATTTCACAGGCTTTACCTACACTCAAAGGACAGGTTACTGAGGGTCATTCTTGGAATTCTGCCTAGGATATCCACTCTTTTGCATGAAGAACAAGCCCTATTATAAAATCTGAAAATCGTTTGAGGAGGGATGATTGCAAGACCAAAGGAAGAGAGAAGGAACAATGGGAGCTAAATAGGAGGGGAGAGGAGTACTGTTAGAACGAGTATAAAATGACCAGCTTGTCTTCTGGGCACCAGCTTTCACCTTTCTACTTTCCGGTGGTGAAAGTTCTAATGTCCTTCGCTCCTATGCCATCAAAGACCATAGGGAAAGACCTATTACAATAACATGTGTCAAATCAAAATGGTGAGCCAAGCTGTTATTTCTATGTCTATTTGCAGCCTCATCTCAGATCATGACATGAAAAATTCTTCCCATGTTTTATTTCTTGAACTTGGGGATAAACTAGAGGAGTTTTTAGGGGACAAGGTACTTGCAGGTACCATGAAAATTTAACCAAAAAAAAGGAGTCACCAAGCTTCTTATATATGTCTGGCTCTAAACATGAATTGGGGCCCTGGCCAGTTGGCTCAGTGGTAGAGCCAACTGGCATGTGGGAGTTCCAGGTTCGATTCCTGGCCAGGGCACACAGGAGAAGTGCCCATCTGCTTCTCCACCCCTCCCCCTCTCCTTCCTCTCTGTCTCTCTCTTCCCCTCCCACAGACAAGGCTCCATTGAAGCAGTGTTTGCCCGGGTATGGCTCTGTGGCCTCTGCCTCAGGCACTAGAATGGCTCTGACTGCGACAGAGCGATGCCTCAAAATGGGCAGAGCATCGCCCCCTGGTGGGCGTGCCGGGTGGATCCCGGTCGGGCGCATGCGGGAGTCTGTCTGACTGCCTCCCCATTTCCAACTTCAGAAAAATACAAAAAAAATAAAAAATAAAAAAAATAAAATAAAAAATAAACATGAATTGGTACTAAGGCTTTCTTTTCAAACCTTGTAAATCACTTGACTTTTTGTTTCTGTAGATATATACTAAGTTGGAACACTCAGATGAGTATCCAAATGTACTCTTAATTGCTTCTAAGAGCTCTCATCCAATCAGACACAAATGTCAGGTTGTACTTGGAGAGGCACAGAATGAAAGCCACAAGGCTAAAGTTTATGAAAAATGGACTTTTTGCGACTCCCAGACTCACTATTCTGGGCGATGAGCTCGTTTCAACATTAGAGAGTCCTAGAATTCATCACCTTCCGAATGCTAAAATAAAATCAGGGAAATGTCATCAAGTTGTTAACCATTATTATCTATTAAAGCAGCACTACCGAAGACGGGGAAATCACCTAATAAAGCCAATCCTTCTTCTTTATATCACCTAGAACTGTCAGGACTCCAATAAATTATAATGGACCCAACTTAAAACCAATGACCTGTACATTATACACTGAAAATCCCTCTTATCTCAGCAAGTAACCAACACCAGGCTTGTCAATTAGGTTGGGAGAATGTCAAGGTTAAAAGTTTCTCAAAGCCTTTAAAGTCTACCTTTCAAGTTTGAACCTGTTGAATCATCTGTTCATTGGCTCTTGGCAAATGCACTTCTGTATTTTTTTTTAAAGATGTAGTTTACAAAGAGCTCTTACAGAGAGGATACCAACACAATAATATTAGGCTAAATGATTTATAAAGAGAAGTATATTGGGGGAAAATAAATAAAATCTTTGGCAAACCTCCAAAATGATTCTATATTTAAACAGTGAAATCCCTGGGAAGTTTCTCTCCAAGTTTTCACTCAGCTTCTTTACCTAAAAATATGAATAATTATAGTTCTCACAAGGGTTTATATTAAAAATTGAATTAAAATAAAAAAACTATATTTAAGGCATCTGAATAATAAATACAAATAAGCTAGGGTAAGTGGTTATGGAAAATGCTCTAGGCAGAAGAGACAGCATATGCAAAACCACAGGGAAGAGAAAGCATCACTCATGCTGCTGTGTGAGAACAATGCAGAATGGATGGCACATAGGTTTGCAAGAGACTCAGTGAGGACAGCCTTTCCTGCTTCTATCTAAGCATAATCCTTGGGGGCTGTGGGAGGGCACTGTGAGGATAAGTGCTCTAGAACTCCATGTCTTCTATGCTCATGCCCTATCCAGAAAATAATGAGTCAGGGACATCAGCATTTATGACACAGTATAATGGTGTTGTTGACTATTTAAAAATATGTAGAGGAACTGAAAAATGTTAACAAAAGATTAAAAAGAAAGGCACAGCAGTGTTTGGACTGTAGTAAGGAGGTTAAAACATGGGAGATGAATAGCAGAAACTAAATCACACTCACATTTCAAACAGGAAACTCACCTTTGCTGTCTTTGCTCATGCGCAGGATAGTCTCCCCCACACACCCATTACTTCTAGTGTACTCCCATTAATACTTGGACACCTGGCTTACACGACTTTCCTGTGGATATTTCCTCAGCCCCACCAGGCAGAACTATGCCCCTTCCAGTAAACTCTCATAGCAAACTGTGCTTGGGTGAGTTACATCCCTTTTCTTCTATTATTGTCTACTGATTTGAGTTTTTCCTCCTCAAAACGAGCGCTCTGGGGACAGGGCTAAAGTCTTTATTCACCCATATGTCTCCTGTATGGTTACCGAATTAGCCTGTGGTAACATTTAATTAAAGAATATGTTCTTTGAACTTTCACCCTGTATACATTTAGAGTACACAGGAGACATCGGTGCGTATATTATCCACACAAGAAGGAGACAGAGAAATGATTGGGGTGTTCGTATAAGCAGTCTACAGTCAATGACTCTGCTGCCTTCCGCATGGCGCTTGATCAGTTACTGCTTGGAATTTAAAATACATGTACTCTTAGAAATAACAGCATGGGAGAAACTAATTTACTATTTAACTAAAATAATATAATTCAACCCTAATATGCCTCTTAACTAAAAGTGATTTTATTTTCATTTCTGTGGCAAAATACAACCAAGCTTCCAAAAAAGCGATCCCTGGGATAATTCTCATGCACGCTTATCTCCCTTGCACTAACCAGAAAGGCTCAATCTTTCCACAACACAATATAACCACATTTTTCCTTTCATTCACATTCACTGACTTCCAAAGATTGGGATGAGCACATTTTTCAGAATCAAAAGTCAGGAGGCATGGTGTTCCCGTGATATGATTAATGATGGATGGTATGTTTGAAATCCAATGGTTTCTGTTTACAGTCAAGCCTCATAGGAGGTGCAGGTACAGGGCACAAGATGCAGAAAGATAATAGTAGGGAGAAGGTGCAGCAAGGACCACTCTTTATGAAATGAGAAAGATTGGTGAGTCAAAGTTCCTAACAAGTGTGACCAGAGTTTGGAGAGGTTTGGTCCCTAGGATGGAAATGACGGCTGTACTCCCAGCAGAGGGACCGACCTCTCAGGTACTGATTCTCAGACGTCAAAGCCATTGGCTTCCTTAAGAAGGCAGCATCATTCCATTAGCCCTCTTTGTCCCTTGATAGCAGTGGCGGCTCATCTGAAAGACACCTCGGAAATCTGTGTGAGCACAGAACTTGTGAAGAGGTGACTAGACAAGCAGCTATTTGCTTATTTAAGTTAATAGCTAACAAATCAACTGTTACTAGAGTAAGAGAATGTCTAGCATTTCTTTTTATATCTTCCTCTTTCTTCCCTTAAATTTTCTCATTCCATTTGTTCCCCTAGTAACTTAGAATGTGCTTACTGTGTGGTAGAACCTTTTAGAGGGAAACTCATATCACACAGGCTTTAAAATAAAAATTTTGTATAAAAGAGATCATCTGCATGAAAGAGAAGGCCAAAATCTGACAGTTCATGTTGGGTCAAAAGAGACAAAACAGTCTGAAAAGAAATTCAAATGATCATTTAATTTAGGGATTGATCATCAAACCTTCATAATTCAGCTTTGACAAACAATCCAAAAGCCTTAACACAATGCACATTAAAACAGCCAAACATGGCTTTCCTTAGCTTACACTGCCAAGGATTTCTGTAATGCATAGTCGGTTGGCTAAAAAAAAAAAAATCGCTGAAATTGAATGAAAAGTAAAATGCAAATGCTGCACAAGCCTCCAACAGACTTCTCTTTAAAAACAGAATTTATAGCTAAATAAAACAGTATGCTAGGATATGCAGTGGTTACAATGGCTCCACCTAGGGCAGTCCCTTCTAAGTACAACTGATTTAGGAGGCAAGGTAAATAAATCAGTACAGCAATTATTTTTCTTAATGTATTCAGGTTTATTTAAATAAGCCTTTGCTCTGTATACTCCTTCAACCACTATATACTGGGTGTGGCAAAATAGGTTTACTGTTGTGACCATGCAAAACAGAGTTTCTTCTTTTTATTATTATTAATTATTGCATTATTTTTTCATAAACAACAGGAAACCTACTGTAGCCCCACCCTGTATAGAAAAAACAAATATACACATTCATACTCAAATGTCTTTCCACAAATTATAAAGCTACCCATGATTCTAATGTCTAACCCCATTCATTGAACTTCAAACATGTCCCGGCAGCTTTTGATTTAAAGACTATTTAACTCACTATTCCCCTCTCTTAGAAATAGTCTCCTGATGTAGCAAATAATCTTCATCTACCCTCTTAAGTTTAGTATTTGTGAACAGCGAATTAAACTAATAAAGTACAGTTGAACAGGAGAAAAGGCACACACATTCGATTGATATTTTAACTTTATATGCAGAGAAGCTACACAGAAATTAAAATTTTAAGAAGTAGTTAGAAACTTATATACCACTTTAACAAAGGGCAATAAACTGTAAAAGTGACTAGACAAAATTAAAGAACGATTTTGGGCTTCTGGGGAGGCAAACTGTGAAAAGGTGACTAGGAAATGTGGTCGGTCAGGACTGCTTGGCACAGCCTGTGATGCAGAGAGGGCTCCTGCCCACCACTGCGAGAAATCTGGGTGCTCTCCGTGCTTAAGCGCCTTTCTTCTCTCTCTGATATGCAACAGGGAAACACGCTGACAAATGGAAATTCAGGTCACCTGTACAAAGGGGAATTTATGTCCTGCTTTTATGCACAAAAGGAGAATTCTCTGTTTTCTGCTGTTTCTCAACTGCTTTCAGCTCAAAGTAATCCTTATGCAAAAATGGTCTATCTTAGAGTGACATATTCCAGTCACCTTCACCTGCCTCAGCATTTGCTGGATTGGCTCCTTTAACCTAGTTTAAATGTTGGGGTTTTTTTTCATCATCCCCTAAAGGAACATTGCTTGTTCCCCTCTTTATCATGGTGGTCTCTCTCTCTCTCTTCAGAGCAATATTGACTGACTCTCAGTAATACTCTTATACGTTAATTTAGTTCTTTGTTGTCTAGCTACTCCAAGAGAGTAGAGAAATTGTGTGTATTATTCACATGCCCACATGCCTATCATCCCTACTTAGAAAATCACCTCACACATTATAGAGGTTTAATAAATATAGTTAAATTAATAAGTGAATAAATTGCCTTAAAAACACTGGTGGTTTGAAGACCAGTGTCTCAGGAAAATGTGAGGGCCAAACACTGCCTCTGTCCGGTCATTTCTATCCATACCCCTTTTCTCTCTCCTTTTAGCTTTTTTCTTCCATCAGTTTCCTTCTTAGACTACAAGAGACCAATGAAAGGCCGAAGGACAAAATCAGTGATGACTTCAGTTCCATAGGGGAAAAAACAAAACTGGACTGTCTTCAGAATTTGCTGAACAGATGTCAACCCCATTTGCTACTTCACAAATCATTGTGAAGGATAATTGGATTTCATTGCTCCTCAAACAAGGTGACACAAAGAATGGTGAAACTGCTTTCCACAGAGGGGACTTTGGTAGGCAAACACTGAGAGTTGCTACTTGGGAAGTCGCTATCAGATTAAGGATCATAATATCAACACTAGGTCTGAAAGCAACTTAGGACATCTCCATGCCCTGGCCAGCATATGAACTAAGCATGAACCCTAAAATTTTTCTGTTAACTTTAGGAAGTCATTTTTTAGAAGCATTAATCATATGTTCTATTATGTTCAAGAAATCAGTTTACGGAATACATACTCTAACGCCTCTGTTCTCATTCCAGAGTGAAATTTAAAGACATTTTAATGTCAGGATTATGGAGAAAAGGCATACTAGTAGGTATAGGCTAAGGTGCTGTCAGACATTCTTAAATATATAGGACAGTTGCTCACAACAAAGAATTATGTGTTCCAGAATGTTAGTAGTGTCCAGCTCTAGACTTAAGGATGAATAGATAGATAGATAGATGATAGATAGATAGATAGATAGATAGATAGATAGATAGATAGTTAGATAGATAGATAGATGATAGATAATATTCTTGTGATTAAAAAATAAAAACAAACTTTTTTATATCCTCAAGCAGAATGCCAAGTAATATATAGTATTAGAATATTAACACTGTCAATTTGAAAGAAATAAAGACTTAGTAATGCAGAACTTGGCATAATTTTACTCCAGAGAGATTTTCCACATTCATAAGCCAAAAGCAATTACCATATTCCTGATTGCTAATTAGACTGGCACAGGTTTCAACTTATCCACAGATGGCGACTTAAGTGATAGTTAATTTCCAAGCTAAATTTTAAATTTCATTGGTTTAAATTTAAATATTTGAAGTTATAACATCATCTGTCAATGTCATCCCCATAATATGAGCCCGACCCTGATATGTGACAGGGCATACAGAAGAACAGGGTTTCCCAAGCCACTTGTGAAAATCAATCACACCCCTGGGAAGCCTACCCTACAAAAAGAGTCAGACTGAGTTGGGGGAAAAATATGTCTGAGAACTACTTTACTATCTCACACACACACACACACACACACACACACACACACCATACACACTCAAACAAAAGTTTTCATCAAGAGACAAGAGCCCTGGACTAGAAGTCAGTTGTCCTTCATTTTGGTCCTGACACCAGACCTCTAGTTAGGCGGCCATGATCAGTCCCATAACCATGGGTGCCTCAGTTTGTTTATCTATATAATAAATACATAGATATTTTATAGGATTTTTTAGTAAGGCTTCCCTTGAGAGTACTGGCAGAGCTCAGCCTTCTTCCCCTAATACATACCTATTCAATACATACCTCCTTAAAACAGTTCATCCTTACAGATCCTTAATGATTTCTTTTTAAGAAATCTGCTGACCACCTGATCAGGTGGTAGCACAGTGGATGGAGCATCAAACTGGAACACAGAGGACCCAGTTCTAAACCCCAAGGTCGCCAGCTTAAGTGTGGCCTCAACTGGTTTGAGCAAGGCTCACCAGCTTGAGCCCAAGGTTACTGGCTTGAGCAAGGGGTCACTTGGTCTACTGTAGCCCCCTGGTCAAGGCACATGTGAGAGAGCAGTCAATGAACAACTCAGGTGCTAAAACAAAAAACTGATGCTTCTTATCTTGCTCCCTTCCTGTCTGTCCCTCTCTCTGTCACCAAAAAAAAAAAAAACAAAAAACAGACATCTGCTGACCACTGGTTAACAGCCTCTGTGTTAACCTAGGTTTATTATCATTTTCAATTAAAAAATAATAAATTTAGCTAGAGAATATGAAGAAGTAGAAAAGCAGACCACTCTCACACATAGGTAATCTGGCTGCTGACCACTGCGAAAACAAAGCCACATTTGAGCTCTGGCAAAGGATATTCTAAAGGGAAGGGAGGTAGCTTACATTTCAAAGAGCAATACACAAAATTCACCTTCACAGTTCTACTGTTTAAAACATTCCCATTCCGTATATATATGTCTCAATGTAAAATAAATGGAAACATTTGAATATATATTTTTAAATATTCTATTAGGATATAAAATGAAACAAATATCACAACCTAATATTTTCATTTCTAAGTGTTTTGACAATTTATAGGCACCCTTGTTATCCTAACAAGAAGAAAACTACACAGGGCAGTCTTTGATTATAATTATCATGGAGTTAACCTTTTACAATGTACAAGAGTAATAAAAAGATAATCTGATCCAATAATAATTATTCTGAATTTAAGAATATAAATCATACTGTATGTGACCCATTGCCAGTTGCAACTCTATCAACAGGTTTCAACTTTTAAGATTTCATTTCCCATCTTCATCTCAACAATAAAAAAGAAGGAAGGAAGGAAGGAAGGAAGGAAGGAAGGAAGGAAGGAAGGAAGGAAGGAAGGAAGGAAGGAAGGAAGGAAAGAAGGAAGGAAGGAAGGAAGGAAGGAAGGAAGGAAGGAAGGAAGGAAGGAAAGAAGGGAGGGAGGGAGGGAGGGAGGGAGGGAGGGAGGGAGGGAGGGAGGGAAGGAAGAAAGAAGGGAAAGAGGAGGAAAGAAAAAAGGAAGAGAGGGAGGGAGGGAGGAAAAAAGGGAAGAAAAAAATGCCTATTTCACACACCAAGCAGTAAAAACCCCTAGACTTACCAAATTTTTAAACCTACACACAAGTCCAGGTCCCAGGTACATACACCTTGTTTTAATGTCCATGGAATGTAAATCCTTCCGTTTAGGCTGGGCCAATTTAGGATATAAATTATCCCTGGACAAGAAAGTCTGACTGGTTTAAACTAATCATTTATAATAGATAGATAATCCACAGCATGTGCTAGAAAACTATTAGCCACTTATGCACAAAAACCATCCTTTGGTTACTGCTGTTAATTTGAATTAAAGCAAATTTTTCCTTTTAAAAAATTCTGTCTCGATGACGTCAGAGTAATGGCGGGGTAGGAAGCGATACCGATAAATCTCCCCCAAAACTCAACAAGATCTTCAACCAGAAACAGAAAAACCTATACTTGGAGCCTCCAGATGCTTCGCAATACACCCGAAGGTATGGTCAAGTGAAAAATTGGCTAAATATATAGCCAAACCCTGAAGGAAATAGGGAATAAGAAATGCTCCGCCTTCCTCACTAACCTAAACAGGGCGGCTTTCTCTGGTAACTGTGAATATAGAAACTGAGGCGGGCAAAGGGGGTGAATAGATCCAGGCCGTGGCACAAATGGCCGAACCAGGCTGTGGCATGGAGATCCAAGCCGAGGAAAAACTGATCCTGTGGCAACCCGGGCAATACAAGCTAACACTTGCGCCAAACCCAAAGACAGACAAGCGGGGCAGCCATTTTACCTGATCTCCTAGTCAGTGCGCAGTTAGTGGGCGAGAGATTTCTTCCTAAGCCCCGGGAGTGGGTGCCCGTGTTACCCCACAGAGAGGCAGAGTCAGAGGCCTTTCTGTGGGCCGAAAGCAGAATCTCTGGGCAGCCCCAGTGCCCTGGGAAAGCCGCGCACCGGAGGGAGCGAGAACTAATTCCAACGGTGGAAATTTTCCGTGCTGGTGGGGGTTTCACTCAGAGGGAAACGCGACCGGCCTCATATCCTGGTCTGCGCACACAGATAGGGAGTGAGAGATTCCTCTGAGTGCCTCGGCAGTGCGCGCCCATGTTATCGCACAGAGGGGCAGAGTCAAGGGCCTTTGTGTGGGCCAAAGCGGAATCTCGGACCACCCCAGCACCTTGCAAAAGCCGCGCACGGGGACAGAGCGAGAGCCAATTCCAACACTGCAACTTTTCCATGCGGTTGGGGGTTTCACTCAGAGCGTGAGACTACTGGCCGGATATCCTGGTCTGCGCGAGCAGATAGTGTGTGAGAGTTTCCTCCAAGCACCCCGGAAGTGGGCACCCGCCTGTGTTACCGGACAGAGTGGCAGAGCCAGAGGTCTTTGAGTGGGCGGAAAGCCCACCTGATTATGCTAGCAGCTGACTGACTGACTGAGCCTTACCCAGAGCCCTGTGCTGAGTGGAAATAGAGTGGGGAGTTGCCAGCTCTTTGAGCCTCTTACTATCCAGGCAGAGGCAGCAGCAACCCCATAGCTGGATTATCAGGCTACTAATTGAGGAAGGAAAGACTAGGAGAAAGGCTCCAGGAACATGGACTCTCTCACTGTCGGAGCCTATAAATGCTAATGAGCCTCGACTGCCAACGAGACTAAAGCACAATACATGACAGTGCCATAGAGACTTATCAACTGCAAACCACTACCTGAGCGTGCCAAAGGGGCAGAACCCGGGGTACAAAGTCACCGACCAGGAAGAGGGAGATAAAAGAAAAAGCAAGAAGATAACCTCTCAAAATAAAGAATAATCTGCAGACTTTATAACCTATCCCATTTTATTATATTTGTTCGTTTGTTTCTCTTATCTTCATTCTTGATACTTTTTTTCCTCCTCCAATTTGGCCGATTAACTCTCTGCCGGTCTTACTCTCTCTTCTCCTTGAACTACACTACCCATAAGTGTTACATCTCCCATTATCTTTTCTCTCCTCTTCCTTTCTCTCTATGAGGGTTGCACTCCAAAACTCTTAATTCTCTCTCTCTCTCTCTCTCTCTCCTTTCTTTTTTCTTCTTTTAGTGGTTCCCTCTTTTTTTTTCTCTCTCTCTCTCTTTCTTTTCTCCCTCTATATTAGTTTCTTCCTTTCTCCTTTACATCTCCTCTCATTCAAACCTCAATAACAAACAAATTATCTTATCTGGGACTCAAACTTATGTTTGTGGCCTTTTGGGGGTTTTTTACTTCACCTTTTTAACTCACTAGCAGTGCTCCCATCCCTGGCTCTCCATTTTATCTAGTTCTTGTTCCACTAAATACAATAGTAATTTTTTAATTTGTCCCCCCATTTTTCTGTTTTCCTCTTATTCCTCTCATCATAACTGTTAGACAACCAACACCTAAAAGCAAATCATTTTATTCTTGACCCAAATTTTTTCCTTATTTGCTTTTTGTGGGTCCATACCTCCTTTTTTTCCTTTTTTTTTTCTTTTTTTCTTCTTTTTTTTGCCCCTCTATTACTTTTCCCCAATTCAGGCCCTCCATCACAGGCATTGTTTGTTATAATTCACAGTTCACCACAATATTTTCTCAAGAAAGAGGGGAGAAGAGAGGAGGGGAAAAAAGGAGGGGGGAAATAATTTCCTTTTTTCAAAATTTTTATTTTATTTTATTTTTATTTCATTATTAATTTTTTTTAAAAAAAATAACTCTTCAATTTTTTATTTTTTTATTTTTTTAACTTTTTATTCTTTATTAAATCTCATTAATACTATCAACAAAACCACCCTCAGATGCCATTAAGGAAGAGAAAATCGAATATCATGGATACAAAAGAAAGAGAG